>NW_024582389.1:2104954-2226958 GCF_018398535.1 Haplochromis burtoni | reverse complement strand
TGTGTGTGTGTGTGTGTGTGTGTGTGTGTGTGTGTGTGTGTGTGTGTGTGTGTGTGTGTGTGTGTGTCTTCCTCGTTCTGCTGAACTCTGCGTTGGTTCCCTTGCCTGTACAAACCCCGTGAACACTCAGCCTATGCTCAGGGTCATTACCCTCGGGCCATGCGCTACTGGTGTTTTGAAGGACTGCTTGCAAGTTCATCTCAGACCATGAGTTCAACTTCACACTGTGGTTAGCTTACCAACAAATACATGCCAAATGAAATCCCTTCGTCTTTACCGTTACTCTGATCTTTAATATTCTGACCCACATTTATATTTTCACTCACTGAGATCTAATTTCCTTTGCAGGCAAATAAACTGTATCGTTCCTCCACACCTGCAAAGGTGTAAAATGAACAATTACCACTTTTTCTGAATGGTTTGAAAAGACTGTGTTTTCCCACTCTGATCATTTTGACATGCAGGTTATGAGTTCTTTGTGACGGACTGAAACTGCCCCCCAGCTGCACCCCTGCAGGTGAATGATGTCTTCTACTTCCTGGCTGTGAAAGGGCCCTGTGTGGTCCCAGTTTCTTTACATCATACCGAAATGTGCGCAGACTGGGAACCTGTCATCCACATTGCCATTTGTTAATTGTTGACATTACGAACTGACCTTTTATCTCTTTGTTGTTTTTGGCGGTGCGTGTAAAGCTTCTGTAGAGGTGTATAGTATCTGCAGCTGTGAGGAACTGTTCCTATAATCTGTCTCAGCAGAACTGTGTAACCTGAGTAAGAGTGAGGTTAAGGGTCAGTTATTGAACTTGAATTACACTGGGAAAGGCCTCCCTCAGACCCTCACCACCCCTCTCAGCCACCCTGTGGGGTTTGTTTGTTTTCTCTCCCAGTCTCTCCCAGAGCTTACCCAGTCCGCTGTAATGAGTATTTAAAACACACCCTCAGACATGTTTACACTGCACGTAACAGCACTGACTGTGTGATCTTGCACCACACATAGACGTGTGTCAAAGTATATGCTTGTGCATATACTGTATGTGTGTGCCTGTAAATGCATGCATGCAAGCATGTCCTCTTTCATTCTAATTCCCACTCTCTGGTTTCCCCATTTCTGAAGTCTGTAGCCGGAGGGGAGGAACACCTGCCAGTATTTTCCCTACCCAATCTCAGATAAGACAATAGAAGTAGCAGAGGTATTTGGTTACACACAGAAACACAGCAAGGAATAAGACATATTAAAAACCTCCCTGTCTCGCACGCAGTCGCTGCAACTATCCAGGTGTTAATAGTGTAGCGAAAAAAACACACACATATTTGTGTGAGTTGACTTGGGTATGTGAGCCAAGGAGCTTCAGCATTTTTTTGTAAATTTGACCTGAGCCCCAAGCCCCGGGCCCCCTCTGCAAGCTGTTAAGTTTTTAATGTATCATTTTTCACTGCATATGTTCCGTGTTATGCTAGTTACCAGGAATTTGGATTGAATGGACAATGAAGTTCCTGGACCTCGAGAGAAGGATTACTCTTAATTGTAAGCAGAGGAGTGCCTTGTGGTTAAGGTAAAGGGAGGTAAAGTGATGCCGCAGCACCCTCTGATGGTGATTTTGCAGCAATGCCTCATTAAAAAGAAAGAAAGAAAGAAAGAAAGAAAGAAAGAAAGAAAGAAAGAAAGAAAGAAAGAAAGAAAGAAAGAAAGAAAGAAAGAAAGAAAGAAAGAAAGAAAGAAAGAACCTTGAAAGTCCCAGGATTGCTTTGGTCTTTTTATAGGAAAGAAACCACATCCCTGGTGTCTTTGAAGAGCTTGTATTCACTAAGTAGTAGTTAGGGCTGCCAGTACTTACTCACTATTTTATAAGTATGAGTCGTAAAAGAACCCTTTGAACTGAGCCTATTTAGAATCCCAAAGCTGATGGCTTTATAATTCAGAAGTAAAGAGACTATAGTCACATAATTTGCAGGAATGCACATGAATTACTGTTGAGTGTTTTCCCTTGCACAGGTGAATAAATGTTCAATGTTCACATTATTTTATAATGTTCGGTCTACCTCTCTGTAATTGAGGTGTTTGTTTCATGCTACACTCATGGTTATATGCACACATTCACATTTTTGTCCAAGCACACACTCCCAGCTGAGGATGTCGGTGAGGACCAAGGCTGTAGGCACATCCTGCCCAAGTTACTGTCTGAAGAGAAGTCGTAGTGCGGCATAGTGTCAGGAAACAATTTTTTGTGTGAGTCTAAATTTTGACAATACTCTTGAATTAAACATTTTGCAAGTTTTAAATTGCACCAATTTGCTGATTGGACAAGATATTTCCCAAACAGCACTGTGATATTTGGTCAAATTTGAGTATTAGGTTACACTTTATAATTACTATTGTTAATAAATGAGAACTTGATAGCTAGTTTGTCTATAGTTAATAGTTATTGTTATATTTATATAACTATCTTATCAAAGGCTTCAGTTTGGGTTTGTCAATAATTTTGTCTTCAGTCCATATGAAATTCTTCACATGCTGTGTATCCAGTGGAAGCAGTGTAAAAGTCTTCCAAGCAGAAACATTTTAACTGCTTAATGTGTGCACAAATGGATGGACCTAATGGTTTTATACCAACACTCATTAACTTGGATTAGAAGCTTCTCGGGATTTTACTGCAGTTAAAAGTTGGCTCACTTCCAATATATGTATATGTTATATATATGTATATGTATATATATATATATATATATATGTATATATATATATATATGCTGACATGTTTTGAAAGTAACACAGGAAAGGAGGTTAATACAGAAAACTGATTAAACTGTTGAAAGAGCAGGATTAAAAGTACACAAGAGCTAAGCTTTAAACATGTTGCGGTCCATTTACTGTGCTACTCTTTTGCATATTGCAATTGTTTCATTGCTGTGTAGCATTTTTACTGTTGTTCAACATCTCATTATTTTATCTACACAATGTCATTGTTGTTTTTATTGTCACAAGACACACAATTGTTTTTTGGAAAGATTAAATAGATGAGATGAAAACATATTATCAAAATTCATATTACACATTGTTGTGGAGTACTTTATGAGAAAAGTATAATAATTATAACAAATTATTTAAGTATTATGACACATTTAGTCTTTTCATGCTACACTATATTGCCAAAAGTATTTGCTCATCTGCTTTCACACGCATGTGAACTTGAGTGCCATCCTGTTCTTAATCCCTAGGGTTTAATGTGATGTTGGCACAAACTTTGCAGCTATAACAGCTTCAACTCTTCTCGGAAGGCTTTCCACAAGATTTAGGCGTGTGTTTGTGGGAATTTTTGAGCATTCCAGAAGCGCATTTGTGAGGCCAGACACAGATGCTGCATGACCAGGCCTGAATTGCAGTCTCCACTCTGAATCATCCAAAAGGTGTTCAGGCTGAGATCAGGACTCTGTGCAGGCCGGTCAAGTTCTTCCACACCAAACTTGCTCCTCCGTCTTTATGGACCTTGCTTTGTGCAATGGCCCGCAGTCATGCAGTAACAAGGGAAGAGCCATCTCCAAAATGTTCCCACAAATTTAGAGGCATAAAATTGTCCAAAAAGCATTATGAGTTCCTTTCCCTGGAAGTAAGGGACTGGGCACAGTTCCTGAAAAACAACCCTACATCATAATCCCTCCCTACCAAACTTTACACTTGGCACAATGCCGTCAGACAAGTACCGTTCTCTGGCAACCACCAAACCCAAACTCATCCATCAGACTGTCAGACAGAGAAGGTTGATTCATGACTTCAGAGAACACGTCTCTACTGCTCTAGGGTCCAGTGGCAGCATGCTTTACACCAGCGCTCCCCAACCTTTTTTGCGCCATGGACCGGTTTATGTCCAACAATATTTTCACAGACCGACCTTTAAGGTGTTGTGGATGAACACAACAAAATAAAACCAGTACCGGTACCCAAAAAAAGAAGATTTATTCATAACACACGAGAAAAGACCCAGGAAACCAGAGTTAACGATAAAGATGATACAAAAATAACGATAAAAACCCTGAAAACCATACATTTCACACCCAAACCGCAACTCTCGCGACCTGGTACCAAACGACTCATAGGTCGGTACTGGTCTGTGGCCCGGGGGTTTGGGAAGTCTGCTTTACACAACTGTGTCCAATGCTTTTCATTGTGCTTGGGAATGATGCCATAGAAACCCATTCCATGAAGCTCTCTACGCACTGTTCTTTAGCTAATCTGAAGGCCACAAGAAGTCTGGAGGTCTGTAGGGATTAACTCTGCAGAAAGATGGCTACCTCTGCTTATCATACGCCTCTGCATCTGCTGTGATTTTATGTGCTCTACCACTTTGTGGCTGAGTTAGTGTCATTCCTACTTAGTTATAAAGCCACTAACAGCTATGTGGAATATTTAGTAGCGAGGAAATTTCACGACTGGCCTTGTTGGACAGGTGGAACATCCTATCACGGTACCACGCTGGAATTCACTGAGCTTCTGAGAGCAACTCTTTCTTTCACAAGTGTTTGTAAAAGCAGGCTTCATGCCTCGGTGCTCGTGTTTATACCCCTGTGACCATGGAAGTGATTGGAACACCTGAATTCAATGATTTGGGTGGGTGAGTGAATACTTTTGGCAATATAGTATATATTTAAACCAATGTTAAAAGACACAAACCTGCACTGGCGTGAAAAATCCAGAAGATGCTGCTAATGTACTGCCAATGTACTGTGTGACTTGATTTGGGTTCATGGAGAGGGCACTGCAGGCATCAACCTAAACAGACTTTTTGCCATTGCCAGAGGCTTTTTTTATGCTCCTAAATATTGCAGTTCTCAATACTCTTTCACAGGCACATCTCACGGGCCAGATAAAGGATTACACAACTTTGATTTCTGTGGCAACATTTAATATAATCTCAGATTGATTTGGATTGATTTTGCTGTGACAGACAAAATGATAGACAGGCATTTTTCATCCTGTCTGATCCAGGAGGATTTAAAACAGCACTGTCCTCTCACAGAGCTGTGAGCTGAGTTTAGAGAAAGCATTTACCCCTTATGAGCTGTGATGTAACAGGTTTGTACATAAATACCTAATTAGTCTAATATAATTTTAGATGGCTTCATGTCAGTGGCTTCTAAAACTGAGCGACGGCTGACAAAGTAAACAGGTGACATGAAGTGGCAGAGAAGCAAAGAGGTTTGACATACTGAGCTCGGACAGAATCCATAATCCAGGTTGGATAATGCGGAATCTGCACCTTAGGATACAACTCGAGTTTATATTGAAAGTGAAGGACAGCAGACGGCAGCCGTTTGGAACACCTGTTCTTCATCATGCGCACGTAGAAACGCTGCTACATTCATGTTCATTCTCTCTTTTCATCAGGCGTGAAGCACGTTATTCATCACATTTCCTCGCCAGAGCAGCGTATGGATCTTTCTCTATAAGTGTTTTATATGTTAGGTTCTGCAAAGGTAATTAAAAGTCAAGAGCGAGATCAGGGAATCATCTTGGATTTCTCATGTGCAAATGAATGCACCACTGAACTGAAGCAGATCTCTTAATGCTTCAGAGAACATGGCCTTGCCTTGAATGCAAAAGTATTCCATTAATCAGTAACCAGCCTGAGGTCTTGCTCTAACCAGTGGTTCTCAAACTCTTGGGAAGGCCGCTGAAGGTTTTGTGTGTGCAATTGCGGGAGAACTATGAAGTGGAACTAAGTTTAAAGAACAGAATGTCTTTTGGACAAACAAACAAAACTTTGGGAACCAGAAAATGCAAGAAAAAGTTTAAGAACCACTGCCCGGAACAAACGCCCATATTATCAACCTTGAAAAGAGGGGATGAACTCTTTGCTTGGTATTACCACTCTCTTTAACAGGACAACAGGACTTTATCCTTTCAATAAATGCAGAAATTAACTCAGAAATATTTTATTATAGTCTGACTTTTACCATTTGAACCAAACAAGCAAAAACTACAGATATGCATAAAGGTAAGTAGATCACTTTCAAGCTGTTGACTTTTTGACATATTTGGACAAACAAGCGTTTGATCTGCTGGGAAACAGTGCTTGCAGATACAGACAAGATAATATACACAAAGGACGTTTGCCTTTTTAGTTTATTAAACAAGAATATCAACCGAAGCACACCCTGGGTCCTTTCACTATGATTACTGACTTTTGACATGTGGAATAACCGTTCTGTGATGTTGTCGTTAACCACCACCACCACCACCACCAAATAATACTCAAATATAGTCCGTACACATACATTCACACATTCGCTATCTTTTCCTTTTCCCCCTGGTTGAATTTCCAGAGTGCTCAGGATCATCATCAAGTTAAAAGGACTGCTTGGGATAATTTCAACGAGAATCCATAGTTGAATCAATGGCAGTAAGCTCCCTGGTCTCCTAGGGCAGTGAACTCCAAACCATAACATTTATCCCATCATGCTTAATGGTTGATATGGGGATCGCTTCCTGAAAAGCTGCCTGTCTTTAATCTGTCTTTCCAGAGGACATTTTTCTAAAGGGCCTGTTGTTCTCTGGTAAAATGTAGCTTTGCTCTAATGTGCTTTTTGGACATCAAATGTGGTTCCTGGCAATCCTCTCGTTCAGATCAAATTCAGGCAAACCCTCTGTGATTGTTGATGCCTACAGATCCCAGGATCTGTAGGCATCAACACTTCTCTTTGCTTTTCTGTCAATTAAACTCCTGGACAAATTGTTTCCAATTTTGCACCATTTCTTGATGATTTTTCTTAAAATTGAATGATTCATTCACATACTGTATTTTGAAGGTATTTTTAAAATTCCCGTGTGAGACTAACATGCATGCAGTGTGGCGACTACCTGGTAACGTGTAGAAGTTTATGTGTAATAACCAGTAATCCGTCCATCAGAACCCAAAACTACACATTTCCATACATTTCATAGTGATAGTTCCTACAACTGAAAATGTAGGACCAGAAATTATCTTTGTAAAGAGTTATTATTATGAATGAAACAATATTTTACATTACTGTGATGTGAATAAATAACAACAGCAATACAGGCTGAATGATGGTCTAACTTCATATCATAGTTCTCAAAAATATCTACTGATGTGCAAATACAAGACACTGTAGCTCCCCAAACCATGCTCTGATCACAGTACAAGAGGTATAAAGGTACTAAAATCAAGAATTACTATATTTTAACATAATGACCATAACAATTTATCTTTAAATTAATTTTAGTTTACATTAATAATGACATTCAGTCATCAATACTATTTTAATAATTAACTTATTAACGGTCATCTTTGGTTAGGGGTCATTGGAAAATCTACTCAACATGAAATAATAGGTTTGTTACAACCTAACATTTACAGTTGCCCTTACAGCAAAATAATCTGAATATAATGTAATGTATATAGGCTTAGTTCCTGTAAATCACACTTTAGCAATACTAACATTTTTCTAGCATATAAGATAAATGCCAGACAAACATGCTGTGATGCAGTTTTGCAGATTTACATTGTGTCGCTTGCAAATACAGAAAATCTATGAGGAGTCTTAATAATTTTATTTGGCATTGTTCACGACATGAAACAAAATCATAACCAACCCTGGGTCCACATGAACCATGTGCTATTAAGACCAAAACGATCTAATTTTCCTTTCTTTGGAAGTTTCTTTTCACCGTGTTGCCTGTTCTTCCACCAAACCTCCCTACTACCCTTTCAAAATAAAAGCCCCACGCTTGACAACAGACTAACAGGGCTAACTAACAGTCAATAGGTTATTAACACAGAGGTAAATAAAGGGAGGCATTCTTGTATTTTGTGGCCCTCATTCCTGGTTATTTCACAAAAAGTACCACACTTGTTTCCATAATGTTTCCATAGTTACCTTTAAACAAAGAAGAACACTGGAGACATAATGTAGTGTTAATTCCAGCATTATAATATTTTAATAGGTTAATGATTACCTTTGTGTTTCCAGCTTACTATGCCACTATTACTACATTATTACGGCGTTGTAATTGAAAGTACTACTGGCACCTAATCTGAATTCTCTGGATATGAATATATCATAGATGCAGGGGTGTAACTCTTTTTCCTTGTGAAAAATCTATTCAGCTTACTGCTTACCCTAGTTAGGGTCTGTGGATTTGAGACTATCCCAGCTGCCACAGGGTGAAAGGTGAGGTACACCCTTAATACGCCCATCCACGCTTATGGCCAATTTAAAATCCCCAGTTGGTGTCTTTAGACTCTGATGGAAAACTGGAGCATCCAGAGAAAACCCCTGCAGACAAAAGTAGAAGATAGAGCTAAACCTTCTTTCTGTGAGGCAAGATTATCCATTGTCTCTGCAATTTACAGTTCTTTTTCACATAACTGTACTTGCTGTAGCTTACGGCCATCTTTTCAAAGAATTTGTGAAGTTGCACTCCAAATAGATGTTGAGCATGGATGAAGCTAGATAAAGAAACTAGATGAGGAAACTGAGAATAAGACTGGCTCTACAAAATGAAACCCCACCAGCTGGTTTCCTGCTTTCTTAGTTTCTCTTGTGAAATACTGATTTGGTTTCCTTTAGCAACAAGTTTGTTTGTTTGTTTGTTTGTTTGTTATATAAAAAAGAAAGAGAAACACTCGACTGACAACTTGGATAACATTTTAAAGGCTCAGAACACATGTAATGGGAAATTTGTGGTCTCAGTGCTTTTACATGCCAGCAGTCCTCTACTGTAATTTTGACTTTCACATAAGTGCTAGGGCTGATTTTAGAGGTAGGTCAAACCTCAGGGCTGATAGGAAGATAAATAACGGATACCGAAGTCTGAGAAAAGCAGAAAAACAATGAATTGATATACCTTTATTAGTCCCACAAGGGGAAATTTCATGAGTAATTCTTGGAATGAAAACATTTGTGACACTATCCTTTACATTAGTTGTTATTGTTGTTTCTCCCAAGGAATTCTGACGCATTAAAAGTGTGACTCGTTTAATCTGTTTCCTCCACCTCGTACCTTCGGATGTTTCCTCCCTTTGTTTCTCTCAGACACATTTATACCCTGTCTCACTTCCCTGAGCTGTCACTGGACTTTGACTCAACTGTTATAGTTAATCAATCATTAAAAGCATGAAGCAATTTCAAGCAAACTACTATTACCACTGATATCAAAAGTAACAGCCAGAATTTGGTAGGTTTTGAGTAGTTTGACATGCCAGTGACAGTTAGTAGCTGACCACAGAGAAACACAGAGGGAAGACAGCCAGCAGGACACAAATAGTCCCCGTTTTGAAAAAGAAGTGCAGACAATGCAAAATGTGGGTGGTACAAAGCCCAGAGGAGTTTTATGTTTTATTCAACAGGAAAGTTAAACTCCAAGAAAATTCCTAAGGGCAGTGAGGCACTCACAGAACTTTGGAAAGAAGTTTAGTCATGAAGAAGTAAGAAAAAGCCCAGAGCCATGTGTGGGCACTGGAACAGAAATCTGTGTGCACTCTAGCTGATTTTTTAAATTAGCCAGTAGCACCTGTTAGCCTAGATACAGGTATGAATATAACAGATCACATGTGCCATCTGATGATCTCATCATGATGGAACAAGGAGTTCATGTCTGATATTTCACCACATCCATAAGAATAAAGAATGTCACAAAAAAGCCTTTAAAAATGAACATGGACACAGTACAAATGTTAGTAAGTGCCACTCTGAAACAAAAGAATCTGAATACATCAGGTTGGCCTCTCAGGATGAACTGCTACAACAGAGGGCTGTGCAGCAGCAGAATGAAACAGATTAGAAAGAAGAGGAAATGTTGTGGAGGACCAAGCCCATCCATGGGATGTAATATTAGCAAATAGAGGAAGTGACGGACATCGAATCCTGTGAGTAGCTGGAAAAGTCTAGCCAGTACCATAGTACAGAGGCTCTGATCGTGGCAGCATCAATAACCCAGCACCAGATTAATATTCAACCAAGCTAAGGCGCACCCCGGGTGAATGTGGTCCTGACGATCCACATAGAAATAAGGTTTAATTTGCAATTTATCATCAGAAAGTATTAGCACCTCTATTAAAAAAAATAAATATTTTTTTTGCAGTTTGCGGATATAGAGCATAATACTGTGATAAAAAAGAAATTGTAAAACACCCAACAGCTAAATCTCACACTCTACAGGCCACAGTTAGCATGTTAGATGTTAAAGTTGATGACAATTAGAAAAAGGCTGAACAAGTATGGCTTTTCTCTAAAAAGAACATGACTGCACGTCGTAGGTTTGCTAAGTTGCATCTGAAACCACAATACTTCTGGCACAATGTCCTTCAGACAGATAAGATCAAAGTGGAGCTATTTGGTCATAAAGTGCAGCATAAACACAGCATATCAGCACAAACACCTTGTACCAACTTTCCAGTGAAGGTGTGTTGATTTGGGCTTGTTTTGCAGCCACAGGCTTTGGGCACCTTGCAATCATGAAGTCGACCGTGAACTCCTCTGTGTACCATATTCTAGAGTCAAAGATGAGGCCATCTGTCTGACTGACTTGGCAGAAATTTGGTCATGCAGCAGAGCAATGACCAGAACAGAATGCAACGGAATGGTTGAAAAAACAAAGTCAAGGTGTTGCAATGACCCAGTTAAAATACAGACTTCAACCTGACTGAAATACTGTGGTGGGACCTTAAGAGCGCTGCAAATGCCTGCAAACCTCAGTGAAATGAAGCAAAGTTGTAAAGAGTAGTAGGTAAAAGTGTTGATGTGATTTGGCGCTATATAAATAAAATAAAATAAATCTGAATTTAAAACTTCCTCCACAGCAATGTGAGAAACTGATAGAGTCCAACACAAAAGGATTACTTCAAGTGATACATGTAGTTCTGTTGAATTACAGGGTGTACTTAGTTTTTCCGAGGACTGCAGTAAGACTTGTTAAAAGCTTTTTCACGTGACTATATGTGGCGATCCCAGCTGATAGGAACATCAGAAAAAAGGATTTGTTCCTAGATTTTTCTCTCTTGCTTGAATGTTCATAATCAAAAATCAGGATCTAACGATTCCCTCATTTTTTCAGCTTTTAATTTGTTTCCATCTTAGAGGCCACTAAATGCCCATCGCATTGCCACCAACGCACGGAGGCGCTAGATCACTTAAAGCATCGATCCTGTCCCTGCATTGACTTGAACAATTTGACATCAGACATGTAACTCGTTCAGATCCCCCCCCCCCTCCTTCTCCACCACTCTCACTCTTTCCCTCTCTCTCTCTCTCACTGTCCCTCTCTTTCCCTGTCTGTCTCTCTCTCCTTGTCTTCAGCTGCATGTCTCTCAGTCAGTCAGTCAGTCAGTGAGTTGCCCGGGTCCGCTACGCCTGCGTCCGCCTCCGCAGCTCTCCAAAGCCGAGACGCGCCACCACCGCCGTCATTGCGGGCATGACATACTGGCATCAGTAGTGGGCTTCCGTCAGGCTGCTTTTAAGAAAATTACAAAGGAGAGGAAGAGATACAAGAGTAGAGGAGAGTGAAGTGACTCATTTCCACCCGAGCTTGTGCGTTGAGAAGAGTAGATGAGCCAATGGCTGGGGCACAGCCGGGAGTTCATGCGCTGCAGCTCAAGCCAGTGTCCGTACCCGAGAGCCTAAGAAAGGGCAACAAATTTATGAAATGGGATGATGTAAGTAGTGGCCAGACAGGCCAGCGATGAATGTCTTTTTTTTCCTCCCCAGTTTTCACTGTCAGATCATTTTCTGCACGCGTTTTGCATGTACACAGTCTGTGTATTACACAATCTATAGGCTACTCGTGCAACAGTAGCCGATAGATTTAATTGTAAGTGGAAACCGCACGGACAAGAAGCTAATTGCGTTGGACTTCCTGCTTAGTGGTTGAAAGAAATGCTACAGCTACAGTGTCTACTGACATGTGCTTTCTTTACATTGTCCAATGTACAGTATTTGTATTTGTGCGCGCCAGTGGGTGCACGCGTGTACCGCTGCTTGTGTGTGAGAATGTGCGCACCCTCATCTAATCAAACACTAACCCCCCTGCGTTAGAAACGTTTTTATCAATTAACCACAATTAATTAGTGCACTGACATTCAACATGCAAATCTAAGCACAACAGTTGGTCATTAAAAAAAAGAAAAATATTTTGGGAATTTTTATTTTGGTAGCATCTCTATATAAAATGTCGGTCCAGCTGTAGTAAAATGACCTTGATTGAACTGATTTCACACTGCTCTTGAGTAAAACATAATAGTAATAGCCTTCTAGCAACAGAGGCTATGGCCACACTATGTGGCACATTGCTTTCCCAGGCAATAAATCAACACAAATCAACACTCCCTCTAATAATCTTGTGGCAAGTTCACAACTGAACTGCGCTCTGAACTGAGTTTAACATGGCTTGATGGTTATTTGCATCTTCTGTACCTTAATTTTTACAGCAGCTGCATTCAGAAAGAGCTGGAATAGCTGTTTTCACACCCCATGCCATTTGAATATCCACTTGTTACTCTGGTTTATGAGTGAATATCTGAATTTTGTCACAGTCCCCATTACTTTCGTTCTGGGAAATCTGTTAATTTTAAACCGCTCTGTGAAAATGCTGAGGGCTTAGCCCACCTGTAACTCATTTTTACAGTGCCTTGACTTTTCTAATACTGTAGACAATGAGGAATCGGTTACTAAGATACACTCTTTCTAAGATCATCCTCTCAAATACATGCTCAGAATCACTCAGCTCAGGTGAGCCAAGTGCAGCACAGATGGCATTAGTCTTGCAGTGTTATGGAAGTGTGAATGCGGTCAGTACAGACTGCAGAGAGGAAATTATGCACACTTGCAAGTCCACCATTCTGTCAATCATCAACCTTAAGCTTAAATAAGAAAGTTTCCTTAACTAGTAACTACTAATGAGCGCCCATTCCTTCAGCTCATTAGATGCGACTCAGTTTCCCCTTTCACAGCCGTGTTTGTGTACTTTTAGCATGTACATTCAGGACTATCGTCAGACCCAAATGTCCACCAGGCCTTTCCTTGCAAAAACATATGACCTCAAACACAGGCATAGTCACAGGTACTTTCTCTGGTTCCTTTCCCATGCGCTCCTTCCTTCCTCTTTCCTCTCTGTATCATTTCATGGAAAGAATCACAGAGGATAAACAGCCAACCTGAGAGAGCAAAGCTAATAAATTTTCACTGGAGAAAGATTGAATTAAATCATTTTTCTTCTTTTTTATTGCTTTGGGTGTTGAGTTGAACATCTTTCAGCAGGAAATCGTACGGGCAGTAAATGAAAAATTATATGTATGTTCTTTAATTTATGGCTTTACTCTGGTGAAGATTTCTTGTTCTCTCAGTTGAAGTCACACATATATTCCAAAATGCTTAAACTCACCTGGGGAGTTGGGCAAAAAAACAGCGTGAAGTTCTGTGCTGCGTAGCCAGCAGCCACGAGTTTTGAGCAGCAGAGTGACTGCAGACTCCAGCACAGGATGCTTGCAGGTGGTTGTAAAGGAGCAGAAAAGCAATCAGAGAAGCTCTCCAAAGCCTCAAAGGCCTCAGACCTCCCCAACCTCCCTCCTACAGACGTGCGCAGACATCTTGTATTTTTGTTGCTGCCACTTGTCGACAGCTGGCTGCTTCTGTGGCTCATGAAATCCATGGGTACGGGTAAAATATTGCCTGGATGTGTTATTATTTGTCAGTTCAGATGGCACATTTAGCAATAATGACTGCTTTCCGTTGAGGCACAGGGAGCCATTCAGATTCTCCAGCACATACACACTTCATGTTATAAGGATCATTTACTGTACACCTGGGCATGGTGTCAAATTTGTGAAAGACGATGCTTGGTCTGTGTAAACAGAGACTTTTATGAGGTTATACTTATATCAACCCCTCTGGTTGGTTGTGCATTGAATAAGATATTATCAGGCTCCTCAGGGGAGCAGAAAATCCCTTAAAAGTAGTAGAATATGTCATTAGCATACAGAACAGAAATATGCTGAGCTCAAAACTCCCCTCTAACACACCCCCTCAGGCAGCAATGCTAATGGTACAGACTCTTCACTAAAAATAATGGAAGTGTCTCCTGCCTGGGATCAGTTCCTTCAGGGTGTTTGTACTTTCGCAAGTCAGTCACTAATCTCATCTTAATTCAGCAGAAAGCAGGCCACTCTGCTGCCTAATGTTGTCCCATTAAAGACAAATCCCTTAAAATAGTCCAATGACAATAAAAAAAACAAAAAAAACATTGGCGAGTACTATTCTGCCGGTAGTCACTCTGAAGTTAAATCCCACCTTTAAGTACTTCTTGTTTCTGTGTAAATGTGAAAACCCATGAGAAAATCTTTGCTAAGAGTCCATAATGGCTTAATGTGTTTGCAGTGGTGGCCATGGAGAGCTAGGACATTAAGAAAGAAGCTGGTGAAAATGACTGCTCTCACATCATTAGGCAGTTTCCCAGTGCTCTCGAGCCTTCTTCTTTTCTCAGACATGACAGACAATCCATCACTTGCATCGCATCTTATCCCCCGAATGACTTCTTGACTTGGTTTACTGGAAATATAAATGACTTGCTAAATATTCTTTGATCTAGCTCGCTATCATTTTCTTGAATTTTTCTAAAGATATTTATCTGTAAAAACTAAATTGGAAAAATTGGACTGTGGATGGTGAGCTGAGCAAAGATCATGAGATATGAGCCAGATTTGGTCTGAAATGCTATATCTAAGAACTGCAAACATGATGCTTTTCCCTTTCCTTTAGGCTATAAACTGTGTGTGTGTGTGTGTGTGTGTGTATGCGGCATGCATTCATTGACATGAACCGCATCTTTTGTCATTCAATCAAGCTTGCAAAGATTGTGCAATCATGTGAACAAAACCAAAACGATTCCTCTTGAGTCTCTAATAGATTTCATGAGAATGGTGGGTTGCCATAGCAAACGTCACCGTAGCAAATGCCTCTGATGCCTAACTGTTTCCAAAACCGAACGAGCCGCTCATTTACTTTCAGCTCACTTCCCTTCTTTCGTCTTTCCCCGTTTTCCGCTCCTCTCTTCCTCCTGTATTTTCACTGTTGGCCTATATTGGATAAACCATGGTTGTGACATTTAGACAGTATGAAATGACTGAAATGACTCATAATGGTTAAATACATTACAGCATAGGCTCCTTTGCTGTCTACCAGCCCAACCCTTTCCCAGCATCCTACGCTGCAAGTCGCATAAGGTCGCGCCCAAATAAGACAAGTGTGGAGCAGATGCAGACCATTAGCTCTGTCTCCAAATGCTCTGATAGGGACATCATTAGAAGCCTCATGAAGACACTTTGAAGATTTTCTTGCTCTGTGCAGCAAATGCGGTCCTCATCTCTCTGATCTTGCAGCCATGGCTGATTGAAGAGGACAATATGCTACTGTTCAGCTGAGCCACAGCCACTGTGGACACAGAAAAAAGGCAATGGCTCTTTCTTTCTTTTTATAGACACATCCAATAATATCTGGTGTTGCCATGTATGCCTCAGGGTCAAACTGTGTGTGTGTGTGTGTGTATGTGGGAGAGAGAGACTTGGAGCTATCTGTATGTAACTGTGGGAAAGCATTTGTCCATTACAAGAGGGGAAAATTGAAACATCAACTCCAAATCAACCTGCACTTCGTGATTGCAGTCACTGCAAACACACACGCACACCCCAGGCTGCTTGGTCATTTTGCGGTGATGCCAGGTCGTGGTGTGGAAAGTACCCTAAAAGGAAAGGATTGAGTGCATGTTTACAACATAAACAGCACTTTTGATGTCATTTCAAATTCTGGTATGCGAGTGGATAAAACAAACTATGCTTTGATCTTGGTTCCCTCGGAGAATTGTCTGCAGTGAGGTATTCACTCATGTTGAAATTCAGATGTTGATTTACAGATTTAAACAGACGCGTGTCTTTTCTTCTTCACGACAGGATTCAACCACTGTGACCCCGGTGACTCTGACAGTTGACCCCAAAGGTTACTTCCTGTATTGGACTGACCAGAGCAAGGTGAGACACCACGGCAGGAAGGCCAAATGGTTTGAAGCCTTCAAGCTGTTAAGATGTTTAAAGCCTCTTTTGTTGTCATCTGAATTTCATTTGATGATGAAATTCAGATTCGTGGGGCCAAATTTAAAGCTTATCACAGCAGCACCAACATCTCATCTCTGCACAGTGCTTTGTACCAGCCTGATATATAATAGACAGGCCAATGACCATTTCACGCGTTGCCTCTCCAAAACCTGAAATGTACAAGTAATGTACAAGTTGCCGCAAACTGCAGTAACAGCAGGGCGATATTTTATTTCAAGCTAACAGGAAAATAGTCACAGGAAAGTGTTTGAACAGACACTATTAAAACATTTACATTTATATACATATTAGCCACCTAACTTAATCATTTCTGCCGATAAAGGACCCTGCAATGTACGTAATACATTTTATGCTCACTACCGGCTTTGTGGCTTTAAATATATCTCCCCCTACTGGTAATGCAGTTTCTGCATGCAGGAACAGCTTCTGCGCTTTGCCTCTCCAGAACGTGAAATGGACACGGTGGACCGCCTGTTATGAGTTTTGTCATGATACTGGGTTGTTTGTATACGATACAGGACCTACCTGGACTGTCTGTACATAACTGATTGGCCAGCACAGTAAATTGTTATATATCTTATGACAGGCAGATATAAACTTACTGTTTTCCTAGCATATTCTCACAGAGCTTTTTTGTCTGTATTCTCCATTTCACTGACAGTACAGCAGCATTGTCAACCTGAAAGCTTTCACGGCACCAACTTCTCCACATTTTTTACTCGTTGTCTTCGTAGGTGTCGGTGCAGCACTTTCTAGTACTGTCACATTTCATTATGAGAAATGGGGTGTTTAGTTTGCTGCTGTTTATTTGCATAAATTTGAAGTTTAGGCTAGTTTATGCAAATCGGCAGCATCCAGCATGGCTCGGCATGCCTGGAAACTCCCCAACAAAGCGAACTGTTGTGTATCTGAAATAAAGACAGAGCAGTCACTTGCATCTGTAGCTTTCAAAAACATTTCAATGGTATAGAAAGTTAGCAAACGAGCCCCAGTGACAGTTTCTGAGAGCAGAGAGAACTTAAAGTTGTGGCAATGGCTTAGCTGTCGGCTTTTGAATACTATAGCTCAGCACCAAGCATTAAAAACACACCTCTGTGGACACTAACCATCAGTGAGCAGCGAAGGAAGTAAAAGCCAGACCAAGTGTGAGAATCTGTTGTGTCGTTTATGTCGTAAAATCATAAAATGACTGACAAGAGACAAAAACTGACGACGTCGCTGCTGTCTCGTTTTGTTTGGCATGAATATGAGCACAATTCAGAAAAAGGGACAGTCGACTGAGTGTGTGTCCACAGAAACAAACTAAAATAGACACTGTGTTTAAAAACTGCACAAGATATAATCTCTCCTCATGATACTTGTCAGCTCTCAGTGAAGGTCTCCCTAAACATTTGGAGTCTGCCTGGTTCTGCTGGAGGTTTCTTCCTGTTAAAAGGGAGTTTTTCCTTCCCACTGTTGCCAAAGTGCTTGTTCATGATTGTTGGGTTTTTCTCTGTCTGTATTATTGTAAGGTCTGCCTTACAACACAAAGCACCTTGAGGCAACTGTTGTTGATTTGGTGCTGTATAAATAAAACTGAATTGAGTTGAATAGTGACAGTGGCTCAGGCTTGAAAACCTGCTCTATTACCACTTCAGAGGGATTTAAGACAGTTATTTGAAAACATTGACCTTTTCCATTAACTACTGCCATTCAACAATCCAGTACTTATTACCATAGCAGCACCATTAGAATTCGTGGCAACCACATTCGGCATTCCCTTTGAAATTATCATGGTACACCTAGGATTATTATCGAGAGATCACAGGCGCTCTAGGAAGCATTTAGGCGCTCAGAAATTGCTTCCTTAGCTGGCCTGCAGTTAGGCTTAGATGGTCTTTTTCCAGCATTGTGATGATTTTTTTTTTATCTTGTTTGTTTGTTTGTTTTGCTCTTTCTGAGCCATTCAAGCATGATTTTTTAAGTTCTTTCAGTTAGCTTCCAGTTAGATTCCTTAAACAAGGATTTGAGGGTGTTCTGGTCCAGTTTCATTTGAAGAACTTTCTTGAAAAGGAGACAGAAATCTAAACTGGCACACCTGCAGTGCTGCAACCGACACCTGTGAGAATATTGCATAGTGCATTGTGTTTTTCCAACATTCCAGTTGTAGCTAAATGTTTCATAATAACCAGGAACAAGGTAGCGAAACGTAAGATAAGAAACGCTATCACGTTCAGTGATCTTATTAAGCACTTCGTCCCAGTTTAACCTTGAGAGCATGTGCAGAATCTGCTGAAGGTTTAACAGTTTGTTCTGTTTATTTGAATGTACAGCTGCTGAGCACAAGGACTTGAACACAAGCATGAAATTTCCCCTCTGTACACTTACCTCTGAACACAAACACACATCCACACATAATGGTAAATGGCCTGTATTTATATAGCGCTTTACTAGTCCCTAAGGACCCCAAAGCGCTTTACATATCCAGTCATCCACCCATTCACACACACACATTCACACACTGGTGATGGCAGCTACATTGTAGCCACAGCCACCCGCACTGACAGAGGCGAGGCTGCCGGACACTGGCGCCACCGGGCCCTCTGACCACCACCAGTAGGCAACGGGTGAAGTGTCTTGCCCAAGGACACAACGACCGAGACTGTCCAAGCCGGGGCTCGAACCAGCAACCTTCCGATTACAAGGCGAACTCCCAACTCTTGAGCCACGATCGCCCCATAATCCATGATTGTACCTGTCCTGCTGTTTTTGGAACAGAGAAAGGATCCCAGTATATTGGTAGCCTATTGTAAATGAATCCAGTATAAGTGGGAAAAGAGATAAAGTCTTTAGTTCTGCTACAGTTTTACCGAACACTCAATGAGGAAAGAAAAGAAGACCACTTTTGATGTCTACCGCATTTTATGTTGTGGGTGCGTGTTAAAAGTGGGAATTTGCGGTCAGAGATAACCAGCACTGAGTGTGATTCTCCACTAAAAGAACTGAGAGAAGCTCGTTGACACCAATTCATCATTGTTTCCTGTGCCTCTGTCATAAGGCGAGGATTTTGACTGATGAGGCTCTTGTGAGTGTGTGTTTATGCGTGTGGGTGTCTGCTCTGTCTCCCAGCGTTGAGAACAGTCCTGCCGCACACATAATAACTCAAATTGATACCAAGCACAGCCCAGACAAAACTCTATTAGGGCATAAAGAAAGGCACCCGCTGTATTCCTGTGTGCCCCTGTCAAGGCAGAAGTGTGCCTTCTCATGTTTATAAAGATACCTTGGTGCTTTTGCTAACATTTATTCACGACTGTATTGCACATCTGTTGAACAGACCAATTTAAACAAGCTATGATGCTCCGTCTACTTGTTATGTGTGTGTGTGTGTGTGTGTGTGTGTGTGTGTGTGTGTGTGTGTGTGTGTGTGTGTGTGTGTGTTTGTGAGAGACTCAGTCTGATGGCCTGCAGAGTAAAAGCATTCTTCGGATTCTTCAGAAGCACAACAGAACTGTACTCGGTGTGCCTACTGCGTTGACTTTCAACACACATTGCCAGTGACAGTTACAGTTAACTGCTGCTTTTGGCTTCTTACAAGATTTACTAAAGACATTTAGCCAAAAGTAAGGAGATAAGATTTAGAGTATTTCCTCCTTGTTAAGGATAAATATTTTTTCTTTTAGTTAACACAAATAATAATACATTTCGATGATAGTGTTAGTGGACAGGAGGTTAACTTGAGTCACAGTTTCCCCTGAGACAAATTGAAAATAAACCTACAGCTAATTTGAATCAACTTTGGAGACATTTATTTACATTAGGCTTCAGTCACACAGATTAGAGACCGGTGGTTAAACCTACAACAACCTCTGGGGAGAGGGGTCGTCCCCCAGTGTGCCAAATATGTGTATTTCCCAACCAGTTGGTGAGCAGGCTGTGAAAACCTTCACATTGCTTTGGTCCCCTACAATTTGCATGGAAGATGCTGACTTGTCTGCAAACACTACTACTACTTTACTAGTCACCAACTAGCAAAACCTAAAAAAGTTGTGCCTCATTTTTAAAAGGCGCAGCTTTTACTTTGAAAGGAGGAATCTTCATTTCCAGTTTGCGTCGCTTTTTACAGTTTCACTTAGAGCACAGGTGTCGAACTCCAGGCCTCTCATCAAGATGTGTCCTTGATCCAACACAGCTGATTTAAATGGCTAAATGACCTCCTCAACATGTCTTGACGTTCTTCAGAGGCCTGGTAATAAAACTAATCATTTGATTCAGGTGTGTTCACCCAGGGTGAGATCTAAAACCTGCAGGAAACCAGCCCTCGAGGTCTGGACTTCGACACCCCTGACTTAGAGAGTAGATGGCGATTGGACGTCTTCCACACAAACTATAGAGGACAGTGGCAACTTTCTAGTGACCAAAGTAATCACATGGAGGCTTTCAGTCCAGCGCCGTATACCTTTTTGCAGTCAGTTTTGCTGAGCGATTGCCAACAACCATTCATCAAGCAGTTGGGGAATGCACATTTTTCCTGGGTTGTCAGGGGGGTGGCATCCGGTATCTGAGGTTTTTAGTAATCAGTTTCATAGACAGCTAGCAGCCTCCCACAACCAAATACCAACTGGTTGGTAACACCGTTAAGAGAACAGGTTTATGTCCCAATCCAATATTCTTGAATATCACAGTATCCCCGTTTCAGTCGTTCCTGTGAAGTTAGAAACACTGAAAACTAAATGCAGGCAAGCACAACGAGCACTTTTTGTATGTTTCTTGTTTTTTCCCCCCAAAAATGAAGTTGAATATACTGAACTTGAATTTTTTTCATCATCATATTTTGAAGGGCCATGCTTTACAACTGAAATGCCAACATTTTGATTCCCGGTCGATCCCCCTGAACCCGAATAAAATGATTAAACATAAAGGAAGCAACCATTAGCATGCAGGAAGACAAGGTGTCTTTGGTAGTGACAGCTTAACCTTTGCTGCCGTTTCAAATTTGCTTCTTTAAGCAGAAAAAAAGCTTACTTTAGACACAGTAGGGGCTTGATATTTACTTTTGACTGTGCTGTTAATCCTGGAGTTTGTCTCTTCCACTTCAGTGTCAGATGTGCTTAGGTCTGATGTTTTTGCCTTTTCTTTCTGGCTAACCTTTGAGTTGATGACGCAAGGCTCCACGAGGATTCTGCTGGTTTCATCTTTATGCCTTTGTTGTAGTCACAGTAACTTGTGCTGACAGTATACACTCAGCTTCAACTTCTGGGGAAGAAATGTTAGAAGAAACTTTTATTGTTTCTTGATGTGGTGTGTTGGGGAAATGAAGTTGACAGCAGCTCAGGATATGACCTAAGATATCCTGTATTCAGTGATAAAATTATTACGATTTTTTTTGTGGCTTCACTTCTTCCTGTAGTGGACACCAAAATAAAAGCTTAAACAATGCTTCTCTTGTTGTTTACAAAAGCCGATGTAGATTTTTTTTCTCTTCCTTGTAGATAGAAACAGGTGCACACTATATCCAGTGTGAGCAGCATTTCCATTTCTGCACACTGACGTATTTTTAAACAGGGCACTGCTATGTAAACTACAGCAGTAATAACTCTCCCATGTTTGTATGTGTTTGCTTGAGAGTCCAGTTGGCTGGCTTTTTATGTTTCTGTCTCATTCACCTCAAAAGAGCCACTGTCTTGAGCACACGCAGACACAAATTCACAGATAGAAAGAGAGATTTTGGGAACGAGAACCATAATAAAGATGACGTGATATTGTCAGTCATATCGGTAGCACGTGTGCTAGCATTAGTATGAATCAGCTGTAAAATGAAACTCGTCACCCTAATGTTAATTAATAACAATGATTTACCTTGTGTCAACAAAACCATACATATATAGACATATATTAACAGCAGCATCATAAATATACCAGCAAATTCGCTGTGTACGCCAGGAAAACTCAGTTACTGTTCAAGAGTTGGCATCTTTCCAGTAGTTCTTAATTTAGAAAGCGTACAGGTGCTTTGTTCCTCATTCCTATGCAAGCTTAACAATGAGAAAGTATATTGAGGAGTATTCGCAGGTTCCTTGCTCATGACGTTGAAATCCATCCCCCTCCTTAAAAGAGGCATTTCCTCTTGTGCGAGGGGGGAACACACCGTCTTCTTTACAAGCACACATGCACACTAGCTGCGGTGGCCAGCTAAGAATAGGTGTTTTTCTTTTTTCTTTTTTAGAAGGTTGAAAATTATTTTTGCACTTGTTGGTTCATCATGTTTTATAGGGAGGAGCCCTACAGCACGGAGAGGTGGACTGACTCATTCAAATTAACTACGCAAAAAGCCTTTTGCTTTAGTTGCCATGGTTGCCAAGCGACAGCACACACCTTAGAAATGTCACATTCTCTTTCATTCTGAAGAATGTCGCTGCTTTGAAACTGATACAATTGTTTCCTCGTGTGTGTGTGTGTGTGTGTGTGTACACGGCTTCTTACTATCTTGGTGGGGACCAAAATCTGAAATTTACTATACTGAAGGCATTTTTCACACTCAAAATATAGTTTTAGTGTCAGGGTTACAATTGGGTTATGGTTAGGTTTAGGGTTAGGTGAGGGTTAGGCATTCATTTTTGATGGTTAGAGTTAGGGTAAGCAGCTAGGGCAGCGCCACGGACCGGTTTATGCCCGACATTATTTTCACGGACCGGCCTTTAAGGTGTTGCAGATAAATACAACAAAATAAAACTAGTACCGGTACCGAAAATAAGAAGATTTATTCATAACACACGTGAAAAGACCCAGGAAAACCGAGTTAATGTTAAAAACGATAACAAAATAACGCTGAAAACCGATAAAAACCCTGAAAACCATACATTTCACAACTGAGCCTCAACTCTCGCGGCCCGGTACCAAACGACTCACGGACCGGTACCGGTCCGAGGCCCGGGGGTTGGGGACCGCTGAGCTAGGGAAAGCATTAGCTCAATGGGACGAAGATAGCAAACCAGACGTGTGTGTGTGTGTGCGTGGTCCAGATGTTACATGTTGTGAGGACACAAATGTGTTTACAGAGTTAGATCTTGGAGAAAAAAAACAAGTCCCTGTGATGCAAAACATCAAACAATTTGAAGGTTAACACGTGTTTAAAGGTTAGAGAATAGAGAGGCTTAGGTTAATGTAATGGTTTTGTTTACAATTGAAGTAAACCTCCAGGAAATTGATGTAAGTCCACATAATGTCCTCTAAAGTCATTTCTGTACGTGTGCGTGTGTGTGTGTAGACACCCTCACATTCTCATTCGCTCTTCTGAGCAGGCTGTGGTTATATGAAAAAAAAAAAGGTTAAACGCTGTCTCTCGGGAGATTTATGTTTCAGCAGTGTGCCAATTTCAGGACATTCACTGGACAAGCACTTAGCATATGGCATTGAATGATGTTCAAAGGTGAAAGACAGTTCACCTCGGGCCAAAACCAGACTCACGCACTTGTCAGCTGGAATGTGTGGGGCATTTCAGAATGAGCCTAGAACTGACCTAATCCAGAACAACATGAAGACCCTTTGGTTTTGTATTTCTGGGCACACTTGATGCACAAATATGAAATGTACGCACAGTTCCTTCTCTTCTGTCAGAGCAGAGTTTACGTGTCTGTTTCTCCCAACACAGCAATTTTTGGTGATTACAGAGCCTGCTTCTCCTCCACCTCCGTCAGCACTATAGGAGTGAGGAACGAGTCATAAATCTGCAGCCAATCTACTCAAAGTGAATTGTGACCCCTGCCAAGTTGTAGCATGGCACATGGGGGACTTGTTTTATCTGCACTTGTAGTTATAGGATGAGACAGAGCGAAAAAGAGAAATTATAAGACAGTGATTATCATGATCCATGATCTATGTTAGCTGTGCTATGTGGTATCAGTTGTTTTTAATCTACTTAATAAATTTTTGGTCATCAGAAAAATTATTAGATTGTGAGCAGGACCTGTCGATGGTCTTTTCAGGATATGACAGCATCAATCTGCGACATCCCAGTGAAAGCTGATGAGCTTTTCACCATTGGGACTTTGTGTCAGCCCTTTGCTGTATTCACATAAAATGGCATTTGTCTTGACGTGTCTGCCTTTTCAGATGTTGGCTTGCATTTAATTTATGTGCAGCATTTAAGACACACGACGCATGCATTTAATATAAGTGAGAAGTGAGAAGGTTACCATGGTTATAACCACAAGTAATGGTTATAACTTCATTATCTTCTTTTCTACATTGTGTGCTGCAGAGTTGATAAGTGATTACCAAACATAGCATTACTGATTGCAGTTGTGACACATTCATTATCTATGCTAAAATAAACTGTTTATGTCACATGGATTTTTTTTTATTGTGCATCTTGAAACCAAGCAGCAACCTCCAGGGCTGAGAAATGAAGACAATTTGAACGTGCCAAAAACTGCAGTTATCTCGAGTGGCTGGCTCTGAAAATGAGTCACTCTGCTCAGACTCCCATGTCAAAATGCCTAACTTTGCAGAAGATAAGCGTGTGTTTACTGCCCGATGCCAAAAAAGGCTTTAGATCTTTAGTAAGGTTTCTTACGTGATGTCATGACCACATTACTTAAGAGTTGTTCACCATATTGGATGTGATGCAACCACCGGTTGCTGGGGAAAAATGTGTTATTGCCTGACTCGTTGGCAGTGCTTCCTGGTGGGGTTTTTTTCTCTTGCTGATTGTAATCTGATGCAAAAAAATGTCTGCACCAACAACTTCCTGGTGATTGCTTTGGTTGCTTGCAGATTGCCAAGGTGGCATGTAGTTTTTCTTGTTTTCTGCAAATACTCACTGACAGCTAGCCCGGCATTTTTAGTAAAACGTTAAAACATGTGATGCAATGTGAAAACGAAGAAGGTTTGGTTTCAAAATAAAAGTTGTACCTCAGCACTACAGCCATCAAGGCACAACTTTCACATTGAAGGTAAATGGTGTCATTTCCAAAAGCTAGACAGAGTTTGTAGACCAGTCTATCGCTTACATCAACTCTTTCGCAGCAATATGCTAGTGACTAAAGGAATCATAGGAATGTTTTTGACAACCAGTTGGGAAATACATATTTTTCCCCAGCAACAGATCGTTGTCAGGGTGATCACTGACTGCTCTTAGCGCTGCATGACTCAGGCTTTAGCAATCTCTTTGCCAGTGACTGGCATCAACCTCCAGCATCAATTTGCAGCCAGTCAGAGAATGCTAATTTTTTCCCTCAAGACTGGGGGTTGTCAGATGGTTGCAAACCAGTCTCTAGCACTGTGTGACTGGTGCCTTAATGACTTGATCCTGCATTGCTACCATGACTCTCGCACATCTAAAACAGCAAACAAGTTGATGTCACGCAGATAGTGGTCATGTGTCCACAAAACTTCAGTAGCTAATGGCTCGTTATTAGAGCGTTGAGTATGGCCTTTCTGACCAACGGTATATAGCATATTTCCGACTCGTAGTATAGCTTACTATGTGGTTAATTGTACAAATAGCCCATCTATAAAACCTGTATTCTAGCAGATATTTTATTTATTTGTATGTTACTCATTAGCAGTTATCTGTGTTTTGGATATGCAAGTCATTCAATACAGCTTGCTAACCAGTCTTGCTCTGTCCAGCTATTAGCTTAGCCGTTCATCCTCTAATGAAATACTATATCTGCATGTACTGTTCACACCAGATAACAATAGGTAGCAGGAAACTTAAAAATAATATGTTCAAATCTTTACTCATGTACTGAGGTATAGGTTCCCTGTTGTGTCTTATTTACTTATTTTTTCATGACTGCCCAGACAGATTTCTCCACAAAATGACTCATATAAGGACTTGGGATACTGCTTTAAAGAAAACCCGTAAAGGGTGAACCTTTGGCTGAAGCTTACAACCAAATGCAGTTATCAATATTCGGCAGTAAGTTGTTTTTTTTATATATATGTATATTTATTGGTTTCCAGGTAAGAACTGCTGTTACTACAGTGTTATAACAGTTAAACCAGACACCCACTGTCATGATACTTGGGAACTGCAAATGCTCCTAAAACAAAATGTTAAATCTAGGATATATATTTTTTGGTTTTGTTCTTTCTGACATTTTTACTAGGTGTCCCAGACAACAGCTTGGCTTGAAGCACACACCCTAAAAACAAGAAAATATAAACTGTCAATCTGTCTGGTTCGCAGTGGCAGAACTGTAATTGTAGAGCAACAGTGGCCTGGATGTTGGCACTTGCAACTTGGCAACTGCAGAGTGCTCTTTAGCAGAGCTGAGACTCCGAAGCAGAAAAAAAGAAAGGTGTTAAACGAAGAAAAGCTTTGCCAAACTATTAAGGATTAACAGTTCCTGGGTGACTTCATAAGGCTTTGTTTGTGCTTGACTTATTCCTGTTCCTCTCTTTGAATTGTGATTAGAACTTTTTCTTTGGTAAACAATACATGCTCAAACTGGCCGGTACACACACACACACACACACACACACGCTCCAAAAAAAGGAAAGAACAAGAGGGACATTGTTGCGTTCGTTTCCTCTCCTGAACAACGAGAGTTTGTTCATGAAACCTGGATGCAGGGATCCGGAGAGAAGTCTTTTAGCTATTTTAAAGGCTTTTGTCTGATTAAAGGTTCTCCTGGTGCCAAATCTGTTCAGTGTGAATCTCTGTGCCTTGGCTCAGTCTGCTGGGTCATAGAAACAGAGGTGTCTTACTGTAGCGGCGGTGACCGGGCATTTCAGAAGAGGAGTTAAGACCCTGCGGCGAGGTGATAAGCTTAACCAATAATATGTCTTGTAATTGATGATCATATTGCAGCAATTGAATGTTAACACTCTGGATAGCAGGAATACTTAAAATTGTAGTGGCATCATACCATAAATAAGTATAAATGATTATGTTTTTCGATGATTATTCTTTCTTCATTGCTGTTTTCCATGAGAAGTTTTTCCAATGATGTCCTTCTGTAAGGTCTCCTTCAGCATAGTCATCCATGCCTCCGAGCACTGGCATAATTTTAGCATTCTGTCATTGTTATTAGTTCGATTCAAGACTCGACCTGAGTTTTTTGCCACAGCCAGAAGCTGTTGCTTATTATCACAAATCTATTTTGTTTCTCCAACAAGGTGCCTGATACATAAAACCCTGCATGCACAAGTAAAACCACGTGTACGCAGAAAGACAGAAATGTGAAGATGCATTCTTTTCATTAGAATCATAAAGCCACGCTTGGTCAACACTGTCTTATTTCGTTATTTGCATATAAACTCACTGTTTGTGCCACGGGCTATTACATGTGGTAGTTAAGACGACAGCAAACAAATTTCATAAACCCCCAGAATTTCAGCGAATGGGAAACTAAGACACTCGGCAGAGAAGTGGAGGAAAAGAGATGTGTTTTATTTGGGGATCTCAACTCTCCAATTATG
Source organism: Haplochromis burtoni (assembly GCF_018398535.1). Classification (NCBI taxonomy): domain Eukaryota; kingdom Metazoa; phylum Chordata; class Actinopteri; order Cichliformes; family Cichlidae; genus Haplochromis; species Haplochromis burtoni. The sequence goes on along the minus strand of NW_024582389.1, from coordinate 2,199,434 downwards.
AACTGAAAAAGACCTAATGAACATTAACAAAATAATGGAGGCTAGGACCCTGGCAGCAATAACAAAAAACTAACAATAGGATGCAATACAGCACATTAGTTCACACAAGGACAGGAAACCATTACAAATGGCTGCTACTATTTTTAGCACATTCAGTTATGGAAAATAGAAAGAGGTGGCCTGATAAAATTTAGCGCACATTCAGTTATGTGTGCATTATTCTCCCTTTATTTGGGAAAAAAGTCACATGCTTTTGTTATTGTGTACGCGTACAGCGAGCGGTAACTGTTTTCTTAACCCAGCTTTAACATGCTCATACACAAGTTTTACCACATATTGTTCTATATCTTTCAAGTACCTCTAAACGCCTTGTCCTCATCTTAAACGTTGCATTTTTTCATGAGGAACTTTTCTGAAAATATAAAATGTTTTCAATCGGTAGCAGTGAGATTTCATTTGTAAAACTTTGGCATATTTACTTCCCTTCACAATAACCTTGTGTTCCATATACTGACGTTTTAATATCATGCATATCGCTTTAGAGGAATTAATTTGAGTAAGTCAGTCATGGATGGCATCATGAGATTATAAGAAATGAGAGCGTTCTGTTGTTGGACTAAGTGCTTGGTTATGGATGAATAACATCTTATGTTGGCCTAATCAAAAGTAGTTTGACTGCCTGTGTGAAACATGACAGCAGGATGAAGAGGATGATTAAGCTATTCATTGTCTCATGGGTCCAGGTATTTATAACATTTATGCTGGCCTATTTCTGCGTCACTTATTCAAAACTGATCTCTATTGTGGTCAGGCCTTTCATCTGGTTCAGTCCACGCTGCAGTCTGAGATCGCGTTCTAAGCATTTGTATGGTGGAGGTGTAGCCAGAGAGGTCGAGGAGCAGAGCGGGAGGGAAAGAGGGAATGAAAAGTTTCTGGGTGAAGTTTATTCAAACAATTACCCCACAAACTTTTGTTTAGCTGTCTTGATCCACTCACTTGAACACTGTCAGAAAAGTAATTTTGATGCACTGAGATGTGTGGTAAAGAGCGATGCTGGTGAATTGGCTCTATTGCTGCTCCATTGACTACAGACAGCTACTGTGTAAGCTAGTTTCTGTTAAATTTAGTTTCTGTCTGTGCAGGGAAGGCTGACGCACCTGCATGGCATCCGCAATCGTTCCCCGCCGTCTTAAATATTGTAATGGGTCATGTGTTTGGGGTGGTTGTGGTTGTTACGTTGAGGTGGCAGCGGGAGAACTGCAGCTCTGTGTGTATTGTGTGTGAATAAAAGGATGCAAAGCATGTTGAACGTGCACCCGGCTCTGCCGTGGTCATTTACACTGTCACTCTGTCATTCTGTCTTATACTGCTTCTGGTGACTAATTAGACACACTAATAAATTATTTCACAACTATGTCTTTTTGTCTTTATAAAACAACAGCTGTCCACTATTTAAAACTGTGCCTTTGCTTGTGGAGATTGATTGTTCTCATGCACATTAATGTCCAGAGGAATAAAAGTCAAATATTTATACATAATATACGAGTTACATGATCCTTCTAAAAAAAAAAAAGCGGGAGCTGTTTTACCAAAAGCAGTGAACGAACCTTGAACATTTGAACTTTTAAAATGGAACGTCATGGACCTATAAGCCCTGTAGCTTATCGGCACTCAGGCAGCATCTTTTGCAGGAGTTTGGAGTTGTCACTTTGACGTAGCCATAATTTGAATAGATTGAAATGTGCAACGGAGGCCAGACTGCTGTTGCAGCTGTCAGTTAGATATTTGCATGACTGAGACAGAACTGAGCTGTTGGTTCCTGAATCAGTCAGTGTCGGCTTGTTTATGCTTTTTTATTTTTATTTTTTCATGCACACCAGCCTGGCAGTGCCACCGTACACAGACAGTTAAGTCCCTGTGTGGTTCACTAGTGTCAAAAAGAAGCATGTAGTGTCAGAAAAATGACTGCGTACTGTATTTATCCTTGTTTCTCTGCCTCTTATTAAGGCAGCAAAAACAGTTAGACTGTGTAATTATATACAGAGTGTAATTATACAGTGTATAATTTCTGATCATTATTTTTATTTTTGTTGCATTTTGTATTATTGTTGTTTTTTATTGTTCCAGCAATTATTATTCTGACCTCGTCTGAATGTGTAAGATCGGTCACACTCAAAGCACAGGCTTTCAGAGGAATGGGAAAGGTGTGCATGGTGTTGCACTCAGTTATCTACTGAAAAAATGATGAACGTGTAGGTGTGTAAAGAATGCTAGGAAATATTTTAAGAGAGGAATGCACTGACTGCTTAACTTCATCATTTTTGTTTAGGAAAGTCTCAGAGAAAAGTGTGTAGTTGCTGGTCCAAAGTGCAAAACATGAATTTTACACGAGCTGGTTTACTTTAAAAAAACAACGTTGCATTTTTGTTGATGTTTAGCCATTATACATTTTGCTTTGAGACTACGCTGCTCACTGTATATGACATATCACGTGGGGGGGGGGGGGGGGGAATACTAAAGCCTTTACTCATGTAAAGCATGGGCTTATTGTTTATTCCTAGATGATACGGGGCTTTTTTTTATCCAGGGCAGGAGTGCTTGGATGTAATTGTTCTGCATGTTATGTAGAGTCGCTCTTTTTCTCTTAATTTGACCTACTTAGAAATAAAACAGGTGAACAAAAGAAAACGTAAATGTGTTAACTCAGCTGATCCACCCATATCTAAGCAATTATGTTCCCTCAAATATGGAGATAAATGCTGTTGAGTACAACTTGCATAAAAGAGATTTTTTTTCCTCCTTTAGCTAAATGGACATCGATGTGAGTGATTCTACATACAGTAGCCCAGTAGAGCGTTTCTATTATTATTTTATTTTTTGCTTTTAAATTAAACACAGCATGCTTATACAGATTCAATTGAGGACAATTACTACATTTAGCATTTGTGAACTTATAAGCATGAAAAAAGAAAAAGAAGGTGAAAAAAGAGGAATGAAAAATTATAACAATATTAACTAAATAAAGAGTAAAATAAAATGAAATAAAATAAGAAAATTCACGCGAAGTGTGGGGCATGAATTAGGATCAGTTAATTTTTAAGAATTCTAGAAATGGTTGCCAAATCGTACAAAAACTCACCAGTTTCCCTTTTCTATCAAATCTTATCTGTTCCACCCTGGCCACAGACACCATCTCATTAAGCCACCTTTTAAAACACGGGGCCGAAGAAGACCGCCACTGTAGAAGAATAAATTTCTTTGCAGCCAGCATACTCATTGTAATTATCTGTTTTTGTGAAAAGGAAAAAGATTTGATTGATGCAAATGATCCAAGTATAGCCAGTGTACCATCAAACGGTACTTTTTTCCTAAATTGGTTTGAAAACCACGTAAAAATCTGGCTCCAAAAAGTTTTCAAGACAGAGCAATGCCAAAATAGATGTGCAAGGAAACCTTCACCGATATTACATCTGTCACATAAGGGGGATACAGAATTATAGATCCGGTTAAGTTTAAGTTTAGAAAAATGTAATCTGTGAATGACTTTAAACTGGATTAGTTTATATCTGGCGTTTATTGAGCCTTTCTGAATATTGGACAAACAGTTTGACCAGAAGAACACCGAAGTCTTCAGCTCATGTATTCTTAATTTGATCAGAATCAACTGGGATTGTAAAGCACTTCACAAACTGAGATATCAGATGTTTAAAATCTGCTTTCCAAATTATATCAAAGTAAGTATGACTTAGTGGCTTCAGTGGAAAGTCTGAAAAGTTTCGTTGAACAAAATTCCTTATTTGAAGATAATGAAAAAAATGTGATTGAGGTAACTGAAACTTTTGTTGAAGTTGAAGGAAAGACACAAATATATCATCTATATATATGAGTCCTCAATGCATTTCAATCCCTTTCCCCCCCCATTCTAAAAACACCCTATCCATTTTACCTGGTTTAAACAAGTAGTTATGTATTATTGGCATTCTTACTGAGAAGTCAGGTAGTTTATGAGATTTCCTAATTTGACTTTTAACAACAAAATTACGACTGATCGAATTATTAGAAGAACTCGTGTTAGAAAACAATAAGACCGGTAATGAGGCTTCAGATACTGTTGCTGCCTCTACCTGGAGCCAGATTGGAAGTTTATCATAACAATAATCAGTAGGCGAACTTCACTGCCAGTGCAATAGAACTCTTGAATTTGCCGCCCAGTAATAATGTCTAAAGACAGGGAGACCCAACCCCCCAGCGGAAGTATTTTTTTGAAGATGAGCCTTGGATATCTGAGCGGGTTTTCCTGCCCAAATGAATGAAAGAATCAATGAATCAAGCTGCTTAAAAAATTTAAGTGGCAAATAAATAAGAAGGTTTTGAAAAAGATATAAAAATCGTGGCAAAGACACCATTCTAACTGCATTTATTCGACCAATCAAAGACAGAGGAAGCAGTTTCCATTTCCTAATATCGTCTTTGAGCTTGTCCAGCATTTCCAAGAAATTCAATTTATTGAGGAGTTTGGGATTTTTAGAGATCTTAAGGCCAAGATAGATAAAAGATGTAGTCACTAATTTGAATGGGAGTGAGCTGAGAAACTTTGGTCATAGATTATCTGTTATTGGCATAAATTCAGATTTGTCAGTAGTAGAGCGTTTCGTAATCAGATTACAGATGGACATTGACTTTTGCGGGACTGGTCAATAAAAAGCATGGAGAACCATGGCGTGCATGTTGTTCTGTATGTCGTGTGGTCAGAGCTTACAGTCGGCTGCAGTAGCTTTTAGACCCCTTTTGTTTGGTGTAGAATGATACGGGACGACTTAAATTTCTCAATAACTGACCATGATGGGTTTAATTATGCTAAATCGCTCACATCCGAGAACCTATAGTTTAGATGTTACACTGTTACTTCTAATGAAGCAACATTTTACACTCGTGAGGCCTGTAATTGTAGACACACTAACTCTCTCTCTCTATCTTATTTTTTTCTTCTGTGTTTCTCTTCCTTCCACTTCAAACACTAACCCAGCCCAGTTGCCATGACAATCCAATCCATGCAGCTTGTTTTTTGATACTGCAAAGTACTCAAAACCCCCCTGCTGCTGTGATATGACTGCCATCAGTGTTCCAAGCCAGGTGGCTGCTTTCCTCAGGGAGCCCTTTCAAATAAAGGCATTCAGCCAATAGACTTTGAGGTCCCACTGTAGACAAGCTCTCAGTAAGAGAACACATTTCCTTCCTGTTTTCATCCCGTGCTTCGAAGAGCACGGCCTCATGTTGCCCATCGGTTTGTTGTCGTGTTGGCGTAACAAAAAAAATTACTGTATGGGTCTTTCATTGTTTTCAAATAGTGAGAATAAAAGTTATTTCTGCCAACCATTTAACTTTGCTCCTTTCAAATTTTGGTTTCTGACAGCACCGTTTGGATCAGGCGTTTGTCTGGGAATGATGTTCTCCTATTCTCTTGATCTTCTCTTTTCATCTGCACTGATACAGAAACCAAAAGGAGGAGACCTTAAATTAAAAGAATAATGATCTGCACATTTTAAATGACTCTATTCTGCCTCTGAAGATTGTTGTAAGATTGGCAAAAAGGCAAAGCCTTAGTGGAAGAGTCATTAGTAGAATACCTATTGTTACTGTTCTTTTGTGGTTTGTTCAAAGAATAAATTCAAAAGCTGCCATAAAACTATTTCAGTATATTAAAATAACAATAAGAAGTCTATAGCCATGATTCTAAATTGACTGTAGGTCTGAATGTGAGTGTTAGTTGCTTTCTGTCTGTCTGTGTTAGCCCTGTGGCAGCCTGATGACTTACCTAGGGTGTATATGACAGCTAGGGTCCAAGTGGACTCCCCCATGACCCTGAATCGGATAAGTGGGAGAAAATGAATGGATAGATGGATGCCTCTTGCCAATCACATAGCTTTAATTTTTCTTTGGGCTCCCCAGTCACTTATTAATATATTCCAAGCATGTGATGCTCGAAGCGATTTTTTAAAGGCCCTCAACTACTTAATCTTGAAGGTAAATTCATCAACAGAAGATGTTAAAATTGAGAGAAAATACAGTCAAAGGACAAAACCCCTCTTTGCCTTGTAGCATTATCACAAATACAAACATGTATTCATGTCAGAAAAAACATTAATTATTTAACATTTTCAGATTTGCAATTTAGGACTTCATAAAATACACATTGAAACATTCCGTTTGTTTGCCCATCCGATAAACTGTAGACGTGACTGTAAGGAGGAGGATTATTAATAACTCAGGAATCGTGATGACAGAAAAACCTGACTTGTTTCGTTAATTAATGTGTTGTTCTTGCATAAAGGCACGCATGAAGTTTGTGAGGTTTTACATCAACTAATCGCTTGACATCATGTATATAAATGTATGATAATTTGAGTCCTCTTAGTGCAAAGTGTTACTCAAAACTGTTTGCTTCTGTCATCGTGCTTTCTTTCTGAACACAGGAAATCTGAATCTAACTCCGCGAGGATTTAATGTAGATGCCGTGCCCTTCAAAATTCACTTCATCCTCAGTGCAGATCTCATAGCTTCTTACGTCTAAACGCTGCACATAAGCAGAGTTTTCTTCTCTACTTTTCCCCGCTTCTGTCCTCCTCTCTCTTAACTAATATTTCACTGAAAGGCCTTAATAAAGTGCATTTTGCTACAAGAATCAGGGGCAACGGATGGCTTACACTCATGTCCCATTTGTTAATGAGGCAATTATATGCTTTTCGCTTTCAAACAACTTCCAGTGCTTCCTGCACATAATGACCAGTTGCTTAAGTGGATAAGTGGAAAGAATCAGTTTTAACTCCATTTCTAAGATACAGATGTAGAGTGTTCGCTGGCATGGTAAGTACAGATAATCACAGACAGCGAAGAGTTTGTTTTTTGTTTTTGTCAGTTGGCCTCGGTAATCATTTACAAGCATGTTGAGGAAGGGCTGCATGTCTTGCGTTTACTCTCCGAAGCCTCAAATCTTTAGATCTGCACCCCTTAAATAGATTTGTCTTTGTATTATTGATTGAAACTAATTGCATTCATTGCATTAGATGAGCTTGTAATTTTTAAGAGACCTCTAATTCACACCAGCTAGGGGGTTCTGGGTTTTCATGCTACCCTGCTGTTTTTCATTTGAATTCCTTTGTACTTTGTAGCAATTATCTAGCTTCTGTCTCTTCATTTCCAAATGTTCATGCCAGAAAGCTTATTACTAGCACACTGAGGGACTAATTTTGGCCTTTATTGCACATTATTAACATCTCTACGTAGACAAATTTCCAAACAGAATAAAAGTTCGGAGAAAAATAAGCTTGTCAAAGCCAAATAAAGTACAAAAGAACAATATGTACCTCAAGAGACCACATTAAACCCATCCGTAACCCGCTGCGACTTGCGTAGTTCCTATTGGTGCATTTTATCCACTATCACACTGTTATTTATTGGTTCCGGTGCAGATGTGAACTGTCACCTCGGTTTTTCTTGACTGTTAAATAGAGAGAATTTTGAATGTTTTCTGTCAAACACTCACTTCGTTGTCCATCCCTAAAATTTTCACGGACTCCCCCCCTTTTGCTTGCGCTGTTCCATTTCCGCTCGAGTAACTAAGTGTGTCACAAATGTGGGTCACTCGCTTTTCTTTCCCCACTAAAGTCAATTCAATTTGGCGGAATGATATGAAGGTATCAAATTTAAACAGCTTCTAGATGCTCTGGGTTAAGAAAAGAAGCGCAGCAGTCTTTCATACTTAAAATACCAGCTCCTCTCTGAAGGGCTTCCTCGAGAGAGTGACATGGCAGAAGGGAGAGAAACAACACCTGGCTCATTAGAAGAGAAGAGGAGAGGGACAGGGAGAATTAGTTTTCAGCAGTACATTAGCAGACAGCTGAAGTCAGGGTGGCGGTAAACCCTTTCGGGCAGATTTTCTCCTCTTTCCAGCCTCATTGTGTTCCACTGATGATTATCTGTTTGCGTCTGTGGCTTTGCTCTGTTATTTGTATCCAACAGTATAAGGACCTGTTGACAAACACACATAATTGCCTGTGGTTTCTCTGACAGGAAAGGGGATAAAACGGCACTTAGCAGTGGGCTGACAATAGGGCCTGATGCACAGGCAGGGCTGACAGGGTAGACTAATTTGTTGGCTGATTAAAATGTTTTGTACATTAGAAATACTGTCTTTGTTATTAAGACACAGTTAAACTGAAGACGATGTCACTATTGATATTTGAGTTAAACAGGAATCATTCATTCTGAGAGATGAAAGAAAGTTTAGAAGTTAAAGAAAGGTTGTCGTGAAAGTTATCACGTAAAGGCACAGGAAAGCCTGTATCATGACACAGGTGCGACTTGTTTTGTTCAGTGCAGTTCATTTTAATTCATTTTTATTGATGTAGCAACAATTCACAGCAACAGTCACGTCAAGTTGGTTTATATTTTAATGTAAAGTTCTTACAGTATTAGACAGAAAACCCCAACAATCAGATGGTCCCCTATGAGCAAGCACTTGGTGACAGTGGGAAGGAAGAACTGCCTTTTAACAGGAAGAACTCTCCAGCAGAACCAGGCTCAGGAGGGGGCAGCCATGTACTGTTGGTAGACTGGTTAGGAATGGAGGAGAAGATAAGAGAAAACAAAGAGAGCACAGAAAGAATGAGGAAAAAAACACACTACAGGAAAGAAAAGACAACAGTTGAGGACATGCAGTAGTGGCTTATGGGGAATGAAAAGTGGAGAAGTAATGTTAAGTGAACTCTCAGAAATTCCTTAGTGGCCTGAGCTTCTTGCAGCATAACATGGGAATATTTCAGAGTCACATGATCCAGCCCTAAATAAAGGTTTTATCAAGTTTTAAGCCTAATCTTAAAGTAGAGAGGGAGTCTGTATCCCAAATCCTAACCAGGAGCAGGTTACACAGGAACAGGTTCCTACTGTACGCCAGTTTACCTTCCACTAAGCCTTGTGGCTGTAGCAGCCAATCACAGACCACTTTGCATGAACAACAATATAATATATTTTAATATGTGAAAATATATATCAAGAATTTGGTACATGTTTCTGTTGGTAATTAATAGTTTTCCCACCAAAAAGAACAGTTTAGATTTTCACAGGCGAGAGACTCAAAGGAAGGCAACGCCTCTCTGTCTGTTGGACAGTCTGTTTGGTCCAGACTGAAATGTCATGTTGGATCAGAGATGAGCAATTAAGAAACTGGGGCTGTTTTTCAAGACCACACCAGTAAGCTAAACTTAATTTTGCTCAATATTGTATTTCTTTATAAGCTGCTTTTGGCAAGAGTGGATGTTACAATTAGACAATGAAAATGTGAAATGGGAATAGTAGAAACACCAATATTTTTCCGTATTCAATCAATAGTCCTGTTTTGTTTCCATTTTAGCCCCAGCTTATCCAAGCTTGCTGTGACTCCACTCTGTGTCATTTGACTGAGCGCATTGCTGTCAGCTCCTCTTTCATTATCCCGCAGACTACATTACATTAACTTCACTAAATAAATACTTTAAAGTCCATGTTCTGTTAAAAACTCAATTCCAAACAATATTTACAGTTTTTATGCACATAAATAAATAAAAAAATAGCAGTGGATTTAAAAATAAAAGCAACAAAGTTATATTGTTATTGTTATATTGTTATTTCACATTATTGACATTATCATACATTTCCCATTGACCTCCCACTGGGACAACGTAGGTGCCGGATGTGCCCCAGGGGCTGTACACTGCCGAGGTCTGTATGGATGGACTGAAGTTAAATAGGCTACTGTACACACTTATTAATGGCCTTCAACAGGAAGCCTCCTGACTTTGGTAATGCTTCAACTTCTATACCATCACCATGCTGAGATTGCACAATTTTCTACTTGACAGTTATTGATAGCTGTGTGATGGATTGGTAAAGACCTTTGTGGCCCCCAGACGATCAATCTTATTAAGCTGAGAGATTCCACAATCTAGCTAATATTTCAGTTTGCCCAGGATTTTGGTTTGTGAAAAATAGAGGCAGAACTCCAGCATTCCCATTCCCAACAACTTTATAGTTCTCCATGAAAACCCAGTGGCTCTTAGTAGTTAGCATTTACTTGTAGTTTTTGTGCTCAAGTTTGACCAAAAAGCAGGTGTGGCAGGAAAGAAAAGATAACTGCAGCTTGCTCAAGAAAGGATCTTGAAGAAGCAGAGGCAAAGACAGAAAGGTTCGCCTGCAGAAAGAAAGTGAGAAATGCATTTCTCTTACCCGCCTGCTTTGTCCTGACTTCAAAGGGGTTATGGTTTGCACTTAAGAGGTGTCCAAATGAGTTGATGTGAAAGATGAAGGCCAGAACTGTGTTCTGTGTGCCAGCAGCGTTGATTCTCAAAGAACTTCACTGAAGAAACCCTGCACAAGCACACACAGACACAGTCTCAGTCCATAGACTCGAGGTTGAATGTACCTTTTACTCATTTTCAGAATGCCAGAATTTCATTTGCGTTAGCGTTATAACCTGCAGACTGAATATTCAGACAGAAGAAGGATGTGAGGTTTTAATGCACAGATGTCCAGAGGAGACTTTATATTGAACTGAACAGAAAGAAAGCTGAGACATTGACAAGCATTTTGTAGTTGTACAAGTGTAATGTAGTGTGTGTCTGACTTAGTCTGCATGTGCATGTATACTTCAGTGTCTCTGTTTGTGCCTTATCTGCACTTTAATTACCTTAATTGATCCTTTCTGGGGATTTGATGTATTTGTCTGTGTCTCTGTGTGCGTGCACTGTATGTGTGTGTGTGCATTTATGCATCCCGGCGCTCTCTGCTCTGGGGTGGATCTCAGATGTTCAACTGCAACAGATAAGAGCCATCCAGAGTTTGCCTGGAGGATGCCAGACACATAAAAGAGAAGAATTAAATGGCACGGAGGGGTAAGGATAGAAAAATAAGGAGGATGAGAGAGGTGGGTGGTGTGTTAGCATGTGTGTGTCAGTGGGGTTTCAGACATGACAAGATGTGAACAGTCATCCATAGACATGACAACTGCTGTTAAGATCCAAGCAGACAAAAGGGAGGCAAGGGGGGGAGGAGGGAAGAGCCAGTGAGGCAGATTTCCAGGTGAGGTGAGTGAAAGGAAAGGCACTTGTCCAAGACAGCCGCAGAGCTGGACAAGAGAAGACAGACTAAGAAAGGGAATCGGGGGGTGGTGGGGGCTGCAGCAAAAATCCAGCTGGAATGATAACTAAGATAAGAGAACAACAGGGTGTGATGGACAGATGAGAGAAGCGGCTTTGCTTTCTTTGTTATGCTAGTCTGTTCTGCATCTGTCTGAGAGGACTTAACTCCCTCCAGTACCCCTCGCTGCACTCCATCCGTCTGCGTATGTGTGCCCAGAATTTGGTTGGCTGAGCACGCTCCCAGGAAATTGGTGACCAGTATGAGCCGAAGAGCTGTTCACATTAATACCCCGAGTGTTCGCAATGACTGAACGCTGCAGATGCTGCAGATTGATGACAGAGATAAACTAGAGCTGGTGCATGCATACAGTATGTACAAGCTTAAGTGTTAATGGCTAGAGTGTTACGTTTGTGCGCATCATTTGACACGTGTGAGGTTGAATATGTGCGCTGATCTATAGCACAACCTCCTGCTGCCTTTATCTCTGCAATGGTTGTTTTGTGGAGCGTGTCGGCTGCTGATAGCCACTATCAGCCGCAGCCATACGTCTCTGTTGTTGCCCACATAGCCGCTCCTCCCTCGCTCTTTTCTCGCAAGCATTTTTTTTTTCCCCATCGTTCCATCTGACCTCTAATCCCTGTCTCCTCTTTCCATCTATCTGACCAAAAACTATGAACAGGTTCTACTTGTACTTTATCACCCTGCTAGAAATGACATTTAAAATTCTATTTTTCACTTGACCATAATTGTATAATTGAATTTCAACTTGAGCATCCCACATTCAATCTTTTCAGCTTGTTTCCACATTGTCCACAATATGTGGCCTGCTTTTTTCCAAAGTCTACCTACATTTTTTTTTTTTAGGAATCAAAAAAGTGCTTTTTTAGTGATATACACACATACCTATATAAATACATATATCCTCATATATAAGGCAACATATATACACTTACATACACATTGTCGCTGTACATGTACAAGGATATTCTATTCCCAATAATAATCATAATAATAATATGTAGATTAGTTGAGGGCTTGGAATATTATACACACTTGTGTTTATACCAATATATAAACATACATTACACTGGACAATGTTTATCCTATTTTTTATTTCCAGTTTAAAAATATGACCTTTTGGCCATAGTTAGGGCTGTAAGGAGAACACTGGCATTGGGAACATGTAGATGAAAAGATGACGAGTCATCTAGGACAGCGGTCCCCAACCTTTTTTGCGCCACGGACCGGTTTAGGGTAACAATAAAAACGATTAAAAAATAACGCTAAAAACCAATAAAACCCCGAAAACCATAAATTTCACACCTGAGCCTCAACTCTCACGGCCCGGTACCAAACGACTCACGGACCAGTACCGGTCTGTGGCCCGGGGGTTGGGGACTGCTGATCTAGGATGCACAGTTATGGAGATAGTGGGATGTGACAGCCCAGCAAGTAAGAAAACTGTTCAGTGATCTGGGTCCAAAAGTGCTTGACTGAGGTCAGGGGTGTTCTGAGAGCAATATTAAGTTGTTTTTTGTTGTTGTTGTTGTTGTTTTGGCTTTTTTCTTTTAATCCTTGTCTCTCTGCCCTATTAAATTGGCAGATCTTGATTAGAACCCAGACCAAGCTAATAAGTCTGTTAGAGGTGGATAGGTAGGATAGGCACTTTTGGCAGGTCAGTGTTATAAATATGCTTAATAAATGAATAAATAAACATGCAAATAAAAATAAAAATGAATTAACCAATGGTCTGATAAACAGGCTCTCTCCTCAGGGTCTGGGGGCTACTGTTTTTGGTGATTGCCATGTTTTGGACTGGCTCTCTCCGATGGGGTCTGGGAGTGTTTCAGAACTTAAAAAGTCAAAATAATAACCCGCTCTACCAACATTTGTTCATCTTCTCATTAGATATGCTTGGTTACATCTCCCCCCTCTTTTATTTATGTATTTTTAGATATGTGTGTGTGGCTGTGTGTGTATAGACGCACATTATGCTCACTACATTCACTTCTGGATATGTCTTTTCCGAGTTACTGTCCTGTTTGGTTTGTATGTAAGATTTTTTAAGTGCTTTTTTTGACAAAATTTCAAATACAATGTGACAAGAAGTAGAAGTCGAACAAAGTAGGAAATTAATAAAACAGAACGCGTTCTAGCTCCAGAGCATTACTTCAATACAGAAATCAGACAAAGGAAAATAATTAAATACATAAGCAAGAATGGCTTAATCAGAACCTACAGTGGGTGGCTAGATGCTGGTGAGTGTGAACAAAATTCTCTATGCCTGTTCAGCCATCAATTTCCTTTTAGAAAAAAGGACTGTAGACTCTGTGTGTGTGTGTGTGTGTGTGTGTGTGTGTGTGTGTGTTTCCCACTGGGTAAGAATTGATGATGCTGGAATCACAGTCCCCCCATTTTTGCATGTCCTGTCCTCATCTCTTTGTTCTCATTTCATGTCACCTCTGAAGTGTCTTTTGTCTTGTAAAGGGAAAGCAATCATTTCAAGACATAAAAACATGCACAGGCTGAATGAACAGGCCTTAGATTCTGTATGTGTCAGATCAGTAATATGTCTTTTGCTTGTAATTTGAGTACCGTTGACCAATCACATTTAAGCGCTCTTTGGCTGGATGTAAGTAAACAATCCATTCAGACCAAAAACAAAAAAAGTGCCGTCTGCTATTTTCTCATTAATATTTGCTTATATTAACATGCGCTCTTTAAACACTGACCAGTGGATGGGTGGATAGAAGCTTTTTACAGATAGCTGTCATTTACACACACTAGAAGCCCCAAAATCCGATCTGTTGTCCCCAGAGTGATGGGTTCTCATATTCTTTTTCAACTTATCATTTGATATCAAATCTAGAAAGCAGGTGTTTGAACAGGCATGATTTAATTTGTTGCAAGAACAGTGGAAAGATAAAAAAAAAATACAACAAAAAGTGACTTTTATAATAAAAGAACATTATATGCCACTCCAATAAAATGCTTTAGACTTCATGGGAGTGTGTCAGTCTCATTTTTTTCCCTAGCCGTTCTTCTGACAGGTTGCCATTTCTGCTAGTAGAAATGCCTGCATGAAATCTCAGGACCAGCACCCCACATACGTCTGTTCTCTGAGATAGAGGACTGTGCCCTTTGGAAAATGCAGATTTGTGCCGTGCTAGAGGTTAGAGAAACAGTTCTATGTGCAGGCACTGGACGAGTCCATTTAATTCCACATAAAAACTGGATTTATGACCTTCCTGAACTCATGCATATTTAAAACCAGTTTGTTCAGATCTACAGTGCAGATTTAAGTTTTTTTCACATTTATACAGATTTTTACCTTTGTGGGCACTGAGAGCTTGAGGAAGAATGAACATCAGTGGTGGGTTTAGGTTTATTTAACTTAAAAATTCTAAATAGAAAGTAGTTGGCAGACCATAGATTTATATTTCCAGGATTTATTTATTTATTTGGGTATTTATCTTTTAATTGCAGATGAATAGAGTGAGGGCCAGGCTTCTCGAGGGAGGGAACATGTTAGACAGATGAAAACCAGAGTGAATTAGTTGCTCAGTTTAAATATGCCCTCATGCAGAGTGCAGTTCTGCTCAAGGCCTTTGCCTCATGCCATACCTGATGTCTCTTCTGCATTTGCTGTCCCTCTTTTCTTTATACTGCCTAACAAATCATTTAATCCATGGAATGATTTCAATTATCCTGTGAGTTGTAAATACTAAGCCTTCTTAGAGCGCTGAAAGCCAGTTCCGTTTTCCGTTATGCCTGAATGCAAATTTTCATGCAAAACCTACCAAAAAAAGGACTTTCAAGCCCTCAGCTCTTCGGTCTGCTTGCTTGTAGCTTTCTCTTTCTCTCTCCGTCTCTCTAGTCAGCCACTTCAGGTGAGGAGGTTTGTGACTTTATCACTGTTGGGTTGTTAGAACTGCACTATAGGAACCCAAGAGTAGAGCGGCAAAGTGGATGCCACTCTCAACCAAGTTCAAGCTGAGCTCTCCACAAACCATTTTCCCTCGTAACAGTATGTGTTTCCTGCCAGCCGAGAGTCACTGGAGGGCCACTTACAGGGACAGGCTCAGCACCTGCAGAGCTTTAGTGTGTTTTGTTCCTTTTGGGTAATAGCTCTGTTTTTCACATCTGTGCCGAGAATCCTTTGACCTCGAGTCAGTGGGCCATCAAACACTCAGACAACACTGTATAGCGATTGCAACAGTGTAATTGGTTATGCAATGGCTCTATAGCTCTGCACAGTGTTAAAATTCATTATGTTTTTCTTGCACATTCTTCGATGTGCATGTGTATTTTATTGACATGTCCAGACGCAGCCTTGGTATTGCGTTTGCAAGAGCTTATTTCAGTCCAAGAGATGGCATCAATGGGTTAGGGACTGCCCTGACTTGTTATACAGCCTGTGTGACCTTATTTCACTTAGACTGAGCAAATCAGCAGTTCACGAAACAAACCGAATCTGACTGGGTGGCAGCTTGTTTCAAGACATGCACATGCAGCGAAATAGACAAAACATGACAAGATGAAATTAACCATCAAGTGCTTGTTAATAGACTGATGGTCTCTTTTAGCTCTTTTTGATTTGCTTAATTTTTTAAATAGATAGAAGTGAACAGTTTTACATGTATTGCTGTTATTATAAAGCAGATAAAATATGGGATTCAGAACAGCAGCAAGTGTGACTGTCTTGTATGCTTTTCCCACACTGACTAGTCCTGGTACAGAACAGTCCAGCTCCTTAATTTGATCTGAGTGTATTCATCTGTCACTCCCTCCTGCCCTCACTCCTTTCGCTCCTTGTCTCCGTTGCTCAGCAGAGGCCCTGAGCCCTGTGGAGTGCGCATCCATTTTGAACCCTGGAGGCTATCAAGCATGCTGTTGGTAAATGAGCTGTGGCTGTCAGTCTCCCCACTTCCACTTATCCTTGTCTCAGTGTCTGCCTTCTATCCCATGTTTCCTTAACCTTTCTTCCTTTTTTTTCTTCTCATCAGCACATCCCTCCATTTGCTTGTACCAGTCAAGCTGGGGAAAGGCGTTGCTTCAAAGGGCAACAGAAGGCTTTGTTACTTTGTTATACAACCACCCACCATGTTCTGACGCTGCCAGCCCCTTTGTAGATATTCAAAATAAAGACTGTTTTATTCAAAGCACTTTGTAGCAGACTTTTCTTCCCGGTCTTGCCTTGAGTCAATTGTATCACATTCCACACGCATGTGAAAAGTCTTCCCATGAAAACATGGCGTATATATTACATATACAAAGCACCGGCAGCATTTGACAACAAAATGAGCACCAGCTGAATTTTGAATTTCCTACAAAGTTTCATATTTGAAAAAAAACCCCAACAAAAAACACCATTAGCACTCACTTCTTGGTATGCGTTTAATTTTAAAAGGAAGGCAGCGTGTTGTAAACAGTAGCTCCACAGCAGAGACAGACAAACAGGCACAGAAAACAGGGCCCGGGGCCAGTGCAGGTTAAGCATGTTCATTAATTTCTGTAGTTTCTTTCCCGCTGGCCCTGCTTGGTTCCTGGACGTGCCGTGGATTTTAATAGGCTTTGGATCCGTGCTCGCTGTTGTGATACTCGCAGAAAAGCGGTGAGGTTGGGGAGCGAGGCAAAGAATAGAGGGAAAGACAGAGTGAGAGACAGAGAGTGATAAATTAAGACATGACAGAAAAGAACAGATAAAGAACATATGTCATAGAAAATAAATGAGAGACATTAAACAGGAGAACTAATAGCTGGACTGCTCAACTGAAATAAAGTGCTTTAATTAACTAACTGTGCCGCATCTGCAGTTATAAATCCAGCTCATTATTAATAAACTGTCACTGGCATCAGATTTTATTTACATCTGAACAATGACTGAGCCTCTGCCCACTGAAGCTTTTAGATGTACACACGTTTCGTCTTCGCGAGCAGCTCGTCGCCCGTACAGGCAGTTTATTTTTAATGAGTCGTCTCTGTACTGTAGGTTAACACTTTGCCGCTTATCCACCTTAGATCTCTGCTAACTGTGCGGAGCCAGAGGGGCACCAAAAAGTACCCCGCGAGAATCAGCAAGCTACTTCCTGAAGCCCCACTGTTCCACCAGGCCCCCATGTGGAGCGCCAGCGCTCTAAAGAGACTTCAAAGGCAGGCATTTCCAGACCCAATGTAGGCGTTAACCTTTGACTCAGAGGCTCTCTCTGTGCAAGCAAAGACCGCCTAATTGATGCTATGTGCACTGCAGAAAAGGAATAACTTGTCCTGGTGGACTGCAGTAAAACAGAGTACTTTAATTTCTGCTGTGGCAATATTTTTAAATTTAAATATTTAGCCTGCTAACAATTTGCAGTGCTAATCTAATTGCTATCTTACTCAGCTTTGCCTGAGTGAAATATGCCTTTAAACAAAATAATCCGTGATCTCCATATAGCAACAAGTATATTTAAATGCAAAATACTCATGGTGGGACTTAAGGTGGGTATGTGTTTTGCAAGGAGCACTGGCCAGGTGCAATTTTCCACCAAGCTTTGAGTATCTGAGATTGTCAGATATCAGTGTTGTGGCTGGAGATCGAGTCAAGCCCCCGTTGCCTTTTGTCTCCCCAGATAATGCTGAGTGGACACACAGTTCACTCTGGTTAATTTTCCACCTCATGTCCTGGCTCTCTCTCAGAGAGATTGAGGGTGTGATAATCCAGACTGATAGAATAGAATTCAACTTTATTGTCATTGCACATGTCACAGGTACAAGGGAACGAAATGCAGGGATAAGGGATGTGGTGACTAAGGGAAGGCACCAAGGGCCTTCTGTGCTATTGCATCTTGTGTCTGCTCATTGCTAAATGCATTACAGGCTGATTAAGGGGCTAAAGCTTTGCAAATAAGCATGAAACAGAGCTTGTTGAAGGAGCGATGGTTGCACGGATGCACACAGGTTGATAGATGCATGCTGTATGTGGGTGTGTGTCCATACTGCAATCAGATGCCTTTGCTATGGTTGGCTTGCTAGCTGGCCGGAGAGCTCATCAACAGGATTTTTTCAGAATCACCCGGTTTCAGTTTTAGTAAAAACATTTAAAAGAAATTGACATTTTCTGCACCCCTGCCTTAAATCCGGTCCTGCTTTGCCTCTGGATTAAAGCAGTTTGATGTGAAATGTTGAAATATGATGAAACAAGGAGCTCTGACATGGGTTGAGACGCTGCTGGATTAATAATGAATCAGGTTCAGGTTTTGTTTGGATTAACACTGACAGTGATAGAATAACAGCTGTGGTGATATTCAGGGCTGATTCGTCAGGGTACTACTATTGTGTTTCTTTGCCTGCTGAACGCCATTCATGCAGCTTAGACATGCTTAGCTGTTGCATAACACAGGGGTCAGCAACCTTTAAGACCCAAAGAGCCATTTGGTTCCACGCAAAAGAAAACACTGGGAGCCGCAAATACTGTTTGACATCTAAAATGAAGATAACACTGTATATATTGTTTTTTACCTTTGTGCTTTGTGTGAACAACTAAGCTGTGCTGCTTATGAAATCCATGAAGTGCTACAATCCATGTGTAATTAACACATTTTGAACTCTTAAAGAAATATAACAAAAGGAAAGACACCCAGCTGAACTAAAATGATCCATGTAGCAAACAAAAACTGTTGTGAGCCGCCACCCTTATATCGCCTTTGGGCTTTTGGAGCCTTGACCTGACTTTTAAAAAGTAATTGGAAAAAAAGCACTATGCTGCTAAAGATGAAAAATAGATATTTGCAAAATTCTGCCTAAATATGTATTTTACCTGGTTAATGTGTGTGCGGGCTGGTCTGCAGCGCCGCTGCAGGGGAGGCGGACGCACCTGAGCGGCACCCGCAATCACGCCTCGCGCCTTAAAGTCTGTGCTCTCTCATGCTGTTGTTGGTGTGTGTCGGGCTGTAAGCTGAAAAGCTACAGCCGGCTGTATGCGTACAGCAACCGTGTGTGAAAAGTGGTCAATAAAGAGATGCTGAAAAGCGTGTTCATGCAAACATCGTCGGGTCTGCCGTGATATGTTTACAATGGGACTTCTGCTCCTGAACCTCTGCGCACAGCGTCTGCAAATCGGGGCTGTACGAAGTCACTTTCATCTTTACGCAGGACTGTAAGCTGTCTCTGTGAGGCGTGAGCGGTGTTTGTTTTTAACATAGTTCACGGTGGAGAACAGCTGCTGACATAATGTGGATCCAAAGATCCATAATTGGCCTACCTGGGGTTGAAAGTCTCGATAAATGCACGGCGTTTCGGCGGGTATACCGGCTTCCGCGAGTGTGACGCTTATTTTGAGCGATGAAAAAATAATAGAATATAATTTTATTTTTATATTTCAATATCACAATAATCTTCCAATTTAGAACTACAAGTTAAAAAAGAACTAACATAAATAAAATACACTTCAGCTAAATACTTCTAATTTATTTTCCCAAACCACGCGGAGCCGCACTATAAGGACTAAAGAGCCACATGCGGCTCCGGAGCCGCAGGTTGCCGACCCTGGCATAACACCATGTAGCTGCAGAACATTGTGTACGTGTGAAGTTTTTCATCTTATCTCCTTTTTTCCCCCTTTGACAGCAGATCTTTTAGTAATATGATGCATATGATGACATTTTCTGTTGTAAAAAATGAATAAATAAAAACTCTTTTTGGATTTCTGGATAATCCTGTGTCAGATTTTATGAGGAAACACTCCAAAAGCAATTTGGATTGTTTATGTATGTTTGTAAAGAGCTAGTACTCATTTAGTCAGGTCATCAGTCAATATGGGAACATTTCACTTTTGTTTTAATTAGACACTTTTGTGGAGCAGAGTGTCATCAGGGCAGCATCTGTCTACACTGAATGACTCCCAGGTGACATCCCATATTGAGGTTAATGTGTGTCCTTAAGCACATGTGACTGTTTAGAGCTGGCAGGTGGTAAAATGGAAAGCGTCTCTGAAATGTGTGCCATCACCTTGAATCAAAGTAGCTTCCACGGGCATAAAATGTGTCCTAAACAGCCTTTAAAGCCTTTAAATTTGAAATTGGTTGACATTTATGATGATTTAGCTGTGCTTCTTCTTGGTTACAGGATACAGACCTTCTGGATATAGCATACATAAAAGATGCCAGAAACGGAAAGTGCGCGAAAACGCCAAAGGTAAGCCTCTAATTCACAGATTCACAGTGTCTTATACTGTCTGTGAAGGAAACTCCAGCAATACAATGACCAATGTGCTTTCTTGGCTGATGATATGCTTTGGAAGAGTTTATTTTTGCACTGAAATGAAAGCCATGTGTGGGCGTGAACCTGACTATGATTCACACTCTGTCTCCATCCATCTAACAGAAACTCTATTATGGATTGGGCTGAACTTTGTTCTGGTTCTTCTAATGATTGATATTTAACAATAGAGCAATCGTGCATGTGCAGATATGGCAGTACTTTAGTGCCAGAGGTGTAATTACTGTAATTATCTTGTTTAAACTTCCGATCTCACATTCAGGTGACTGTTAATTTATGTGTGTATATATATATGTGTCTGTGTGTAACTGATCGAATGCGTTCACAGTCTGAACACATTTAGTTTTTGACAGTAATTTGAAGATGAAGGTAAGGAAGTGAAGATCAGATGACACTGACAAGACTGACGAACGTGATTTGAATTCAGTAACATTGCATAGATGGTTTCCTAATTTGGTATCCAAATGGACTATTTCGCAACTAATGAGAAAGCCGTTGAATATAAGCAAAGAATTTGTAAATTCATTTTTTAAAAGTCTGGCACACAACTATCACAGAATTTGGCACATGGTTGTGCAGTTAAAAAAAGCCATATTAAGTTCTTGCACTTCATTTCCCACCTAACAAGTGATGATTAAAACAATGATGCGCCTTCTCTGCTGCTTTACAATACATCCCTGCGTTATAGCTCAGATTCAAATAGCTTTTGAATCCAGTCAGTCTTGTGATGAAACGCTTCATCAGCTTGATTCTGTGCAGCGGGAGAAGCGAGATGTGGGGTCATGCTTTGCTGCTCTGTGTGGGGAGTGAGTGATGATAGAACGAGTACAATAACACGGAGAGCATTCATGCATTTCTAAAAAGCTTACAGAGTGATGCTACCCAGCAAGGAGACATGACCACATGACAGGTAAGACGGTCGAAGCATTGGAAATCCATTACTGGGAGATGTAGTGGTGATGCACCCTGGGCAATGTAATGGGAGCACCAGTGAGACACAGTGTCTGAGGAGTTGATGAGATGGGGAGAGGATGGAAGGAGAGAAAGAGGGAGATGGGATAGTCATAAGAGGAAGGCAGGAGGGTTTTAAAAAAAAATGCAAAGTCTGCAGAATGTGTAAAAAAGAAAGAAAGATGAACAGAAGAGGGGCAGAGACGTGATGTGAGGTCAGCGGAAGATGTCAGTGGGAAACACAGATAACACCAGACAGCAGTTGCTTTAAGTGGACAGCGCTTGTCAGGGCTTGCTTCTTGAGCATTTCTCCTTCAACTCCTTCACATCTCTCTCTCACACTTCTTTCACCGTCTGTCAAAACGATGAAGGTTTCGTGAGGCTCACTGAACCGCTGACTTCATCTCGAAAGAAACGCTCATAAACTGCATTTTTGTAATGTAAATATATGCAGACATCTGGAGACATTTACCACGAAGCTAAATGCGATACACGAAGCTCCCTCATTTATGCCGTGAGGTAACTGAGTGCTGTAGATACACGGAGAAAATCATTATGACCACTGATAGTGATGTGTCAGTGCTCTCTGTCTAAGGTTGTGCATGAGGAGGCAAAATAAGGAAGAAGTACAAGTGAAAGGAATTTCATATTACCGTCAACTTTTCAATTTTAACCTTGCAGGTCATGCTGCTTATAAAACTCCCACAACGCTCACTGTGTTGTTTTGATATTTGTATGCTCTGTGCTCTCTTAAGCTTGCGGTGCTTATTCTGGTCTCACTCAAGAGCTCCCTTAGAAGCATTCATTCATTAATCCAAACTGCAGCAAACAAACACACTCGCCAGGGCGAGATGAGATGCTGATGATGACATGTCAGTAAAAAGCTTCAGAAGTGCTTTCATTGTGCTGCTCGAGAGTTCTGCGTCTCAGATGAACATTGTCGGTCTCAAATGCAATCATTGTCAACAGACTGGCTTGAAATGGGCTACAGATGGAAAGGCTGTTTCTTTGCACGCCTCTTTTGAGCCCTTGTTTCTACTCCAGCTCGAGTTACCTCGTATTGTTTTTGAGCGGCGCTGGAATTTCTGTCTGATTGTCATTAAGATTTGGAGCACGTTGCTGTGTTCATTGGCTCGTCGCAGTGTGTGTGTGTGTGCGGGTGTCTGTGTGGGCAGCTTGTCTGACCTCTGATGAATTTATGCCACCCTGCCCATGGGCTTCAGCTACTCATGATGATTCATACATGTTTGTTTTTTTGTAAAAAGTAAATAAATAAATAAATTCGGACTGGGAAAATCGCACAATCATTTGTACAATGTGCACATTTACAACTACTGACACAAATCCTGCACAAGAAGTTAGTAGAATAACAAAGCCAGACAAGCACAGTGTCCTTTGTCATACCATTCTCAGACTGCTGATGCTAATTAGCACGTGTCCACCCTATCATCATTTAGGCTGATTAGATTGGGTGCTTGTCAGTGTGACTAGAGGCAACCTCTTTTTGATGGGTGGCTCCAGAAATAAATTACGTACCCTTGGGTCAAGTGAGCAATGCGCAGCACTAATGACCAAACATAGTGCACACAAATAGCAGGCATATTTGCCTTATGCAATGGGAATAAAGGATGTGTGTGTGAACCAAAGCATTTACTGTGCCACTGAATTATTCAGCTATGATGTTGTGTTCAATCTGTGAAAATGGCCGAATATTTGACTTAAAACCTAAAGTTTTCGGATTATTTAATGCAGTACTGTTTTGTCAAGGTGCAAGCTTGGCTGAGGCTGAACTGTGCACTACTCACAATTTTATTTCCACAAAAGCTAAAACCAAAAGCACAGGAAAACTGCACTGAGAAACTCTCCAGAGGGAACAACAATGATGGGCGAGTTTCAGGGCGCAATCAGAGCCTCAGGAGGTGATCCATTGAGAGAGAGAGAGAGAAAGAGGGAGGAGATGAGAGTTAGATCCAGCGGGAAACTGGTGGGTGAAATTGCACTTCCCAAAAGTGGGAAAATAAATGTTCAGGATCTGTTGTAAACAGATGGCTATTGGGTCCAGGACGGGCATACTGGTTTGCTTCAGGCAGGTAACAGGAGGAAGGGCAGGCAGGTGATGGAGCCGAGGCAGCTCCAAGGGAAGCTGTCCAAGAATGAACCAGCTTGACGAAACAGGTGAGTAGGTTATGATGGCTGCGGCTTTTCGGGCCGACTGGGAAACGTACTGGAAGAGGAGGCAAAAACAACATTGGCACACAAGAATACTCTACACAAAAAAGCTCATGAAGAGGCCTGATTACCACTCAGCTAAGCAGATGAAGATTGGAAGCCTGGGCTGCTTTTTAAGGCCAAGGAAGAACCGATAATATCTCCTCCCCAGTCTGCCCGACCCAACCTGGACCTGTGAGAGGAAGAAAACAGAAAGGCCCAAAACAGAAGTAAACCAGTGTCTATCAGGACAGTTTCAGTTAGGAAAGCTTTAGTCTAATGAAGTTTCTGGCTTGACTCTGAATGCAAGGAGTTAATGTGAATTTCTGTGTATGTAGAAGGCAACAGATGTTCAGGAAACCGCAAAAGATTTGTGATTTCGGGGGGTTGGAATTTTTCACAGTTAATTACTATATTATCACAAACCAGCTTGAGTCCTTTTAATTTTAAACTGATAGCAGACAGATAGCAGGCTAACTGTCTCATTGACATTCTATCGCCATCTTGATGCACCAAAGTCACTTTAAGGTTGGCAAATGACAGTCCCCATCTTCAAAGTAATCATTTAAAAGGCAACAGGACTGAAAGTTCATTGCACAGGGTCGTAGTAATTCTGGTCATGCCAAGTGCTGTTTTCCCCAGTATCATAATAAAATACCACAGTGTGCTAATTTTGTATGTGAACAGTTATGTGATGGGAAATATTCCTCACGTTTCATACCCCAAATGTTTTCATATGAGGCACAAAATCTGACACAACAAAAGAAAGGAGAGAACTTTATTTACTTGTGGAGTATTTGCTTTATTTCATGCATTTGCGGCAGCAGAGGTCAGAGGAAACTCTAAACTTCAGAAAAAACAAACCATAAGGTGGACTCTGGATAGAAGTCAGCTTGGGCTCTTTCACATATTTGTTTATATTGTTTTGCACGTGTTAAGCCCTCGGTCATTATTAGAGGTGCTTCTGCTCCAGACCATCTATTCATATTGTTTCTTTATTAAATCAGCAGTTTAGCTTGCTCCTGCACAGTGTGTTCCTTCTCCTGAGCACAGAGCAACCCAGCTAATCACATCCAAGCTTTTGCGTAGACTTTACCATACAGCTAACTTCAACATAACCATGTTCGCATAACTTCTGCTTTCCATTCTGTCTCTTTGCACGCTGTAAGGGGCACATTGTGAGCCTTTCATTGTCCCCCTTGGTTTCTGGAAGTGTTCTTCTGTCTGGATTGAAGACGAAAATGTAATCAGCATCTCACCATGCTTCTTACAGTAGGTGTCTGACAGGCAAAATTACATGCTTTCTCTCCCTCCCTTTGACAACCAAACAAATATCCGTCTGTGAAATGCCCTGCCTGTAGAGTTCAGCCTGCAATATACATCCCGAAAATGGAAAACCTTAATGATTTAGTGTTCTCCGGACTACATTTGCAGATCTTTCCATTTTTTATGACAAATTAAGACATCCACTGTCACACTGCAGGAGGCCAGAATTTGCAGACTGGATCTGGTTTGATAATTTAATATCCCTGTCTTAACCCAGCCTTAGTCTGACACGAGCTGCTTATTACTTTGCAGTGCGTTTCAAACTAGACACAGGGATCGCTTCCTTACCTATTTGTGATGCATGCATCGTACTGATGCTGATACATTGTCTGACTGTGTATATAGCACATATTTATGACACATGGTCATCGGCACAGACAGAGGAGTTGTTGTCAGAATTTATTTATTTTTTTATTGTGGTATTTGTGAATTTCACTGCTTGGGCAGGCTTTTGCCAATGGAGCAATAACAATCAACAGAGAGGGAACAAATGGTCTGGAGCCTTGTCAGAGAAGATCGTTTACAAAGGTGGACCATCTGGACTGATGCTGTTATCTGCAGACAGCCACAT
This sequence comes from Haplochromis burtoni, assembly GCF_018398535.1. Lineage (NCBI taxonomy): Eukaryota > Metazoa > Chordata > Actinopteri > Cichliformes > Cichlidae > Haplochromis > Haplochromis burtoni. Next base: position 2,173,948 of record NW_024582389.1, on the reverse strand, counting down.
GGAAAACTCTCTTAACTCAAAACAAAGCTGGGGAACAACTATTATCTTAGAGCAACAGGACGCAGTTAAAATACCAAATGATTGATGAGAGTAATTCGTGAAAGAGCGTTTGTGCTGTGTACCGACTCCAGCACTTTTGATGTATTATTTTCCTTCTTCTTATATGTATAGAAAATAAAACTGCAGTAGGATCAAGGCTAAAATGTTCATTTCTTCCTTCCTCCTGACTTTTACTTTGAGGTGAGAGGAAGTGGCCACCACTTCTGTTACAGTCTAGGCTTACAGCAGAGACGACTGCTGCTAAATAGAGAGCAGCTTGTGTGTCCCCAGCAGTGTAACAGGATCTGGGAGAGGCCAGCAGGCCATTATCGCCGATCCAACAAAGTCGGCTAAAGCTCTGCCTCCCACGGCAGTAAGTGCTAAACAGCTCCTGCGAGCACGCAGCAAGTTGCCACAGGGTTTAGATTTGTCTTCTGAAGCATACCTTATTCAACGCATATTCAAAGCAGCTGGGTTCTGATTATAACTTATAGACCAGTAGCAGAACCAAGGCCCTGGCAGTTATTTTTCACAGCTGTGCCTCAACAAGTTCTTGCTCTTTCTTTATTTTCATTTTTAGCTCGCCCCCCCCAAAAAAGCTCCAGACTCGGAGCCAATTGCTGAAAACCAAAAAGCCCAGTTAAATTTGTAATAAATGATAAACCAAACAAATATTAGCTGGTTGTTTGAGAGCAACAGTACCCAAAAGGAATGTTTTTTGAATCTCCTGCATAGCAAAAAGTCTCGCAGAGGCAGTGTTTATTTCCATCATCAGTGCTGTGCTGTCTGCTGTATACTGATGAAGGACGGGGTCACGGTATGAGCTCCAGCTGCAACAATCACAAACATTCAGATTACTTCATATGCGGTCAAAGTCTTTTTCTGACCCCTGGACATTGGCACACTGTAAATCGCTGGAAAACGCAGGTATTGTATGCCATAGTGCATTATAATGACAATATAGGAGTCTATAATTATGACAAAATGAGTGACAGACACTCAAGATACATTGCTTACACGAAGGTTTTATCATATCTAACCTAATAATAGCTCTGACGTGTACCCAGATGCCTCTGCTGGTGGTGGCATATTGTACATTGTGATGCATTTATAGAAAGTCCAGTAGAGCCATGTTTCAGCTAACCACCGAGCCAGTGATTGATTTGTGTGTGTGTCTGTGTGTGGAAAGATGATCCCTGTGCTATGTAGAGGTGTTATTTACTGTATGTCTCGGTGATGTAATGATGTGCTCATGAACCTCTGTCGTAGGCTATGCAAACCCTTACCATCAATTCGCCCACACCCCAGGGAGATAAAACTGTAATTCAAACCCAGGCCTCATCTGCAGTACACAGTCACCTGCAGTCAGACAGAAATAATAGTTGAGCCTTGCTTACAGGCTGACGTGCAAGGGTGAGTGTTAACCTTTAAGATTTACTTAGATGGATGCTGGTAGCACATTTTTCACCCGCTGAAAGGCCCTAGATTAGTTCACATAGCCGTGTGTTGAAATAGCAGATTTGAGTCCATTATTGTTTCTGAAGTATATCAGTAATTACATCCTTACGGATCACAATTGCTCAAGTAAGCGCTGATGTTTTTAGAGATTTGAAGCACAATGTAAAAGGAGACTGCTAATGATGACTCTCTATATGTGTTTTTTTTTTCCCCACATTATTTTTCGTACATCTGATAAACAAAGTGAGAAACCGGTAGAATTGCATTAAACTATATATCTCTTTGTGCTTCCAGTGTTCTAGAAGATGAAGCTTACAAAAAGGCTCAGTGAACAATTGAACTTCAGACCCTAAGAACAAGTGTTCTTGTGATTAATGAAGTCGCCTAATTTACAGTTTTTGATTTTCGATGTTACACTTACAGTTCATTCAACATATATGAAATTATTGACTCAGCCACGATTCATTATTACACGATTCTTATGAATCGAAGACTCTGTCTCCTCTTTAGTTTTAGCTAAGAACATTGAGCTTGGTGGTGTTTCTTTCGCTATTTTCTCCATAAAACAGCAGAGAGTCTCCTTAAACATCAAGTGGATAGAAGATCAGTCTAGTTCATGTCCTATTTCAGGATTGCAGTCCAAGACCAGTGCTGTTAAATCATTGCAGCTTGGGAATCTGAATCAGCTGTGTATTTTGCTGACATGCCCCATTCCTCTTTCCACGAGTGACTCCAATCATTCACTCGTGCTGCAAGTCGTTCGCGCTGAGCAGGCACATTTTTAACTGGCACTGCATTTTTTTCCCCCATTTATAAAGCTTAAAACACTGATATCAATAGTTCTGGAATATCTGTTGTAAAATGTGTTAGGGTATAGTAGAGCAATACAGAAATTAATAAAATTAATAATTGAGTGTTTTTTTAGCCTGTGTGGTAAATGTGAACGAACTGAATAAAGTATGGCTCGTCCATACTTCCCAGCGGACTCTGCTCAGAGACATTTTAGTTCACAGAGGCATGAAACTGTCTGTCAGTTGACAGGTCTGGAGGGAGAACTCCCACACACTCCTATTTTAGACCTGCTTCACACACACACACACATGCACGCACACACACGCGCAGTCATACTCACAACACTTTATGTTCTTTGGGTGCTGAAATAAACATCACACTAACCAAGCATGCATCACCCCCCTGCTAGTTTTGACTCTCTCCGTCTCGGCTTTGTCAGCCTGACAGCCTCAAACATTTTTTCTTTAATTCAGTGTCTCCATTGCTCCTGACTATCTTTATCATCAGCGGGATTGACTACAGGGCAAATGGCAGTTTGCAGTTAAAGGTGATCAAAGTGGACTGGAATATTGACTCATTGATTTTTATAAAAGTAACCGCAGGACCATTTTTTTCCCCATCCGCCAACGACGAGGCGATTGATCAGTGTCACGCATCGAAGCAACCTTCCAGCCAGGCAGCAGCAGGGATTAAAACCAGGGGCAGTGAGGAGGGGAGAAAAGAAGCAAAGAAAAGGTTAGCGTGATGGACCCTGATGGGTTTGGGTTTGATTCTACAGCCAATTACATAGGTAATTCCTGTACACTGATTAATTCCCCTGGTGTGAAGCAGACCGTCTCATTACCGCTCGCAGAGAAATCGAAGGTGATGCCTACCCTCTCTTTGGCCTCAGATGCTATCATGTGACTGTGCTTCTGGATTAGGATGAATGAGGGGAAAAAAATTACCAGCTGAATGAATGAGTGAAATTGAGACTTCAATGAAGAACAGAGGAGCCTGTGTCACTGTGGAGGGAGAATTACCCCAGTGGGACCAGAGATTACTATCCTGGTGAAAAGACTAGAAGAAGCACAATGGTGCACCTGTGCAGGTATAATTTCTACCTTTAGCATAGTTGCAGCAGGAATGGCCTAAAGATTTTAAGAAGGGAAAAAGAATCATCTTTGTGTGTATTCATCTTTTTTTATTTGTAGTGAACAGAGCAAGTAATGTGAGATATCTGCTTTATGCATCGGCCAAATCACGTGAGAATAAGCTTTCACACCAGGCTTCACAAAACAGGCGCAACAACCATTAATAATTAATGAAATTCACAGTGTGGTAATTGTTTATCAGTTGTCCACATAATTAAATTTACACTTGTACATTCTCCCAGCACGGTGCTTTGCTTTAAAGGAGCGCAAACAATCAGTAATTGTTTTTTAAAACAGTAATTGTTTTAAAATTACAAGTGATTCAAACTTAAAAGCAGTGAATTTAAACTGTTATAACATGAATTAATGATTCGCTTGGAAGAAAACTGCCAGATTTTTTAGTATATATACACAAAGTTTGCAGGGATAGGTGTTCAAAGAAAAAGTGACAAGTTTTATCACAGCTGAGGAGGCAGCAGCTGGCCAAAACTCAGAAAATCCTGCAAGTATAAAAAAAAAATATCAATGCCGATATAAATTAATTGCTGGACTCTTGGCGTGCCGTGACCCTTTTCTTCAGTCACTGCTGCTTTGGTGTCAGTCTGTTCCACTGGAGCTTGGCTCATGTCTCCAAGTCACTTGATGCCTGCAGTGAATTCAGATGTGACATTTTGTTAACCCAGCAAAAGGTCGTCCCAGTGGAACTGGAGCTGATCAAATAGGAACCAGTCGAGACAGGGGCTCTCAGTCTAGCGAAGGAGGGTTGCTGCCAGCTGAAAGTCAGCAGTTTTGTTGCTGAAGAAAAATCGGTGTTAACACAGACACGCATTCATCTTTCATCTTAGCACCTAGAGGCAGGGAAAAGGTCAGTGCACCCTTACAGTATAGATAGATGGATGTGCCTCACATCCTGATCCTGTTCCTCACATGTTTACTAATACTAAGCAATAATTAATGAATTTAAAAAAATCCAGACTAATGGCTCATTAAAGCAAACAAAATCTACATGAAACGCAGCAAATAAGGTAAAAATCAAATGGAGACCACTGTAACAGTGACCGATGATGTGTACATCAACCGTGTCAATAAATGCTAAGATTTGTCAATAAGGCATTACATGTAGTGACTTCAGCAGCTACAAACGCGTCGCTCGCACCGTACCATTTCATGTTGTCGTCATAAGCTGCGTGTTTATAGTTTTCATAAACTGGCTTTCCTGTAGTTTGTCCACAAGTATGCTGCCCTATACAGAGGTGTAAAGTATGGTCTGTATAGAGAAAAATTTGCAAAAACTTTGCATAGGAGGATGTTTGCTTCTGCATCATTCCTCATTGCCTATAAATATCTTCATCGTCCATCATTCGATCCGTAAGATTTGACCATACTAATACGATTATTATCCGACTATTTAAATGCAGGGGAACTTTGTCCTTTGTTCTACAAATGTTGGTGGATCTCTTCTAGGGATTGTATCTGATATCATTTCCACATCACAGAAGAAGAATGTGAAGGAGTTTCTGGAGAGCAGCATTTACTATGACTTAAGATCACAAGGTCATCTGCTACATAATATGGTCTGATAAACATTTACCAATCATGCAGCCAGTTTTAAAGGTTCCTCAATGTTTTCAACAAATCATCAACATGAAGATTAAAAAGAACAGAAATCCTCTTTGCTTAAACGCTGTCTCCACATCTTCATTTCAACCTCTTCTTTTGCAAGTGAGTAAGCCAGACCTCTCACAACTCTCAACTATTTTAGCACCTGTCATTGGCTCAACTTAACAGATAACTTCCTGTGATTTACATGATCACACAAGAACAAATGAATTTGCCCTTTTTTCTTTGAATAATACATACAGTAATTGTGCCATTTTTAGCTTTAAAGCCAAACTGGTTATGACTAGATTTTTTATTAATCCCTTTTAGGGAAATTACTCTCTGCATTTAACCCATTCACTCAGTGAAGCAGTGGGCAGCCACCAATCCAGCACCCGGGGAGCAGTGTGTAGGGACAGCACCTTGCTCAGGGGTACCTCGGGTAGCCGTTCGTTGGATTTGAACCCCCGACCTTCCGATGAGGCGAACGCTCTACCTACTGAAATATCGCCTCCCCTTGATTGATGAACACATTTAACGTATCCAACAGAACTCTTTCTAAAGCTTTTTACATTATAGTGGCTAAGGCTACAGGTGACCTATAATCATCAAGATCGTGTCGGCTTTATGCTTAATGGTCCGCACTAACAGAACATTGAGTCTGGCAACAAGCCATGGTTAGTGCATCCAGTAAAACCAGAGGCGACCTAGACTAATAATAGTGTGTTGGAAGAAAAATATGATCTAACACACAGGTCTTATGTCTTGCAGCTCAGGTAAAGCTTGATACTCCTTAAGTGATATAACAACCATTGAGTCATTACTCTCAACATTATCGACTGAATGCAGATCACTCAGAAAACAATTGAGTAAGCTCCTACACTCAAAAAGGATTCTTATAACATTGTTCAGGTAAAAGATGGATGCAGCTTAGCTTGATGTAGTGATATTGGTGTTGTTACTGCTTTAATTGGAGTGACTGGATCTTAAAACCACTTATCCAATACTTTTAGCAAATTTGTAGTGTTGGGGAGTAACGGAGTACATGTACCGCCGTTACGTATTTAAAATACAAAATATGAGTAACTTTATTCCGTTACAGTTACCGTTTAAAAAGGTGGTATTCAGAATACAGTTACTTTGTTGAAATACCCGTTATGTGTCTGTGAGCGTGAAAGCGGGAGAAAAAGGTGAGTGGAAAAGTACGAGCTGGAAGCATGTAAATATAATAGTAACCACTGCAGCCTGACGAGCCCAGTTGTAAGTAAGCTATTAAGACTCGACTGTACACCGTGTTCGTGTTTTCCTCCGAAACAATAAGTTCCGTTGGAGCAGCCTTTCAGCGCCTCTCTCTGTCTCTCGTTAGCAAATTTGATCCAGACAACAAAGTAAAGCTAGTTTTCGGCTACGAGCCCGACATGAACCCGACGTATTAGACAGAGGTCCCTTTACGCTTTTACACCTTTTTGGTTCGGAGCCGCGGACCTGTTTTATATACGCGCGGAATAGTTTTCTATACGAGATCGCTGCAAAAAGTGCAGCCTTACCTAATGTCCACCTACTGTTACTCATTTATATTAAGATTTTAAAATCTAGTTGGTATTGGTATGGCGAATAACCTTCAGTAATAGTAATAAATCACACTGCAATAGTACATTCATGTAGTTGTAAAAAAGCACGATAATATATTAAGTAATCCAAAGTATTTGAAATACGTTACTTTCATTGAGTAATGGAATACGTTACAAAATACATTTTGGGGTGTGTATTCTGTAATCTGTAGTGGAATACATTTTAAAAGTAACCTTCCCAACACTGCAAATTTGCCAGCTTTCCCCGATAGCTTGGTGACGCCTAGATTTTAAGGCGTCGTGTCAAAATGCCAATCTGGTTTCACCCGGCACGTTGCTAGTTACTGTGGCATTAATTTGACTGAAGATCAGCAGTTTAGAATTCCATTGCTCTCCTTCGCAATATTAACATGGCTCTTTCATTAGATCTTTAAATATCTGTTCTTATGGATTAGTTGAGTTTCAGCATAAACTCTGATTTCTTTAGAAATACTTCAGTATGTGCAAAAGCCAGTGCTTTAGACTATTGCAGCCATGAATCTCAACAGTAACTCATTTAGTCTGCCTCAGGCAGGTGACCTCCTATTACTCTACAATCAGTGGCTCTTGGCATTCCTATTGACTGGTCTCAATTTGGCTCCTCTTCCATGCTTTTCAATCAGTGTGTCGCTTTCAGTATATTGAACAAGTTGGTATTTTCCAGTTATCAGGTCAAGATCCCAATCAGTGATTAGTGTGCCAATATTTACCTCCACTGGGGTGACTTACACTAACCTTGCACCTGCTTTGCTTAAGTTATATCCAGCCGCTTCAGAAATGACAGTCTCAAAGGAATAGCTTGTTTGTTTTTGGTACACTGTTTTAATTTAGTGATATATTTATATGCATACTACAGTATATTCACAATTAGTCAGTGTAATTGTCTCACTTTGCTTTATACTTGGCAAAACGACATAAGCCAGACAATGGAATTAACTTTCAGTGGTGATGTACCATACATACTACCCACTGTGCAGGTGAGCATGAAATTTGAAGTGTTATGAACAGCTCTGTGGGTGTGTTACCATGGAAACCATAAGGAGGAAGGGCAAGCCTAACAGGTAGCAAGAAGAGGGAAGGTTTTCAGACACATGGTTTCCATTTGACAGGGGAACATAGAGACGATCACATTCATCTCTAATTAACTCTGTTCTCGTGTACAGACCTTCGCACCTCTTTTCTTTTGTCAGCGAGAACTGAAAACCTCATCTCTCAGTCAGACTTGTGAGTCTGATTGGCTGCTTAATTGGAACAACTTTTACTGAGGTATACTTGCTGTTCGAGACTTGTGATTTTAGTATTCAGAGACAATGATTTTAAAAAAAAATCTGTTTCATCAAGTATCATTTTCCTATGAAAACTGTTTTTGGCAGCATGTGTTCTTAATTAAACCCAGCAAAGGGACACTTAAAGCTCACTTTCTGTGATCCTTCAAATGTTTATGAATCTGCAGAAAGCTATTACATCAGCTGGGAGTTTTGAAGTGCCACTGGCACAACTTCAGAACCATTTTCATGCTAATTATCGCCTTGCTGAAAACATCCAAACTAATCTACTTTGCAAAAGTTGATGATTTTGGAAGAAAGCGTCTCAAATGAGTCTTAACTTTAACTGAGAACTATACTGAAACTGCCTTACTTTGTTAATGATCGTGAGTGCCAATGAAGCAGCGCTAATGAAAGACTGCTCGTTGATCATTTCAAATCGCAGATATCTCATTTTGTAGCCAGACCATGCGAGTGGATGGTTAAACATTCAGACATGCCCTCGGGCAGAAATGAGTTTCTCACCTCTCCTCTCTAATTTGTCCAGATGTAACTGGAATGATCAATATCAGCTCAGTGTTTTCCCACTGTACTGTCATCATCCATGTATTCATAACAGATGCTTCATGTGGCGTACAGATCGTGACGAAGTGGGTGAGACGAGAGAGCGGCTCTTGGGAAATTTATTAATTGACATTTTGGTCACACTAGCTTTCTCCTGACAGCATAAATCACATAGGTGAGGACAGAGGTAGACTCGGCACACACTGGGTGCACTTGAATGATCGTTTCTATACCTGTGCGTATAAATGTCAAGACTTAAAGAGACAGGTGACCTTTCTCACTCCCTTCAACGATTCCTGTGAAGCACATAAGCACAGCAAAGGCCTAATTGGTTTTCAATAGTACATTTAGGAGGGCTGGTAAAGAAAATGTCTGAATCTCAATGCTGTTGCTCCAGAGACACAGCTCTCTCTTGAACTATCCACTGCCTAAAAGAGCACAGCAAATGGAGGTATAAGACACATTCACTTATCCCTCTCTTACACACGTACATTTTGTTTTTTCACGTTCGGTGATGCGTGATGAAGCTAAGTTTGGAAGAACTGGCATACTTGGTCTTTTTTCTTTCCTTTGGGAAGCTGGGCTTTTGTTATTTCTTTTTTCAGCCATTTGTTTGGTTGGACATGCTCCCCCACTTCCATTCTGCACACCACATGGTTTGGACGCCGACAGACTGCAGGTTCTGTTTCATAAGTGTAACACTTACGAGAGATGATAGCAACACTTTCTTGACAAAACATGAGTGCTTAACAAGTATTTTAGCTTAATAATCCTAAAAGCAAGTGAAAACTGCCAGTAGCATAAAACCGCTTCACTTAACACTCTTTTGTCATGTCAGCCTTAATCACCTTTTCAACTTTTGTTAACATCCAAAGCTAAGGCAGAACATATCACTAGCATCAGGAAAACCACATCAAATCCAGGAATGTCACTACCATATTATTCACAATAATGCACTCAAAATATGTAAATATTTCTGACAGGCTCCTATCTTTATATTCCTATTATTGCATAGGAATCACTATTATGCAGCATAAATAGGCTATAATGACTTCCATCTACTCTACTGGTACAGATTTGCTCTGTCAGTGCATGCCACTGTGGTCCTGTGTACACAGCATGTTTAAGAATCTATATGCAGTCATCATAACTGATGACATGACGACAGGTCTCATATGCTCTTATTCAGGGTGGAAGATGATAAATGTCTGATTGAATTTGGCTGAAATGTCCTCGCTTGGAATGGTAGGCTGACAGTGTTGGAAACAGGAAAGGCAGCAGCGATATGTTTGGCCTGCCTGTTGTGAAAGCATCTGTTATAGAGCAGCAAACAGTTTATATGTGCCAAAAAGTTGATTCTGTTCATCTGGACGTAGCGTTTTCAGTAGGAGAAACATTTCGTCTCTCAAACAAGTGACTTCTTCAGTCTCTGGATGAGTGACGAAACGTGTCTTCCACTGAAAACGCTACTTCCAGATGAACAGAATGAGCTTTTTGGGATTTGAAGTGTTAAAGACTGTATTTAAGGCACGTTTTATATTCTGTTTGTGTACCCTTAAAGCCCGATGTGGCTTTCAGTTACGTTTCTGGATTGTGTAAAAGGATTGGCAGACACCAGTTTTCATCCAGTTACCGCCCTTCTTGCTCATTTCCATCTTTTCCTGCACCAAAAGCTGTTACCTTTAAAACAAAACAAAACAAATAAACAATTCAGAGGTTTCTCTGATAATCAGCTGTGTCTAGACTCTTGTCCTTGGCTGTCATTAAAGGCTGAGATTGGCTTAATATGCCTGGGGGCCATAGGTGTCTGTGTTGTCTGGTAGAGAACAACCGTGGACTGATAATCATCTTTTATCCAAGATCGGTCACAGAATCCAAACCAATCAGATATGGAGGCTAGTTCCGCACGGAGTTTTGATCTCTCGCATTATGTGTATCATTAGCACCGTGGGGTCTGGAAATGGGCTGTCCCCGCAGCCACTGTTGACTGAAAATGAGACCATGGGCTTAAATGGGAAAATGAATGTTGTCAAATATCCAACGGCTTGTTTAAATATTCAGTAAATCTTTGTTGGCAGATCAGTGGAGCACACAGATGCCAGACCAAATGGGGCATAGGGGTGTAGGTGGTTGGTTGGTTTGGTGGCTGGCATGGCCTAGTCAGGCAGATGGTCTGGGGAAGTCGGGACAGCAGGATGTCTGTGTCACAGCGGAGCTAATGATGGCAAAAGGCTAAACGATGACTACAGACAGCGGATAAATCATAATTATCACTGCACAGTGCTCACTAAGGGTCCTTAAATGTTTACTGAGGGATTTGTAGGCACAATTGGGGTCGTTTATGTACCAAATTATGCCATCTACTATAGTTGTGGGAACTGCAGTGACTGCATGGCTAAACAGCTGCCAGTTTCTTTTTTTTCTTTCTTTTTGCAAAGGCTTGAATGATCCCGCATGCACCGCCGTCTGAAGCAGATACCTTCTGAGCTGTTAGCTTTAATAAGAAGTGAAATAGCCCCACTGTGCTTTCACAGGAAAACAGTGAGTTTTGATGTGTGGATTCAATCAAGATCTGCCGTGAATTTGCCCTTAGAGATGCACAGTACCTTAAAAATCAGGAGGTAACAGTAATTTTGTAATGCCACATTTGCGTTCAAGACAGAATAAAGTAAGAGAAAAATCACTATTCTTCCTCAGTTCTGTAATTCAAAAGACTAGTTTATTGCAGGACACTTGTAATGCACTAGCTTTTTGTTTTGTATTATTACACAACACCTGCGTGTCATTCATATTAGCCAAACAAATCAAGTCATAGTCAGGTGCTGCCAGGTACATGCGAAGCATACTGCTTTGTGAGCAGAAAGACAAAAAAAGAAACAGCCTCTCCTCTTCAACTAATTCTGATGCTCCACAGCCCTCCTTCTATGTCCTGCAGGAATTTCCCCCAATAAACCCAATTGGTTCTGGTCAGGATTATTAAAGATGTCATTGAGTCTGGATTCTGCTTGAGTCCTTTGCGTGGCAAGGGCACGGCACATGAGAGCGGTTTATCAAGATGGAAGGAAAGGACGTGCAAGTGAAGGAGTCCAAGAAAGGAAAGAGCCAAAGGGAGAGGACATATGCTGCCTCCTTACAGCATCTGCAGTGGCAGAGCAACTACAGCCTGAAGGCTCCACCATGCCAACAGGGACTCCTGTGAATTATTTACTCCCGGGCCCCATTGTAGATGCTTGCCCCTGTAGGGCTTCTCTCCTCTGGGTTCCTGGCTTATGGAAGGTCCCTAGCAGGGTGCCAGATGAAGTACTGATGGTTGGAATTGTCTATTTTTTTCCCATCCACCCTCTTTGTAGGTAATTTTGGCAGACATTTTTAAAGAACATAAATACAGAGTCAGGGTTATGTCATTAATTCTATGCGAGATAAAACATAATCTCAACCAAGTAATCTAATTTCACAGGCGCAGGTATTCATTGCCACTTGTGCACTTAAATTTCCTCACACATAAAATCAACAACCCACGCGTGTAGAAGTCAACAGCCAAGCAGGCAAATCGCCATCGCATGAGAGTGCACTGTGGCAGCAAAATAACTGGTGCTTCTGTACCGTATTTGCTTATATATGGGACCATGAAGTTTGTCAAGTTAACTAACAACAGCTATCTATCTCATTTAGTTTAATCACAGGTTTACCTTAATATAATAAGAATTAGTGCTGTCAGCGTTAATCTCGTTAAAATGACGTTAACGCCATAACTGCATTAACGCGACAAATCTCTATTAACGAGTTAAAGCAGATCGCCCCGTGCGTGTGGCTGCACGGCGTCAACGCGTTAGCGGAGTTAGCTCATTAATGTCCTTTTAATGAGATTAATGCTGACAGCACTAATAATAATACTTTATTGTGATTTTTTTAAACCTTCATTGCGAGGTGCACACATGATGCCTAAGAAAGGGGGAAAGCTTTTCATAGTCAATTCTATTTGTTCACATTTCCAAAATGCGAACAAATAGGTGTAAACCATGTTTGTGTAACTGCCAGATGTCACTCAGTGAAACACAGTCTGGCTTAAGTCTGGCTGTAAGGGCTCCACTATAGTAGTTTTTCCCTCAAAAAGAAAATGCAACAGACTGTCTTTCGTTTGCAACGCAACATGACAATTTCAAACCACTCATTTGCCTGATATGAAATGGTAAGACTGCCATACCCTGAGCTAGTGTCTAAACAAACACTAACTCACTGTAATGCAGTAAACTTAACCTGTCAGTCGCAGAGGTTGTGGCATCACTGCTTTGAAAGTGACAAATCACATTAGGGCCCTTGTACTTTTTGGGCTCTGCCCTCCAGACTGCTTGAAGTCAGATTGAATTGAAGGAGCAGAATTCAGCTTCGAGCGCAGAGTTGCCTGCTAGAGCGGGAATCTGCTGCAGCGCTCGCCAAGCAGACCCTCTTGTGTGCGGCCGCTTTGCCCGCTTGGCTTCTGAGTTGTTGTTCAGTTTATACCTGCGTCTGTGAAGCTGTATTATTTGCTCGTGCACTTCACATACAAAGTTCTTTTCGTTGTTCATTTATTGGAAATTATTTGGCCTGGTTGCTGAATTTTCCCTGACTGAACCGTCACATTTGATGGTCATCAAAGATGCACTGCTTGTGATTCATGCCCATTTATTTTTTCCAGTCAAATATTTTCACAGGAGACACTATGTTATGCACAGTCACTAATAATACACATAACCGGATTGTTACTGCTTCACCTCTCAGCGGGGAAGTCACATTTCAGGGTCACTTAGAGAATGGAGCAGATTCAGTTTCTCGCTCAAGGAAGCATCGAAAATGTAAATGCCCGTTTCACCCGTCTCTTGGCTGCCTCTGCTTCGTGCCTATTTTTTCACCAATTATGTTTATTAGTCTTTGTGTGGGTGTATATACATCTGCGCCTTTTTGGATGCCAGCGCACACGCATGTGTCCTTCCACGTGTGGTTGGCTGTTAGCAGTCCATCAGAGCTCCTCTGCGTTTTCAGAAGTCTGCCCTCGCTAAATTAGAGCTTGTGTATGACTAGAGGATAATTACCATAGTTATGTACCTGCCAGTTGCCGGTGCCTGCGAGCTGTTTTTAGTGCCACCCCTGACAGAGTGCCACTTGATGGACAGCTTGAACAAAATGGGGTTCATCTACCTCACAAATTCAAGAGTGTGAGTCAGAGGCAGTGGGTGGGAGTAATGACCAGAATACCTGGGACACAATGACACAGGAGGAACTTTTAAGTAGTGAGTTGCTACTAGAAACTTTGTCAAAGACTTTTACACAAGTTGAGTAAAATGTTACGTTTTACTCAAACGTAACATTTTATGATACATTTTATGTTTTTTCTTACAAACGTAACATTTTATGATACATTTTATGTTTTTTCTTACAAATGTAACATTTTAGCGCTAGTTTACTCCTGTTTTCTTTGCTCTGGAACCAAAACTGCAATAAATGCTCAATTTAGTTAGATATTATGAACAATGGACTCAAAAGCTGTCTTTATAAAATTTCTCAGCATTTTTCTAGCAATATATCATTTTATTATGCATGATGCTTATGACATTTTCCAAAATTCTTGAAACAAGCGTTGTACTTCATCAATTCGATTTCAGGCTCAGCTGTTTGACTTTTCTGTGCGCTAGCGAGTCCCGAGTTTTGTTTAGTGCTCATTCTAATGAGAAGAGCTGCTTTTGTGAGTCCCGGCAGCTGATTATTTTTCTCCCGCTGGAGTTCATGCGGTGTATCTGAGGTCAGCTCCCTCCCGTCCGCACCTCTGCCTTCCTGTGTGCCCAATGTGGGCTCAGTCAGCTGGAGGGAGAGTGTATGCCAGGTAGACTACTTCCACCTCATCAACCCTTGCCCCTTCTGTCTCTCCGTCTTTCCTTCAGAGTGATTCACACACAGCGTGAATCATCCTCTTGCCACTTTTCTTCTGCTTATTCACTCCTTCAAACTCTCTCCCCGAGAAACCGGGTCACTATTCGATGCTCACAAAGTCCCCTTGCGTGTCTGAACACATGTAATATTTATGACCTAATTTTAATGCTGCGTATGGAGCACGTGCCCTTGTAAAAGGTTCTCTCAGGAACTGAGGAGCACTGTGACAGAAATGTGGCGTGTCTCCTCTGTATAATTATCCATACGCAGAGTCCTCCAAGCTTTTATGTTCTTTTTTTAATCCAAACTGGCAGCCTGCTTCTCAACAGGTCCCTTCACGCCTCAAGCATCTGTTACACAAGTTTGTTTTTGGCCATTAATGGCCATATAATTGTGTATTCACTGGTGGCCTGTCCCAGTGGTTGTGAGAGTTATGACTGGATTTCTGTGAACAGAAATACTCAAACAACCTTTTTAACGATTACCTTATTCTGTAGAGACTGCACAGAGTGACACAGTAACACCTTAAAACTTAGTGAAAAGCATTTATTTTCTTTATTGCTTCTTAAATGTATCTGTTGAGTTGCTGTAACATGTTGAGATTTTTTTTTTTTTGGTGTGTTTTATTGAGATTAATGGTTAAAAAAAAGGCAACCACTATTAAATAAATACACTGTAACTTTTGATCATGCCAGTATTGGTGTAAAGGTCCTCCTGATATGCTTTGCATGCTACCTTGATGCCAGAGGAAAGTAGATTTCTCAGCAAGATTGACCAATTTCCTGCCCATTACTGGAGGATTTTTCTCTTCAAAGTCCTGCAGTCACCATGTGCAGGCAATTGAGATTCTTCCATTTTTTTGTTCTTTGGAAAAATTAAAGTCATCTTGACCCTAAAAAAACATGCTCAGCTTACTAGGATAGCAGAGATTTTAAGAATTATGTCAAAGAATTATTAGGAATCTATATGAGCGATTAATTAAATTCTATCATGTGATATCTGGTGAGATTTTGTCGGAAGTATACGTGCAAACGCCAAAGCAGTGTGTCCTTACATTGCTGCTGAAAAGATGAGTTCTATTAAAATCTGTGGCAACTCCTCCGTGTTTTGGGTGACAGTTAAATCAGATGACTTGGTTACTGTGGGGGCTGTGATTTGCAGTCAAATGCTGTCAAGCAGTCTTTATGTTTCTGGTGAAGAATGTGTTTTCTCTCAATGACACGGCAGCCTGAATGAGATGTCAAGAGCGTTCATATGACTAAATTAGGAGTTTGTGCCATTTGCTGGCCGGGTCTGCGGGTATGGCTGTCAGCAGCTTTCAGACTACACAAGGCTTACTTCGTTTAAACTCTGCGGTCGTAGACCGGCAACTTTTATACTCAGAATCTGTTCTGCGTTGGCCGATGTCTGTATTTGTGAGCTTTTATTGGTAAATAAAATCAACTGCACAAAATTCAAGATGACATCCGGGAAGAAAAGACGACAGTTATATTCATGAACACGGGAGTCAGCGAAGTATGGTTACCTAACTTAAGTATATTACAAATGAAAAACCAAACAAAGGAAACAAGTGTGGTGGGAAAGGGAATGCTGTTGTTCAGACTGCCAAGCAGGGGAAAGAGTGTGAGAGGGGCTGGATTTGGCTTTTAACAGGTGCCGGTTGTGTTATGTTGAAGTAGGTTTCCAGTATTCCTGTTGCTGCCAAGCTGCCTAATTATTCGTTCTAGAACTGAAACTTCAAAGGGTGTCCAGTAAAACCAGATTCAAAGTCAAAGCATTGCAGCACTAAACTTCACGGCATCACTCTGTGATCAGAGTTCTTCATCCAGCTCAGGGAGATGTTTGAACTCTGCATGTTAATGTTTTGTCCATAGAGGGGACTAGACAAAACGTATGCATCTTACATGTAAATGATCACCAATTATATAGCAGGAGGAAATACAAACCCAGCTTCAGGCAGGTCACAAGCTAGTGTACACCTAGTGCCAGTCCCAAGCCTGCATAACCCATCCCAACACTGCTGACGTGGGTGGTTTTCACACTCCAAAGCCATTTTGTCCCTTTTCTTTTCCCCTCACCCCCAACTGTTCAATGGCAGGTGGCTGCCCCTCCCCTGAGCCTGGTTCTGCTGGAGGTTTCTACCTCTTAAAAGGAGTTTTTCCTCCCCACTGTTATCAAGCGTATGGTCAAAAGGGATTGTTTGATTATTGGGGTTTTTTCTCTATTATTGTACAGTCTTTACTTTACAATACAAAGCACCTTGAGGTGACTTTATATAAATAAAATTGAAATGCTCTGTATTTTGTCTCCAAATAATATCAACATCTCATTGTTTCTTGGGCTTGCTCCAGAATTTAGTTTAGGTCATGTCACACTGCTGTGGAACTTGGTCATAAAACTCCACAGAGTCTGAAAGATTAGAAAGCAAAGGTTGATCTAACCTTCCAGGTGTCTGTTAGCAGCTTTAAGGCCACTGTGAGACCAAACACCAGTTCTTCTCGGTTGAACCTAATGACTCTTGGGTCCGTTTTCATCCACAAAAGGAGGTAAACGGACTCTCTATATACTTTTGCAGCACGATCAACCTGTGCTTTTATAGTTAGGTAACTTTGGATGGTAGGCAGAGGATGTTATATGTTCAAAACACTCAGCAATAGCTGAAATGGAGATGGAGGAATTTACTGGTAAGGCTTCCTTACAATTTGGCATACGTGACAGTTTTTATGAGTATTTTGCAACATTTGATTTCACCCCAAGGCAGTAAAAATGTCTAAGCAGTTGGTTTAAAGCTTTATTTCCCCCCATGTGTCCCACCAGGGAATACTCATGGTGGATGCAAAATATCAATGACTGGCACCTGGAACAACAGCTTGGTGCACATGCTCAAATCAGCCTCACAAGCTCTTTCAAAGGACTGCCACTTCGCTGGTGACAAAGTATCGTCAAGAAATATCTCTGAAACTTTAACGCTTCTTTTTCCACTTTAAGATGAATCCTTTTAGCTTCAACTGAAGAGCAGAGTCTGACAGCGGAGGATAAAATTCGGTTGAATCTGTGAAAGTAGCTGTAGACGCAGCTGCATCTACAGCTGTGCAAGGCCCCTGAGGTGGAGGAGCAGTCCTGCGTATACCATTTTAAGTTGCAGTAGCTGTAGAAGCATCAGTGCTTTCCTTTAGATCTTTATCCCTGCTATTAACTCAAGTATACTAGTAACTGGAAAGAGCTGCACAATCTTTAGTAAACAGGTTATGCAACTCCTCTGAGAAATCCTCAGTAAATATATCCATCTTTGCCATACTAGAGACACCATTAACCCCCTGAGGGCCTCGAAGGTACCAAAACCAAACAAAAGCATTTTTCTAAGCAACCTCCCAAATAATGAAATTGATAGAGGAAAAACTCTGGATGCACCTGGATCTTCCTGTTTTACACCCAGGCCCAATGAAAGCAGCATGATGAACAAAAACATGGTTTCTGGGGTGAAACATAAGCATACCTGAATTTCTTCCAGATGCATTTTAGCCTGGAGTGTAGAGTCCAGTTAACCCTGCGGGTCTAGACAGAAGTATAGCTGTGCGGTACAATAAAAGTCTGATCGGTGAGAGGAATAAATTCAAAAGTCCACGAGTAGATTATTCATGATAAAATGAGAAATGCAGCAGTTGTGTAAGTCCTCTTTTAAAAAATGAATTTTTCTCTTTCCCCCTGAACGTCTGGAATGGCCAGTTCCTCTGCGTGTCATGAGATGATTAGTATTGGGTGTGAATGGTGCGCCACTTCCCCAAGACGCGAAAATGAGCGCCTGTCACCTCGAGTTATTGCTGATGTGCTGGCATTTTGGAAATGCCGTGATATACGCTCTCGGTCTCCCCTCCGTCCACCCCTTCTGTCTCTTGTTTCATGTCTCACTGCTTCGGGGTTAATGAAATGCCCCTGTTGAAGAGCTGGAATGAAGGATTGTTAAGTCCGTACGAGCTTTCAACTTCCTCCTACGCATTTTCTCAACCTGTGCCTCGCTGCATGACTGAGCCCTGGCGACGCATCACCACTGGCTAATGTATTCGACTGGAGGGCTTGTGAGGAGCTAGTGCTTTCATCAGGATGTGTTTTTTGTTATTGTGATTCCCTTCTTAATCATTGCACTCCTCAATCAAACACATGTAAACATTAAGCCTAGCGTCTTACTCCAAAAGATAATACAATTTAAATCCCGAGGGCTTCCTCTTTCGCAAACTGTTCACTCACGCTTCACTCGAAGATTTGTGACAAAGTGTTTTCTGGCTTTGGATGGCAAAGTACACACACACACTCACCAAATGTACCAAATATGTGTGCAGTCACTTCTGTACTGTGGTTGGTGATGCATCACCTGACAGCTGACTGATGAATCACTGACCTTTTAGTCCTGTCCTCATGGGTATTTCGCCATCTCATGAAACTGCGGTGGTCTGCTGCTCATTGACACTTTGGTTCGCACCTGAATTATGACTATGTGGGAGTGCGATACAGACAGCACAGGAAAGACGGGAGACGGCTTACCCAGAATCAAAGATCCTTCATCCCTCACCGATTCCCTTGCACTTTCCCTCTCTCTTTTATTCTTTGATCGTGTTTACAGTGCGGTTGTTTGTGAGACTTATCTGCAGCTTATCCTTGGGCAGTGTGCAGTATGGTGGCTGAGTTTTACCCGAAGCTAGAAAAGTTAGCAAAGCAGTTTCCACACTGAGGAAGTTTAAAGTATGAAACTGCAGAACTGCAATGGGAGCAGACAGTTCGCCCATACTTATATGAAAGGCTGCTGCTACTGTGGCTGAACTAAACAGACTGATCAGCAGAAACGCTTTTAAGCTGAACTACATGGTGTCCCCGTGTAGCAGTAAGGCATCAGACTCCCACAGCGAGGGTGTGAAGTGCAAGTCCCCCCTTTCTCTTTTTTTCTGTGTTGATGTCACTGCTCATATGTGTCTGGGTGGCACATGAATGAGTGTGGATTATTAGGAAGGCCATTTACAGAAAGCAAAAGCTATGGCTTTCTTCTAATAGGATCAACGTTTCAGTGCTTTCTGTCTGTGTAAGGTTATGAAGCGGCTAATGTTTAAAACATGCTCTGCAGATCCGGCGTGACCCTCTTAAATAAATGACTGCATTGCCAAGAGAGGGAGTCATCTTAGGATTAGCTTTGCTGTGGGTGAAATGCTCTGTAGACTGTGACTCACACTGGCTGGTAGACAAGGATGCACATCGGCGTACAGATATAGACAAACTAAACATCAATAAAATGACAAAGATAAGCGACGCGAGGCATATCGTCATACGGCTCAGACTGAAGCGGCTCATACATCAGTAAATATTTTCTGCTGAAAACGAGTGCATATAAATGACAAAAACATGCATCTGCGCAGCATTTGTGTGGCAGAATGAGCACATCACCCCCCAGCTTGATATCCCATAATTGCCTTCCAAAAGGCCCAAAGCTTTACCGTCCCACCAGCAGCATCTTGCCGCTCTGTTAGTTAACAAGGCTAGCCGGCAGCAGGAGGAGGTTAGGTGCCCTGCTGATAGTACTGCTCTGCAGTGCCGCGGCTCCATACGTTAGAATGTGCTCCTCAGAATTCTGATGTTCA
Source organism: Haplochromis burtoni (assembly GCF_018398535.1). Lineage (NCBI taxonomy): Eukaryota > Metazoa > Chordata > Actinopteri > Cichliformes > Cichlidae > Haplochromis > Haplochromis burtoni. The sequence continues at coordinate 2,153,960 of NW_024582389.1, read as the reverse complement.
AGCTGGATGTAAGTCTTTCTGCTCATTTGTCCGATGATTATAAATCCATGAGCAGATTGTGCATGAGGTCAGATGGGGGAAAAGGCAAAGATGAGAATATCTTCTTTGATTCAAATACCAAATACACCTTATAACGACTCTACACTATTGAATATACACAGCTTAGCCAAAATTGTATGATAAGTTATTGTTCAAGGAGATAGCTGATTTACTTGTTGCAGCATTGAATAAAGCCTGAACAACTACTACAAGGCTGAAATCGTTATTATATCCATAAAATAAGTTCCCAGTGCTTCTATAACATCCTTTTGTTTAACAAGTGCAGATGCTTTTAAAAATTCAGTGTGAACTTCAATGCGCAGGCTGGCAGAGTCAGCTAAAGTGCTGCCATCCTCAAGATACCAACCAAACCAGCTTAAAAAAACATGCAAAATGCAGGTCTTGTGAGAATTGGTGCTTCAAAAAAGAAAAGAAAGAATTGTCACATTACTCAGCTTGTACTCCTGCTACAGCTGCCTTGAACATAGCAAGGTTCATCTGTTAAAACAGCTTTCCTTTACAACTAATAATTGTTTTAACCACGTTAATATACATTCGTGAAGCGAAGCTCGTCATAAAAGCATTCGACAATTCCACTACTACTTGTCCAACATGTGTGTCATGAGGAGGCGTGTGACCTCTAAACAACGCACAATGCTTTGACCTTGCTATTTTTCCTTTGTATTGCTGCTAAGTCACTGACGAATTTCCAAACAAGTCTGATTAAAAATAGTTTTTGAGACTTGTATGTGATTAATTTGATGGTTTCTGACCTCTACTCCAAAATGCGCTTGGCCTTCCTCTGGTTTGGACTCAGGAACTGCCAAAACAGTCAGGACCCTTTTGGACTCCTTTTACGGTCAAGCTCTTGGGGGAAAGTACCAAGTGTGGTATGAAGGAGGGGGAGATTTGCCTAATGTTTGGAGAATGTGTTTTTAAACAGGCTCAGAAGAGTTTCATTTACTTCATATAACTAGATAGGCTTATGATTGAGTTGATTTGGTACTCAATTGCTGGATAATTGTTATTTCCTGCAGTGGGAGGAGCTACTGATTATATAGGCAGGACATGCAGCTCCTCTTGAGTAGCATAGTGAGTCAGGCCATGATAGTAAGAAGACCACTGTAGCGATGGGCCAACCGAGGCCTTGTGAAACACTAAAACGTTTAGAGCAGATGCGTCGAATTTGTATCGAGCTTTTGAAACAATCTGACACCCGTCTCTACAGTGACACCTTCTGGCCATTTTTGCTATGTCACATGGTGATAATGCTAGTTTTTTAAGCAACGCAGATTTTCCGCAATTCTAACCAGTTCTTAAAAATAACCATAATTGAGACATTTTGGAGAAATCTCCATACAACAAAACAAGAAAAACTTTGACTGTAACAAACAGCATGTTATCAAATTCAATGCACAATTTATACAATCTACAGAGAAGAGGCTAATGAGCTTATTTTCATAACCACATACATGTTGTGGATATATACGTAACCACAGTGCCCCATTAATCTTTGTGTTTTATCTACAGTGGAATGACGTGTGAATGAATGTAGCTTGTTATGCTTATGAAAAATAAAGATGAATAAGAGAAAATCAAGTGCTACGTAAAGATTTTTATTCAAAAATATCAATTTATTTAGTTTAGTTTTAGCTTCTTCTTTTGCAAATTGGAAAAAATAGAAAATCATCACATACATGTCTACATGACACGCTTGTTTCATGTAGACATGTACACAACGGGATTTCTTTTTTAAATAAAGGTGCAGGTTTACAACTTGGCACTAGACTAATGGTTCATGTTACACATGAGCGATGTATCTTTTGACCGCTACGGTGGGATTATCTGTTGCCCTGCGGGTACTATGGGTTTCGCTAACTGAGCTGTCAATAGGGTCCCACAAACTGCCCTTTGCTGTGATTGCTGCTGCTAACAATAATAATAATAATGATGATGATGACTTTTAAGCTTTCTGAGAGTTTTCGGTGTCACTGGGTTTTTTCTACACACTGTCAATCAAGGTTAGAAACAACAGGCAAGCCGCTTGTCAAAACTGGGGTCAAAAGCTCCAAAAATAGCCACGTCATGTGATCAAGTGACGTGGGCATTTTGAACCACAAAGCAGGCTTTCAAAACATCTGTGTAAGCTCAACACAGCGTCAAAACATCAGCATCGGGCATCCCGTGTCTGGTTGCAGCTCCTCTTGGGGAGTGTAGCCTGTCAGGCCCATGATGGTGAGCAGGCCACAGTGGCTGTACTGCCAGGGGCCTAACTGAAAGGGAGTTAAGGCTGGTGCAGAATTGTTTCGTCAGTTGTTAAGTTTGGTTTTGGTTCATTATCATCCAGTTTTTAGCCCAGTCACTGTTACATTCTGCATTAATAATAAACTTAAATTTAAGCCCTTTCCTTAACCGGGTTCACTAGATTTTGCAGATCCTGCTGAGTGGTGTGTAGGTAGATGGCTCATCATCAATCATTCATACTGACATTTCCTTTGATCTAATGTCTCTCTGTGTGTTTATTTATACACACACTCTGTGTGACGGTGTGTATTTCTCTGTGTGAGCGTTGAGCCGAGCCTGCACGAGTGCAGTTTCATGCCTGTGCTAAGGTGGACGTGTGGTGTGTGCATTTGCGATGGTGTGTGTCCGAGCTGTGTGCGCAGGAGAGAGGGTTTAGACAGGTGCCGTGCTGCAGGTTTAATGACCTGAGGTGTGGCTGACTTCTCTTTGCCAATCTGAATCTCTTCCCTGTGCCCAACAGAGTGTGACACAGTCTGAGCGCATGGCTGGTGACAGGTGGGGGCAGGTGGGGGCCTCGTGACAAACTAAGGCAGAAGGAGAAAGTCTGTGTATTTCCTCGGGCTGCATCTCCACCTGAATGCTAAGTGTTTGAGAAGAGTTCTTATACTGACAGGCAGCAGCTGCCAACATGCACCTTGAAAGCTTGACTAAGCACGTGCTCACAAGCATCATACACGACACTCACACGCGTGCACTATAGCAACAGAAGACAGAGGCCATGGCTGTGTTTTCATAAAGGCTTAACTCAACCACACCATCATCCAAATCCCATCCCTACCCTTTCCCTTTCTCTGAATCTCCACTCCTTGTGGTAACTGAGACCGCAGGCATGCCTCTAATAGCTCCCCCAATGCACCAGCACAAATTGGTTTTCACTCACATGGCTTACCCCCTTCCTGCTCCTCTCCTTCCATTGCTCTCTGTTCCTTGCTTTATTTCTACTTTTCTTTATTTTGTCCTCATCTCCTCCACCCCTGCTCCTGCTCCCTCCCCCTGCTCCTGCTCCCGTCCAGCAGGGCCCACCTGTCAGCTTGTTTCTTTCAGTCAGTCAGTCTTTTCCCAACATAACTGCTGATGTAAGTGCCTGCAGCTCCCGCCCATATGACTGCATAGTGGGAGATGAGCCCTACGTTCAGCTAATGGCTACCAGTAGCTTCAAAACAATATCAAATTGCATTGACGTTGTAGTAATAAATGAAATATGCATCTTACTGTCATCCCGTCTGTTCTCAGAAGCCTTTCATGTCTGGCTGTCAGCCAGAGCGTTTCTCAGAGGGAGCTTTGTGTGTTTTAGCAAATTGCAAGTGGCTTTTTATGCTTTGAATGATGACGCGGGTGTCATTCAGAATACATAAGTGGACAGTGATTGATTCTCATTGAACTCAGGATGTGCATGTGTGTGTGTTCCATCGATTGGTGGTCAAGTCCACACATGACTCTAACCATCTAAATGATACACAACACTGAAAACCTGTTTTCTCCACATATACATTTTTTCTTTAATTTAAAAGAGCAACGTCTTATTTTCAAGAAGTACCTCCTTAGCCATATAAACTAGTAAAGGGGGGAGTACACAGGCTGTCAGAAGGGACAGGGTGAACATGTATTGCCTTAGAAGTTCTCAGTGTGATAATCGCAGGCGCCACTAAGCCTCCACAATTTGATTGGGGGGTGTGAGGGATGTGTAGAGGACATTTATCAGCATGACACAGGACACAATGCTCTTTGTTTGATTGGTCAAATTAGTGGAAGCTCATTTGCTTTCACTGCAAAATCCTTTACAGGGCTTTTCTGTTGTGTTAATTAAGCCGGAGCAAGAATTCTGTATGCCACTTGCATACTGGGTTTGCAAAGAAGAGAAGGAGATCGTTGTTATTCCTCTCTTTCTCCTCAGAGGCATTGTAGTTGGGTTCTCTTTTTTTGGGCTTTTTTTGTGATTCGCACCAAAGATGAACTTCTTAAATATATATTTGCTAAAATTAGTTTGGTTTAATTTTCCTCTGACAATTAGCTCGGCTGAATGCAAATTCTCCAGAGTTTTTCCTCTGTGGGAGCTGGAGTATTGCCAGCACCCAGTGTTTTGTTGTAGGAGAGATCAGACTTCCTGCAGCAGCCCTCTGATTTTGTCGGATGATGAGAGAATTAGGGTTGTACTAAGTCCGACAATTGCTTTTTGTCAATGTGGGGACAATTTCTGTTGACTTAGGAATTTGCAGTTTTTATATAAGCCTTTAAAAATAAAACCCTTTGAGAGCAAGAAAAGCATTCTGCTCGGGTCTCCTGGGTTAAGTGAGTCCTCTGGTGTTTTTTTAGCAAAACAGTTTTTCCTGTAATGTTGATTACAAGTTATTGTATGTATGGGGGGGTTTGCAGTTAAGCTGGAAATATGTTGAGACAGGAGGATGTTTTTTGGGCTTAAAACAAGCTAAAAAGCAAGGCTGGAAAACCCCCATGCTCTCAGGATTTGGAGAGCTGTCATGGGGTTATTAATAAATAATAAATAACACAATAAATCCTGTGCTGACATCTTATTGGACATTTGTGCTTACATGTCTACATGTAAGTTCTCCATTCAATACTTAACCCACCTCGTTTCCTGCTTGTATAGCCTGCCATATGCACCCTTTACACAAACTGAGAATCGCTGGTGCTGTAGCCTCACACGGACTCTCTACCTCTGTCCTCTAATTAATCAACCAAATCAGCCATCAAATAAGGTGCGAACTCCCGAATGTTAACCAGTCTTGTTTCCTCTGAGTTCATTCAGAGACTGTTTTTGTTTTGAAACAACATCACAGCAAAATGCCATGACACAGAGCAGTGCCGTCTCCCACTTCCTCAAAAAAAGCATTGCTCATCTTCTTCTGTGGCCTGTTTTATGTCATTTGCCATTTCGTTGAAGCTTTGTTTGGCCTGCTAGCTTTTAGATGCCGCTCTGGCTGATCTGTTCCACCAAGGTTCAACGTGTGTGCAGCCCGGATTAGAGGCTAACATAAAGTGTTCAGAACTCGGGTTATGTAGCACAATTTCTTTTATCAACATGCTTTATTTGAGGCTTTTAATTGGAGCAGATATGAAATGAAAAAATACAAAAGCATTAGCCAATAGGATATCGAGCATATGATTATGTGACTTGTGACCAGTTGTTGCAATAATCACATGAGAGGAAAGGGCATTGATCAAGTGGGACATACGCAACACTGTATTAGGTCCCTGAATTAGAGAATCTAAAGCACTATAAATAATTGTTTTATGTAAACGAGATCATTGTGAAAGCTTATTAATTAAGTGTTCCTCATCCATGCCTGTAAGGGATATTATTTTTAAATATAAAAATTTTAAATACTTCTCTTTCTCCTAAGAAAATTATCATTACCACTCCGTGGCTGTCGATGTGTCATTGAAGGGGATTTTGTTATAGAAATTCATTCATTTGGTGACTTTTGTTTTTCATTTAGATCTGAATAGTTCATTTCTTTGTTATAACATATGTTTTTTTTATTTGTGTGTTTTTGTTTCATTGTAAAGGAAGCCAAGCTGCGCGAGCTGCTGGATAACAGCACGCTGTCGGGGAAGTTGGAGAGCAGGATGCTGACGGTTGTGAGTGGCACCGACATGGTGAATATCACCTACCTGAACTTCATGGCGTTCCAAGAGGAGATTGCGAAGGTAAAAAAAGAAAATCATGCATAGCAGCAGTAAACAAAGTAACTACTTTTTTATTGTATATAACCTGGCATCTACAGTGGTGAGTGGGATATCTTAGCCAGTAACTGGGCAGTCAGGGTGAGGTTGTGTAGCCCTACCCATGTGCCTATACTCACCCATCATGTGGGCAACCAGGCATCATTCACCTGGAGAAAAAGAAGGCAGCAGGATGCACTATGTGAAGAATAGTACATCGTAATAATTGTATTAATGTAGGGTCTTTACCTTACAATATAAACTGTTTTGAGGCAACTGTTTTTGTTTTGTATTATATAAATAAAATTGAATTGAATTGAAGGCAAGCTGCCAGAAACAGTGTGATGCTCTGGGTAATGTTTTCCTGGGATCCTTGGATTCATGTGGATGTTAATCTTAAACGTACCACATACCTAAACATTAGTGCAAACCAAGCTCGTGTCTGAATTGCAAAGGTACTCTCTGACGACATTAGAGTTTTTCATAGGGGCAATGAGTCGTGGAACACTGTAAAAAGTGCTTGGGAATGCTTTTAAGGAGCATGACGAGGCTTCCAAGATGTTAACTTTGCCTTCAGATTGCACAGATGTCAGTTCATTTAGACATCTGTGGGATGTGCTGGAAAAAAACTAGTCAGATCTGTGAATCTGCTGCTGATGAATTAGTGAATCTACACCTCGATGGGTCACAGCTGTTTAGGCTCTTTGATGGGGACTTGCTCTATAATATGCATGGGGTTTTAATTTTGTGCCTATTTTTTGTATTTGCTATTAAACTAAGCCATTAAAAGCAATAAATAATATTCTCAAAGAGTGAAAGCATTTCTTAATAGTTGTTTATTTTTAACAGATTTAGGAGGCTTTAGACGGAGGTACCATTTCTTTTTTTTAGGATCATGGTGAAAACCTGCATCATAAGTTCATCATCAAGTCATTTACCACTCTGGAAAATTATGAAAAATGATCAGCATACCTACTCAGTATGCATGAACTTCATTTATTCCTGACACATGGCAGCAGAAACTGAACACAAACTTCCAGCCTTCAGCAGTTATCAGCATCAAAGCACAAATGAGTTCACCGCCGCTCTCTTTCCTGACTCTAGGTGTGTGTGTTAATGTTGCGTGTGTGTTTTATTTCCTGCAGGAATGGGCAGAAGAGCTTTTCAACCTGGCGTCCAACCTCTTGGTGCAGAACATGTCCAGAGAGGCGTGCCTCGAAAAAGCGTACGTCACCGGATGCATGCACACGCGGACACATGCGCACGCGCACATGCAAGCAGTCTCGAACAAAATGTAAATCTACAGTCCCCAAGATAGATATGAAAATCGGGTCTGCAAGCACTAGAAATGTCACTCGTAGCAAGAGTCACATTAGGGACCTGATGTATTTTACATGAACAAAAATGGTAAAATGTTATGTAAAAATCTTGCGAAACCATCATGTAGCATTTACACCTTCACCAAAGCACATTTGTGCTTACATTGTTCACACACTGCAGTCTACAACGCAGCCTGATTTTTCACACATCAACGGAGGAAGTAAGAACAGACGAAAGCAGAATTATCAAAACAGCTGGAAATATGTTTATACCAGTTTATAAAACACCCTGCATGCGTCAGTTGTCTTTTTATTGCTTCCCATATGTGAGTGTGCATTTGTTTGGTGCTGTAGTGTTTGTTTTGTGTTCCAGTAGTGACATATAGTAGATTCCAGGCTGACTCGGTGAGCTGAGCTTTGGGTTGAATTGGGAAAAGAGAGGAAGAGAGGGCAAAAAACAGGAAGCCAGTATTTTGTCAGTTCCAGGGTATTACATAAATCACTGATTATCCTTATCAGTGGCTCTATGTCCATGACCGCTTTCATCATCCTTTGCCCTCGTGTCACCTCTGATTCCGAGTGAAGCTCACGCAGAGTGAGCGTAAATATGAACGCAAATCATTTTTTGCTGGACTCTGCTCGCCGACAACTCCCAGCTGTCTGCTGTTTATCAGTGAACAGAAGCCATTAACGTGCACCCCCGAGGAGCTAATTGACTTATGAGACAATAAAACTGGTCATCGACCACATAGTGCAGATAGAGTGGAATAGAACTGAATACAGCAGGTCTCGCGGTCACGTCGGTTGCTCGCAGCAGCAGTTCTTGTACACTCCTTGCTTACAAATAAGGCAATTCTTCGCCATACCGCTGCTGCAGCGCGAGGATGCTGCCTCCCTGAAGTGATGTTGATGTTTCTCCGCGTGTGGTTAATTCTCATCGCTGTCTCTTAAAGCAGTGATACTGATTTTGGGTGGTGGGTTTTCTGAGGAGCGGCATAGCTGGGCAGCGTTCTCATCAACAGGAAACTAAACAGAACCCAGCAGGTTTTTTAAATGACCACTTGCTGAAAGGTGTTGAAATCAGTACAATTATAATTGAATACTCTCCTTGGATAACACAGCCCTCAATTACCAAACATGGCAGGGTTAGAACTGCGTGTTTTACTCTGTGTTGCTCTGTGACTATGTCTGGAAACTTGGAGTTGAGCAGCGTCATCTAACTGCTTATGTCTTTGGCATCATCTAATGAAGAAATGAGTAAATGAGTAACGTCTAGGATTAGCTAGAGTGGGTACGTGAAGAAGAACAGAGAAAGTAGTGAGGTAAACAGAAAAGGAGACAGTGAGTAATCTGTTTCCCCCTTTCTCCAGTGTCATAATGAATAATACAAGCATGTCTGAGTCAGATGGGGGCATTGAAAAACACCTCTTCCCTTCCTTGTTTGGGAGCCTTTCAATCATTCTCTTTAAAAAGAAAGAAAGAGAAAATAAAGCCTCATGCAGTGCTACTGGCTAACTTTATCCCAACCAAAACTTTTGTTTACAGCTTTTAAAAAAGAAGAAAAAAAAAAACAAACTTTGATCCCAATTGACAATTAAAAGTCACCAGCCTATTAGCCTGAGGCAGTCGCCAAGTTCTGTCAAGTGGACACTGTAATGGATATTAATTATTAGCCAGCAGCCACTTAAAGCCCAGCCTACAATGATGGCTCCTGTTGCAGCCGAGCTATTTATAGGCCAGGTTACACACTGCCTGTGCATTGCTGCTGCACTGCTCTGCCCTGCCAGCGTTCAAGACTTCCAGGGATTAGCCCACAGTTCTGACCTCCCGTGTAAACGCCGGCAGATATATCCGCAGTATGCAAAGAGAACTCCACTTATGCACAGTCAGCCACTTTAAGATATTTGGATACGTGCTTTTTATCTCTTTCCGATGCATTACGTACGAGTCTGCAAACCTGGTCATGGCAGACAGTCATTTATGTCAGTCACGCATGTAAGATCAAGCAAACAGCCCCCACACATACATTAGACCTGATGAAGAGTGTCACTCACACTGAATAAACTGCTATCACGAGCTGCTGCTGATGTGTGCTCTGTGCAATGCAGATACACCCGGCTGAAGCTGCAGCTAAACCCTGAGGGAAGAATCCCCGTCAAGAAGTAAGTCTGTGTGACTCATCCACCCCCCCCACCACACCCCTCCCCCATCCCCACAACGGCTCTGCTCTTTTCATCGGTGCATAGTTTCCTCTGCCTTTTTGCCTTCTCTCTAAGCGTGCAGATGCTTAAACCTACACTTTGTTTTTTGCATATTTATTAGAATATATTACCCATTCCATCTGTCATGACAATATTCATTCTTGTTCTCCTTATCACCACTTTTCATTTATCTCACGCTGGGCCCATTTCACCCATGTGAATTTTTTATTTTTTATTTTTTTTAACTTTAGTCTGTGTCAGTTTGTGATTTATCTGAGAATTTCATTTTGTATATTTCAGTTTCAGTTTGATTTATCTGGAAGTTTGTCATCGCCTCATTGAAAATCCACCTCTCTCCATCTCCATTAGTCAAGTTGAGCTTTCAGGCAGGCGGGCAGCAGTGAACCTCCGTGATAACCTCCCTCAGAGCCGCGGAGGAAAGCAGTGGGTGTCAACAGAGAGAGACACTCCTTGCTGTTTAGGGAATTAACCTCCTAGCTAGGAAGACATGTCAGTTTGACTAATGTCAGCTTGATACTGCTCTTCCACTGAGCGTACAGTAAGTGCTGGTGGACCTGCGCAGGCATACCTCTACAAGCAATTAAAACAGGCTATTCCGAACAGAACCAGACCTAAATGTCCTGCTGTGGCTGCAGTGACACTAGAGTCCACTGTAAATCACTTTTATTGTCTGTATACACCGGAATAAAACAGATGACAGAAGCTTGAAAACACAGATGTCTGTCGGCAGTGTTTTTCCAGAGTTAAATGAACCGAGACGCTGATGATGTGACGATGTGATGTGATTTGTGATCATTTTGCGTTATTTACATGCACACATCATAAAGAAACATTACATCTGCACGCCTTTTGTTTATTTATGCAAGAAAAAAGATGCTTCTGTTGAGACGGACTTTATAGCACAAGCACAATGACATGATAATAAAAATTATGACAGCAATGATGAAAATTGGTGTGATTTGCAAAATGACACCATTGCCGGGAAGCTTTCTTTCCTCATCTTTGTTGGGGCCTGTGTGGCATCGCATTCATGAAGAGTTGTCGCTTTTATGTACACAATGGCATTTGCCATGGAAAACTTTGCAATTCACTGTAAGCAGTATTAAAATCAAGATATTTTCCATGTTTAAATGTCAATATTAAAAATATTAAAACTACACTATTTTATCTCAGTCCACCTATCTATCTATGAGAGCAAACATATTAGGAACAGATTTATGCTGCTGCATTATTGCACAGCTTCCTAATGCTCCAAATAAGCTGAATCAGTAGCTCTCCAACTATTTCAGCATAAACAGAAATTTACTGTTTAACCTTTATGAATGTAAAATTCATTGCAAGGCTGTTAGACTGCAGTATTTAAATCCCATCTTCTACCCCTCCCATATTATATTGCATTTCTTTTCCCACACAGGCATCATCTGAGTCTAATATTTGTCTTTAGTGTTGCATTCTGTCCGGCCTGTAGTTTCACCCTTTTTATTTTTTTCCGTTCCCTCCTAAGCTGTTGCTACAATATTACATTTTCACAGAATAATCTTAATATGTGTCAGTTAAATGCTGTGACGAATTCATCCGTTTGACACACAGCCTTTAAAGGAGTGAGAATTTCTCTCCGTGTGTGGCATTTTCTGTGATTACTCATAACAGCATGTTTTTTGTCTCCCTACAGTATCTTCAGGATGTTCTCGGCAGACAGGAAACGAGTGGAGACAGCGTTGGAAAGCTGTAACCTCCCTTCTGGCAGAGTGAGACTCCAAAATACTGAAGCTCTCTGTTTTTTTTCTAGTATTACTGTCGCCTCATATTTCCTCCGTCCCTGAACCGGCTTCTGTCTCCATCTCATCCTGTCTCTTTTATGTACAGTTGCCTTCATCTTTCCATCCATCCATCCATCCATTTCTGTTTTGACTATTCAACTCATCTCTTAAAACACAAACTGATTGCGGCTGTGCTTATTTGTCTTATTTTCTGGATATCTGCATGAGTTCCAGCACAGAATGGATTTAGCCTGGGTTGTAATGCAACAAATAGACCCAGTGGGAGCAATAGAGATGACAAAAGCTGTTTTATCGCTACCTTTTTTTAGATGCCACTAGAGAGACGCTGCACCCTAATGCATAGAGGTGCAAACAGTGCTCTGTATTCAAACAGTAGCAAACAATTTTCATCCCTAGAAGTGGGAAACTGCTGTTCGGTGCTGCTCTGAACGCACACTTGATATGTGTCTAGTAAGGCAAACACACTGTAAAGCTAATTGGAATTGGGTCAGGTCACTTTCAGATGTGACTGAACTCATATAACGTGTTTACATTTAAATTGCTCACTGAAAAGGTTATATCTTAGGTTAAGTCTGTAGTGAAATGAAATGCATTTTGGATATTCAGCATTTTCAATTGGTTAAAATCAGAATATATAACATACCTGACGCAAAGCACAGGTGTTCTGTGTGCATACAAGTGGGCTTCAGTTTCTTTTTCTGCAGTTTTCTTATCAAATCCCAGAAACACTGATTCCCAGTAAATGGTAAATGGCCTGTATTTGTATAGCGCTTTTCTAGTTCCTAAGGACCCCAAAGCGCTTTACACTACATCCAGTCATCCACCCATTCACACACACATTCACACACTGGTGATGGAAAGCCTCATTTGTAGCCTCAGCCACCCTGGGGCGCACTGACAGAGGTGAGGCTGCCGGACACTGGCACCACCGGGCCCTCTGACCACCACCAGTAGGCAAAGGGTGAAGTGTCTCGCCCAAGGACACAACGACTGAGACTGTCGGAGCCGGGGCTCGAACCGGCAACCTTCCGATTACAAGAAGAACTGCCAGTAATATAAAATGTATTCAAAACGCAATAAAAGAACCTTTGACCATGTACAATAAGATCTGATGGCACCCTGATTTTAAATGTAATCTCAGCTGATTATAGCTACTTATTATTTTTAATCTGATTAGCAAATTGTGGCCAACTCTGGCTACAATCAATGGCTTCTGAACACAAATCGAATTAATATATATATAAATAAATAAATATACACACACGGGAATACAAACACACACCCACAGTCAGAACAAGCTATACATAATTAGCATAGGGAGAGAGAGCAGGAGGTAAAAACCGATTGCTGTATGAAGGTCTGCTGGGATTTGCTGTTATTCCATTGCACAAGTAATTACAGCTAAATGGTATTGCTGTTAATCCCTCAAACGCACACACTCCCAGGCAAAAGCACATACACAGCCCAGCTCGCACCAATGTCTTTTGAATGACTCACTGAGTCTCAACAGGGCTTGACCTGCATCCCCCCTACTTCTGTGCATCCTTCCTCACCTCCCTCCTTCCAGGTCTTTTCTAAGACTGCGTGGTTCTGCTCTGTTTCTTGCTGGCAAAATGCTGTTCCCTGCTGCTGAGCACGCTGTGTCTTTATCATACCCGTTTGCCTCTGATAGCTCTATAAGAAGCCCTGACGCTAAGTGCAAATTGCAGGCAGTCATTTGCTGTTTGTTATTTGCATCTCTGCAATTGCTTCAAGAGGGCCAACTATAAGACGGCAGATGGAATGACAGATCTGTGTTTCTTTTAGTCACATTAGTGGGTTAGTGGATAGATGTCTTTACCTCAGCAGTACTCTAACTAGGAAGTCTGCACAACATGAAATTTCTTAGTATGCAGGGAAAGTTTAATAATAAGTAAGTACATTTAAAACCAAAGTTCTTTACCCCAAAATAAAATAGAATAAACAGGTTCCTAAAAAGGTATGGCTATGGCTCACAGTGTTTACATCAAATAAACCAGTAGCTACCAATCCACCAGTCACAGTTCCAGAAATCATCAGTTTCCAAAAGCTTGAAAATATATGTTTTAGTTTTATTTATCTGTGAAACTTCTAATGTGATCATCCCAAAGTTAGCCTGTATTTTAATAATAAACAGAGTTAAGGAGCCCAGGTTATTCTTCGACCTCTCAGTTAATATCTGAGAGCCAAACAATGTGGCATCAGTTTCTTCTTGTGGGACATCAAATTTCATTGTTATTATTAAATTATATCCAAAATTCACTCATTGAGCCTTCTTGTGGCACAGTGATATCCAAGATCCAAGTGTAAATACAGTTAAATCATCAAGAGATTCTATCTTGTGAATAATTTGACGTAGCAGGAGCATGTGCAAAGCATAAAGAACAGACCCCTCTGGAGGTCCAGATTTTATAATAGCTAATGCAGAAGAGTATTTTCCAATGTTAAGTGTTTAATATAGGATTTAAACCAGTTAAGAGTCAAACCCTTAACTTCTCCACAGTGCTCGAAGTACTCCATGCGTAACTCAAGGTCGACAGTGTCAAAAGCAGCACACGACTCCACATAACTAAGACAGAACAACCAGAATCTGCAGAATATCAGAATATTGTTTGTTACTTTCAAAAACGCAGACTCAGTTCTGTGAAAGGTCTCATAAACATTGTTCTCGTGTAGAAAAGATGACAAATAAACAAACCTTTCTTAAATTTTAGTCAAAGATGCAGTTTTGATATAGTATCAATAACACTCAGAAGATCCACTTCCAAATTTTTATCCTTTAAGTAGGACTTGACTACTGCATGCTTAAAAGGAACTGTACAGAAGTGAAGTTTGCATTTATAATTCTCAGGAGATCACAACCTGATGTAAAAAAATATTTCCTCGTCAAACCACGATGGAAGAACAGAAGGGGAACACGTCATATGAGAAACCAAGTCTGACTTCACAGACGCAAATAACCAGATGATAAGCAACAGAGTTAGCACCAGAAATTAGAATATTTGCTCCAATGTGTCCAACCTTACTCTGAAAGAGGTCCTGAAAAGGAAATACTACTACAGTGGCTTGCAAAAGTATTCAGCCCCCTTGAACTTTTCCACATTTTGTCACATGACAGCCACAAACATGAATCAATTTTATTGGAATTCCACGTGAAAGACCAACACAAAGTGGTGCACACGTGAGAAGTGGAACAAAAATCATACATGATTCCAAACATTTTTTACAAATAAATAACTGCAAAGTGGGGTGTTCATAATTATTCAGCCCTCTGAGTCAATACTTTGTAGAACCACCTTTTGCTGCAATTACAGCTGCCAGTCTTTTAGGGTCTGTCTCTACCAGCTTTGCAGATCTAGAGACTGAAATCTTTGCCCATTCTTCTTTGCAAAACAGCTCCAGCTCAGTCAGATTAGATGGACAGCGTTTGTGAACAGCAGTTTTCAGATCTTGCCACAGATTCTCGATTGGATTTAGATCTGGACTTTGACTGGGTCATTCAAACACATGGATATGTTTTGTTTTAAACCATCCCATTGTTGCCCTGGCTTTATGTTTGGGGTCGTTGTCCTGCTGGAAGGTGAGTCACCATGGGCCTCTTGGCCTCCCTGACCTGTCTGGTGTGTTCTTTGGACTTCATGGTGTTGTTGCTCCCAATATTCTCTTAGACAACCTCTGAGGTCGTCACAGAGCAGCTGTATTTGTACTGACATTAGATTACACACAGGTGCATCTATTTAGTCATTAGCACTCATCAGGCAATGTCTATGGGCAACTGACTTACACTCAGACCAAAGGGGGCTGAATAATTACGCACACTCCACTTTTCAGTTATTTATTTGTAAAAAATGTTTGGAATCATGTATGATTTTCGTTCCACTTCTCACGTGTGCACCACTTTGTGTTGGTCTTTCACGTGGAATTCCAATAAAATTGATTCATGTTTGTGGCTGTAATGTGACAAAATGTGGAAAAGTTCAAGACGGCCGAATACTTTTGCAAGACACTGTATATATATTTTTCTTAAGCAACAGTTACAAGGGATTTGACTAATTTTCAAAACGTGTAGAGCTAAGCTAAATTGGCTAAACTAAATAATTCTGTTTATCCGAAGATTATACAAATATAAAATTCACTTTACTGTGCACATACTCATTACTTTACATAGATATGCACAAGTAAGCATCTCATAGATAAAGAAGATGCTACATGAAAGATTGCCTTTTTGTAAAGGCTATGTTAGGATCAGTGCATTAAACTGAAAATAGAGTTAAACACATTTTATTTAACTAATAAAAACACAGTTTTGTTGCACTGAGGCATGCAAGAAAAGTCTTCTCCAGAGCACCTGTCACTGTGGAAAAAGTATCTTTTATCTATCAGCTTGAACATTTTAAATCCACTTTTTTCTTTTGCCCTTCCACAGTACGTCCGAACACTACTGCCTGCAATTTATTCACCTATCTTACTTTTGTCTGCTGCAGAATGACTCCATTCCCCAGGAGGACTTCACTCCAGAGGTCTATAGCATGTTCCTGAGCAACATCTGCCCTCGGCCTGAGCTGGACCACATCTTCTCTGAAGTGTAAGTACTGTGTTTCTCTCTGCTCTCTCTGTGTGGTAATAATAACCTTTTCCACCTCCAAAGAATACGGGAATTCCCAGTTTAAAATGTCCAAAAAAATCACAATTGATACATTTTTTTCCCCAAATCATCTGTTGCTTTTTTCATATTTGTAGCCTCGATAGGAAAATTTGGTTTCCCAGGTTCAAGCCAGATCCTTTTATCCATTTATAAGACGTTAATTAGCCCAGGAAAGTGTGTTCTAATGTCCCTGGTTGTGACGTCTCGAGCCTAGCTGGTTTGGCCTCTCGTGCTGCAGAAGCAGAACTGCCCTTTGGCCCAGAGGGACTGAGACCATCAGCCGAGGAAGCACGCCAGCTCGACCGACGCTACTCCAAGTCATAAATCTGTATTTTAATCACAGTTAAGTGAGGTAGCAGGAGAGCCAGGAGGATGTGGAGAAGATAATTTAGTCGAACAGGCTTGGATGCAAAAGGCGTTTTTAATGAATTCTCATAATTTACTCAAAACACAACATTTAATCCTGTTGTTTTGCATGTCTGCCGCTCTGCCTCGCCGCGTCTTTTTGCGTCTTATTTACCGCTCCTCCCCTCCATCGTTTTTTCCTTGTTTCATTTCCCCATATGCTATTTTTTAATCCCGTCCTTGCACCCACACCTTGCTTAGCAGCCCTTTAAGATGTTTTGTCTAATTTTTTCTAATTTCTGCCCCATTCCTTTCTCTGCTCAGGGGAGCCAAGAGTCGACCATACCTCACAGTGGAGCAGATGACAGATTTCATTAACAGTAAACAGCGAGACCCTCGTCTGAACGAGATACTCTACCCTCCTCTCAAACCAGAACAGGTCCAGCTGCTGGTTGACAAATATGAACCCAATGCTTTGCTGGCACAGAAAGGTCAGTGGCTCAAATTTCTGTCAATACAATCCCAGGCACACTGACAAGCTTATGTGTACACAGACATGCACGTAACACCTTTTAGTACAGATCGACTTCATGATAGTATGCAAGTGGTTTATATTAAAAACTATCGGAAAAACACCGGTACATTATGCCCGTTGTGTGTTTTTACACTGTCCTCCTCCACCAACCCTGCACTCCAGCCGCTGCCACCAATAAATTTGTCAGGGGTGTTGCCATAGAGACTGCTGGATGGTGTCCAAAGCTTTTGCAAGTGAGGGGACATAGTGGGGTGCCGAGGAGTCTGTAAATACCAAACACTCACAGTCAAACACACATCACCGCCATCAAAATGTTCCACCTGTTCCCAACTTGTGCTAAAGTATTGCAGTTGCAATACTCAGAGAATACAGAGTATTGCAGTCCTTGGGATGAATTTTCTGGGATGTCCACTCCTGGGAGGAGTGTGGCATTGAGTTAACACATATTTGAATGCTCCAGACCAGCAAAGTGCCAAAACCTTCCCACCTCCTGACGATCAGTTATTCAAGTGCTATTTACCCTTTTAATTTCACTGGAAGCAGTTTTTCCCAGACTGTGGCAAAGGCTTTCTTCTTCACGTGTCTTTATCTGTCTGTGTAATATAATGCAAGGCTTTGTACCTAAAATTGAAAGGGCAATAAATAGTTTGCCTGGTTCCTTTCAAAGGATTAAACTGCAGTTCATTTTTTAGTTTTATGTGCAGGACTTCAGCACCATTTCTTGATCTGCTATCATTTCACTTTATTATGTGTGTTGGCTTCCTAATTGCTGATTTGCTTAATGTGACCTATATGTTGTCTAAGCGGTAACATGTTGTTGTTGTTGTTGTTTAAACGCACTCGTCTTTTTTTCATTCCCATGTTTAAATTGTATGTAGATGTCAACCATCTTAATTAATAGAAGGACTTTAGTTTTAATATTTAGAGTATTAGGAGTGATACAGAATAATATATAAAGAAATGAGATGGATGCGTCTTGGTGAGCCAGCACTCCTGGACATGCTGTGCTTTCATGATGTCTCAAGTGTCAGTAGACCCAGAGCTGCCAGTACTGGAAAACATCACACTCCAGATATCAGGCAGCAAGTTCTTATATTTGCCAATTCAAATTTTATCTGTGCTAGAAAAGCATCTTACACAACTGTGCCAAAATGGATGAGTTATCGTACACCGTGTACGGTTTATTATGAGCAAAATGCTGGGTTGATTTTTCTCCCCATAGTGTCAAACCAATCGCTGCCTTTGAATATGCCATCTATAGCTGTATTTAGATTACTTAGTCTATATGTTTAGTTTTGTTAATATATTTTCTCCTTCAGGGCTTAAAACATCAAAAACTGTTAAAGCTGGGAAGTCATCAATGCACCCGATTTCTTAGCTACGTATTCAAGGAGGGTTGTGGTGGAGAAGGAGTTGGAATACAGATTGATAATTCATCACAGAGCTCCCAGGAGTCGGATACTATGAACCTAATTCTTATCTTCTTTTTTCAGGTTTGTCTTTTGGTGTGTTAGTGTAGTGGTTAACACGTTTGCCTATCTATATGTAAAAACAAAATGCACTTGCAGTTAAAGTTAACAGTATGTCACGTGACTTCTACCTCAAATCAAACTGTGATAAGCTCAGCTGCGACATAAATTCAAATTTTACTAAAGGATTGAGTGAAGGTTTTCGACAGAAGTATCGGTGGCTTGAATGGTTACCTCGATGTAGTCGCTGAGAGTAAGTAGTAAGCTGAAAAAAGATAAGAAAGCAGTCAAGTGAACATAACAGGTGGTTTTTATGAAGGGGTCCATATGGCAGAGCAGTAGAATACAGCATTTTTCCATATAAAGCTGCTTATTAATACTTTTTGTCATTATGCTGGAGATCTGGAGGATTAAATAATGCTTTTGTGTCAGGAATTCAAAAAAATGTCTTTGGTGCAAGAAGAGAATGATTATCTAAACATTTTATGGAAACCATACTAAACTAGAAGCTTTGTCTTTTTAATAATCTCCCCTGAATAAAGTGCCTACTTTACTCTGTTTGCACATGTGACCGAATAAATCACGGGTCCTTAAATTAGTTAAAAGTCATTTTTTAAAGCACACATATCCATCCTGACTGCCTAATGTTTGACTCTGATCACAGCCATGTGCTCATACTGTGATGTTGTGTGTTCATCCTGTCCCAGGCTCTCTGGAAGCATGCCCTTCCCTGTCCCAGTGACAGATTTCCCCACGTGAAGTATTTATCTAGCCGGAGGAAGTGCTGCCATCTGCTCTGCAGAGGGGTCCAGAGCTCCACATGCAACCTTCACACACACACATACACATAAACATAGTTTCTCCTCTTTCAAGGACACTCATGTTCGTAAAAACATACGTGGATTTTAGGTGGCATGAAAATTTTAGATACGCAGTCTGTGTTTAGCTCGGGGTAAAAAGCCCCCCTGTTGATGGATAAACAGAAAACCATATGCTTTAACTAAATGTGCTCCAGAAATGTGTGTATTAATGATGGTGAAGAGTTTTAGTCTTTGTTAAACGTTTTAATGTTTCACTTTCTCCATTTGTGACTTGGAGATTTTGTTTATTTTTTTATTTTATACCTCTCATTCATGTCTTCACTGCTTAATCACTTTCTGTGACTGTTTCAGTCTGTGCTCTCTCAGATGTTATGACATCGTTTGAAGGAAGATGAATGAAATACAAAATGAAACGAGACACTTGGAGAATTTTTCATAATTCAAGAGTGGATAGTTGGCTTATTCACTTGAATGGTAGAGAGGAAGCTCTCTAGTCTTACGGGTGAAATTCAGAATCCATCTCTGTGTCCAATTTCCTCTCCTCTCAGTATGAGCCGTTATTGTGACCGGTAGCTAAAGTTTTACTTGGCTCAAATCTTCCTGTAGAATTTCTTCTCAGGTTTCACCTTGAGAGTAGCACTTGTATGTTCCCACTCTGGTTCGGCTGCATTACAATCCCAGCCGTGTCAACACAATTTTTCCGTGTTTGACCTACAAATGTCTTGAGAGATGGGGAAACTCTTTGTCTGCACGGAATGTGTGATACAAAGGTTAGACCTCAGCCAGGCGAAGGGAGATCCTGGGAGTCAGCAGGGAGTAAGACGCTGAGTGCGACAGAGCTCAGATGTCACAGACAGCAGCCAGCGTTAATTAGTCCAGCAACTCTGCAGAGGGCGGCACCGCATTAATTAGCATAAAGTGGCCAGAGGGACCTGCTGCACCCGTCAAGCTTGCATCACTTAGCATATTTAGCGTAATTTCAAGTAAGTGTGTGTGTGTGTGTGTGTGTAGGCAGGTGGAGGAAGTATTTTGCTTTGAGCAGCAACTATATGTTCAAAATTTAATTCATGAAGGCAAGGTGTTTGATGTGTATGGTAATGCGTATGGAAATATGATCTCGTGTGGATGGAGATGTGGAGCTTTTCATCAACCGCTTATTACTTATTTATTCAGTGTTATTCACTTTCTCAAGCACATTCAGTGAAGATTAGCTGAGTGATGGCAGCCAACAGGCAAAGCTTATCATGAGTGACCGTGACTACCAATCAACAACGAGGAAGGAACAGCTCCATGGGCAGCTTAGCTTCATCAGATCACTGTATTACTTAGTGATAATAGCAATATTAGCTGAAGCTAGTGGAGCCTGAAATGGAGAAAAGTACATTTATATGTTAATCTACCTGCTGAGCAAAGGGAGCCTTTTCAGACTTGAATTTTAATAATTAGCAGCATGTACTGTAACACAGTATTTAACCAGAGTAGGAAAACATTGAGGGACAGCCCTTAAAGGAAACAACGAGTTTCCCTAAATGAAACGAAAGAAAGTCATTTACCATCAGTCTCACACCCACTGTAATGCTGTAACCTCCTAGGACCTGGCGCTCACATATGTGGACATCACATTTTAGGTTGTCTAGACCAAAATACCAAATTTTGCTCTACAAGGGCTTGATATCCACTTAAGAGGACATTATACTGCCACTGTTCTATCGAAATTTAAAGCAGGTTTAAAAAATTACGTAATTCTCTGTTTTTACATTCATCAGGTCCCAATCAGCCCAAATAGCAAAGAGAAATTAAAAATGCATGCCATGAAACAGTTCGGGTCTTAGGAGGTTAAAGGTGGAGAACAATGCAGGCACATGTTTACAGCAAACAAAAGTTGCTTTTATTTTATTAAAGTCACAGGTGAACGGGGATGCCAGTCCATTCACCTCCATTGGAAATAATGTTTTTATAAAAAGTGACTGACAAAAACACGCAAATGTTCTCATAGCCATGTTCAGTTATGTTGCAGTTTGTTAAAAATTTCATGTAAGGCATTGCAAAGGGTGGGGAAAAAAATCTGTGACACATATGCCACCATATGCCACGCACCATATTTTAGCTTGTGCAGTTAAAAGGATAAGGCATTCTTAATGTTTAACACGGTGACAAATCTCATTAAGAAAATTAAATTCCAACATTATGTTACTCCATCTGCCAGTACTTTACATCTTCCTTACCCTGTCTTTGGCACTCAGCCCCTTTGCCCATTAATTTCCACTGGAAAAAGGAGACAATTCTGTGATTTAACTTTTAAATAAATTTCTAAAACTTTAGGCATCTGCAAATTTTCTTCAAATCAGAATAACTGCAAGATTTGGCAGATAGCTCTATACTGAGTCAGATGACTCAAGAAAAAGCAGATAAGATGATCACTGCAGTGAACAGTGAAGCGCGTGGAACAGCACGGCTTTTGGAGTGTTTTCACACCTGCACTTTTTAGTTTACTTCTACTCTGATATTTTCCCTCCTTGTTGCGGTTCGTTTGTGCAGATGTGAACAAGGTAATCTGAGTTATTGGATCCCAAACTGCTTTGGAGTTTGTTTGGAATTGGACTGAGGCCGAGGAATCCAGAGCGGTTCATTTGTGGTGAAAACTCAATCGACCCAACCGCCAGGTGTACGCTTCGAGTGTGACCTAAACACCTTCCTGTAGCCTGGTGTGCTTTCTATTCTGCGATCCAGCAGAGCAGCACAGATGCGCAGAGAGTTTCTCTGTGTTATCGACTTGTCCAGAACACCTTTCTGGACATGTTTACTTTTGTTCCTAACGCTCCAGATTCATCTGACTAATAACTGAAGTGAGCGTTCTCATGTGGTTTGCAGTGTCGCAGTTGAGTTCACCTGGAGTTTACTTGTTTTTTCTGTGTGAAATGAAACTAAACCACAGGAAAAAGACACAAGTCTACAAACTCATCAACTGATTTGGACCAAAGTAAATAAACTTTAGGTGTGAAAATGAACAATGTACAGAATAATCTGTATCAAGCTTTAAATACACAGTTAGCAAATCAGCTCATTGTTGTTTTGTAGTCTTTTTTGTGGAAATTGTTGCCATCTGGAAAAACAGAGAACATCACAATACAATTAGATTTGGACGCTTGAACCAAAAAAAATGCTTTCACGCTTAGGATGCTGACTGCTGTTGTGTTCATGCAGGTCAGATCTCAGCAGAAGGCTTCACCAGGTACCTGAATGCAGAAGAGAACAGCATCATTCCTCCTGAGAAGCTGGACCAGAGTGAAGACATGACCTTTCCCCTCTCTCACTATTTCATCAACTCCTCACACAACACATACCTCACAGGTAAGCACGTACACACGTTAAAACTTCTTCTATTGGTCTGCTTGCGCAATCACGTTCAACTTGATTTTCCTCCTGACTGATTGCACAGGGAGATCCTTTATTCTCCCATAAATGAAAAGATCAGTCGTTCATTTAGAAATACAATTATGGTTGAAGTGAATACACTCAACTTTATACCTCGTGGGTCAGTCAATCAAATGCACCCTTGCATATCAGGCTCCCTTTCTTGTGTTACTTCTCAAGAGGTTATCCAATCAAGTCATGCCATGATACTTGATTTTGATATTCATGAGTTAAATATTTCTTTGGACTGGTAGTCAAAGTAACTCCCTGCGGTGCACAAGCATGGCTGGCACAATAGAGAGGCCATTTTCTCTTCAATGGATATTAGAATTCATCTATTCAAATCTATTCTGGTGGGAACTGAAGAGCATTGAATCTTTGAAGTGGATCAGATTTCGGCAGCGATTGGAAAAAATTGAATTTTCTGTAATAGCCCAGCCTCATAGCTGGTGGTATGAAGAAATGAGAAAAACAAACACGAGGTCTTTTAATTTTCTCCTCACGAACTGTGTTTTTCTTTAGGTATTTTCATAGTGACTCATACTATGCTATTCTAATAGGGAGCAGAAGCGTGTTGCAATGTGGAGTCTATTTCTGTCCATGAGGCATTTGTGTTTCACAACTTCACACACAAAAAGAGCCATGCAGAATCATTAGTT
This sequence comes from Haplochromis burtoni, assembly GCF_018398535.1. NCBI lineage: Eukaryota > Metazoa > Chordata > Actinopteri > Cichliformes > Cichlidae > Haplochromis > Haplochromis burtoni. Next base: position 2,130,705 of record NW_024582389.1, on the reverse strand, counting down.
TGATAACAGGACAAGCATTTCATGTTATTGCCCCATCATAAATTACATTTTAAAATTAAAGTAATTGTGAAGAAATATTTCACCTCATGGAGTTGCTTAAAGATGTCAATTAAACAAGTTTTTGAGAGAAAAAATGAGAAAAGAGTGAAGTAAATGAATGGCATCATACCAAGTGAGAACATAGCTGCCTCTCACTTTAACACACTTCCACTTATTTTGTGGAAACATGCTGCTAATGTGAAGAGATAATTGCTTCGCTAATGGTGACAGGGTGATGAGATTTGCCTGCTTCAGATAACGACAGTTGTATTGTTTTTACTGCATGTGATGAACAATACAGTTAATGAGCTCTTGAAAAGTGGGAGGATGTGCTTTTGTGGGCATCCTGTTTCTTTTTGGATCAACTTAGCCGATACCTGTAAGAGCTGTTTTTTGTGTTCGTGTGTTCGGTGCAGCCGGCCAGCTCGCAGGCAACTCTTCGGTCGAGATGTACAAACAGGTCCTCCTTTCTGGGTGCCGCTGCATTGAACTGGACTGTTGGAAGGGTCGCACCACAGAAGAAGAGCCTGTTATCACCCATGGCTTCACCATGACAACTGAAATCTCCTTCAAGGTAACACAAGGAGAGATGGTGATGGTGATATAGGGGAGGGCTTGGTTGGGGGTTGGGAAGCAAAGGCAACGTTTTCACAGAAGGGTATTCTGCTCAACAGATCATTCACCCACTGCTACTAACCCAACTGTTAGGGTTAATTTAACAATGCTGTGTTATTAAATTTAAATTTAGAATTAAATAACAACAGAACACAGTGTGTTGTTAAATTTGGTTTATCCGTTACTAAATCAGGTTTAAAAATATCTAAAGAGAAGAACACTGAAAAGCTTGTGAATTCAAAAAAATGCATAAATTCACATATTCTAGATGCAGGATTTCTCCACATTTTATCTTTAAAAAATTCTCAAAGAGTTCTTTCAGGCCAGCTGAATATGCTGTTAGCCATGTAAACGTACTCAGTTTTACGACAAAATGCAGAAGCTTTAACAGAAAAAAAGAATATTGTACACACTGGGGAGCGATCGTGGATCGTGGCGATCGTGGATCGTGGCGATCGTGGATCGCGGCGATCGTGGCGATCGTGGATCGCGGCAATCGTGGATCAAGAGTTGGGTGGTCGTCTTGTAATCGGAAGGTTGCTGGTTCAAGCCCCGGCTTGAACAGTCTCGATCGTTGGACAAGACACTTCACCCATTGCCTACTGGTGGTGGTCAGAGGGCCCGGTGGCGCCTGTGTCCGGCAGCCTCGCCTCTGTCAGTGCGCCCCAGGGCAACTGTGGCTCCAATGCAGCTTGCCATCACCAGTGTGTGAATGGGTGGATGACTGGATGTGTAAAGCGTTTTGGGGTCCTTAGGGACTAGTAAAGCGCTATACAAGTACAGGCCATTTACCATTTCACTGTGTTATTTCATCTTCCAATAAACGGATCCATTCTCATAAACTCAGAATTAATCTAATCTGGTTTGTGAAAGCCACCACGTTGCCCCGCCATCATAAAGACAGTGGCCAAAATGGACAGACCGGCCACATACTGTACGTGGCACGCCAAAGGCAGAGAAGAAGAGAACCCACAGGCATTCACATGCCATGGATTGATTCAAAATATGAACATCATACCTATAATTCATCATCTGAAAAGGGGTCCCTATCACCAAACAAGTGAAAACGCAAAGGACAACAGACCAGTGTTCTGAGAAACTGTCCTACTTTGGCAAGTCATCCTACCCATATGATTATTTGACGGTGACTTCTGACCAACTCTAACCCTAACCATAACCATTAGAAATATTTACAATAGCTGAAGGACGGTTTCCGAGCTAGGATGGATTCCCAGAACACCAACGTCTGGAAAAAAGTCACCTTCTCCCTCCTCACTTCACGCCTCATCTCCTGAGCAGAAGTCAGAGCTCTAACAGACAAAAATGTTCATATATATGGGCCATGAGTCCCATTCACAGAGAGTTGGGGAATGGCTGCAATCACAGCATTGTAAGATGATGAAAGATGGACCCTTAGCCCCCCTCCTCGATTCACAGATGGTATTGCCCTTTTCACGTAAATGGCCTCCTTGACTCCCCCACTCAAACCAGCGTTCCTGTCCAGGATGTGTACATCCTCATCACTGAAAGAGTGTCCACTGGCCTGTAGGTGTAAATAGATAGCACACTGATTCTGTGATACTGGATGTGTCTGTCCACTTTTTCCCCACAATTTCCTCCCACACAGAGAGGGGGGATTCATCCAGCCTGCATTTTCTAATAAAAATTTCAATAACTTATCCCTCAGGGATGCAATACAGTATATTGATGTGTCAATATTTTGTACGTACTTAAGGAGGATTTCAGTCTTTATTGATCTGGTGACACATGTGGTCACTGGTGTCAAATAAACTGAATTATTTTAATAAAAAGAACCCATCTGAGGATTTGGAGGCGTGCAACCATGTGTCTACAGCTCTTAATCTAGGAGCTAACTGTGGTTCTTTCTTGTTCTGCTACTCTTTTGCAGACCTTAAAAATGGTCGACTGACAAAAAATGGATAAATACTTGCAAAATAAAAATGCAGACACACTTCTAAGTGTGATCATGGTCAAAACTAACAAACAATGTTCCCTGGGAAATGCTGTACTAAGGGGAGTGAAGAGAAGAGTTTGATTTAATTGATTTAATTAATTTCCCTTTTCTTTGATTGACATCAGGGCAATAGTAAACCTCACCACAACTATATATATTTAAAAAACACATTTCAACAGACAAGTATAGACTGAAGAAGAGATAGAAAAAGCAAAAAGTGGGGCGTGCAAGGAGCAGATGGCAAATCGTAAGAAACAGGGATGTGCTGAATAACCCTAGAAAGAGAAGCACCGAGGGGCAATTAACTGACGACGAGATGCTTTCATAGGAGGAGAAGGGCATGAAAATTTAAGGGCAGAGTAGTGTCAAGACAAAAGAAGAAAGAAATGGGTGAACTGATTGATGGAGGAAATTTAGATCTAATGAAAGTAATAGAAGAAGCAGAATAAGCCTAATGCAATTAGTCTGAGAGTGAAATGCAAAAAGAGAAGAGTTGTAAAAGATGGAAGAGAGCTACAGATTGAAGGGGTTGAGTTACAGACAAAGATTTTTATTGGAGGAAATGAAGGCTTTTACTGAACTGCCACTATTGTTAATGATGGTGTAATTGACTCAGACAATGAGTGGCTTAGAAATCTAATATCGGATGTTGAACTGTCTTCAGCAGAGTTGGGGAATGATTCAACAATATCGCTCAGCTCCCATTTATTTAAATACCTGCAATCGATGACCTACTGTATGGGATTTTTGTTCACATTTTTGTATTCAGGTTCATAGACAAAACAATGTCACTGTAGTTAATGACTTCAAAAGGTTTCGATATTTCTTTTAAGGGCATTTTAGTAATTCTTGGAAACCAGTAGCAAACTCCTGTGTTTTCATTATGTATGACATTAATTAGATAATGATCCAACACTGAGCCTATGTTGTAATTTACAGGTATATTTTGTATTCTTTGTGTTTGGGTATTTAGGAGGTAATTGAAGCTATAGCAGAGTGTGCCTTCAAGACCTCGCCTTTCCCCATCATCCTGTCCTTTGAGAATCACGTGGACTCGTAAGTTAACAGGACATTTTTTACCTCCAGTTGTGCCAGAATTATCTTTACATGTGCGCTGCCTATGTTGATTCAACATGTGACATGTTGTACTTTCTGTTCTTTGACTCGTGCTCAAAGAACACAATGGCAGCCTGATGTTTTGCTATCTCAGTCATTTGGCTATGTGGTCAACGTGAGTCGTCAGTGGCAAGTTTCTTAATGAACCGCTTGATGTTTGGGTATTAGTCTTGCACTGGTGTTATGGGTGCTGGAAGCAGTCAAAATAGAAACCTAAAGATACGTGTAAGCAGTTTCTCAGGTATACCCAGATACATCATTGTAACAGAATGTTATATACTGTGTCCTAGGGCTGTTTGATATAACGATATATATCGGATGACGATATAAAAACATCTATCGCTTCATTTTACGCTATCGTTTGTTTCGTGGTGTCGCAAAATAAACTCTTTACGGCAATATTTTTTCATTGTTTTGATGTCACTGTAGTGGCTATATTCATTTCTTAAAGTTCTCTCTTTCTCTTATATTTAATATAACCACACTATGGACGGACAAGCGCCTGTTTTTATGCGTTGTCGTTAGCAACAACGATGGTAAAACCATCGCGTGTCCGCTTGTTTATGTTCCACTTAAACATTTCACAATAAAGCTCAATATCCTGTTGAGACTTTTCAAAATAAACTGAATCACGTGAAAGATGCAGATTATTTACGGATGTGAAGTAAAAAAGAGCCGCCAGGTGCTAAAAAATAAACCTTAGACTCAAACGTTAGAACAGTCTTTTCCCCGCAGCACACCGTGTAATAAATACTCACAAAGAAAACGGCGCCGTTATGTCTAAAGATGTATCATTTCATGCATCTGTTAAAACACTCGACTCCAGCTACATGACACGCAGCTGGAAACACTTCCCGCAAGTCAAGCTGCCCGAGATTCACAGAATTTACAGAAAACGTTACATTTTTGTGATTTATATCGTTATCGAGACGATAGATGTTTTATATCGGGATATGAGATTTTGGTCATATCGCACAGCCCTACTGTGTCCTGTGAAACTTTAATTTAAAAGTAAATGCATTCCACTAAATTAGGCAGTTTTCCATTTGTTGTATTCGACAATATGCTTAATACAGTTTGAAAAGGATTTATGTATCACACATGGGTGCAGTTACTGAACTGTGGACCATCTCAAGCTGTCTGCTGACATCTCAAAAGGACAACTAAAGCCTTGAAAAGTCAAAAGCTGGAGCTGGGTGCGTGTGGAACTAGGTGCACCCATGTTTCATTAAATGCATGAATACATAATGCAGAAATATGCTTTGTGGCAAAAACTAAGAAGCTGTTGCTCCTCTGAGTTTCCCGTCGCTTGGATGGAATCAAACATGCAGCATCTTCACTTTATAGAGAGTACTCCTCGTTCTACTCCCATTCTCAGTGAGCTACTGAGGTTGCTCCTCCAGCTGCTTCAACCAGCTGCTCCTCCAACTCACAGAGGGTCTTCAGGGGAGATTAAGGGGTGCCATTACCAGCTGCAGTTTGAGACAGTTGAGTTAGTCTGTTGAACACAGAGATGAGTCTCACAAAAGCCTGCCGACAGGGAAACAGGAGACAGGAATGCCTGGTGCTAACTTATTTGCAGTGACTAAACTTTCAAATTAAGAGCGCGGGTATTACACAATAGCAAATTGATTACGTTCTGAAATATACTTGGTGGTCACTGATATACGTGATCAGCCCCTCCAGGTAGTTAATATAAATGGGGGAACTTACATACAGAATCTGTTCATAAATAAAGTATTAACCAAGGTTTTCTTCTTTCGGTATTATAAAAATATATCTCGCATTTAAATTGATTATATAGCAGACTGACGCAGAAGAGTTTTTATTTGATTGTTCTATGTCAGGCCTTTGGTTACTGTATCAAAGTCAGTTTAGACCTTCTAAGGAAAAGATTTGCCTATCACTTATATTTATAGACTCTAGTATAGAGTTGCATTGTTATCCCACACATATTTTAATGAATTGTACTATGTGAAGCTAATATATAACACTTTCCAGAAATATGCTAACATATTACATGGTAACAGTCAGAGTCAGTGTGAACAGGAATCTATGGAAATCCATGTGCTGACTGGTTTCCCTGGGACTTGTCCATCATTAGCTCAGTTGTCTGCTGAAACACTGACAGCACATCACGACAACAGTCATGAGACCGCAATCAGACAGTAAGTGCAAAAAGACGGCAGAGTAAAGTATTAAAGTCAGACTGACACAGACAAATATCTGTGTCGCAACTGAAGAGCAGAAGAACATAAACAAATATCCACTGGATATTGACGCCGTGCATGTGAATATAATTTTTGCATAAATGAGGCTTCATACTGTTAAGCATATTGATGAGGACTGTCCGTCAGCAGGACTGTCAATATGTCTAACCAACCACTTTGTTTTTTATCAACTGTGTAAACACCTGTAGAGCTAGGGACATGCTTCTGATGAATCCTTTCATCTTTAATGGCACCAAGATACTCTGGGGCAACATACATATTCAGGATATTGATATTTAGTGGAGAAATCATGATTGTGTATGTGTGTGTGTGTCTTTGTGTGATGACTCCCAGACCAAAGCAGCAGGCGAAGATGGCTGAGTATTGCCGGTCAATATTTGGAGACGCATTACTGACAGAACCTCTGGAGAAATATCTTGTGAGTATATAAGATCTCCACGCACCCGCTACATTTGCTTGTGCTCACGCTCACATTCACACTTGCTTGACTCTTTCCAACACACGAACACATATGATACAACAACAGTGAGGCATTCAGAAGATACTATCACACAGATGAGTGCACTAGAGAAATGAATGTCCTTGAACGCTGCTGCTCACCATGCTGCCCATATAAATGTTCTCTTTGAGGTAAAAACTCACATAGTTACTTACACACACACACACACACACACTACTGTGAAAAAGTCTTGAGGTCCCTCTCATTGCTTCAGATTTTGCTTCCAAAGAGACTCCTGGGATTTTACACTCAATGCTGACCCACAAATCATTCAAGCATAAAAAAAGGCATCTAACACAAGAGACCAGCCAGTGTTTTGTCTGCACATACAGATAACTTGGCAAAGAATCCGTTTTAAATGGTATCCTTAGGCACTTTGTTACTAGCAACCTGTTGCAAAACACATAGTTTGTTCCATTTTCTCTAGTTAAATCTACGAAAAATACCAAAGATAAAACATTTTGACAGAATCTGTGAGATGCATCTGGACCTTTAGTTGATCCATCTACTGGTCACTGAAGCTTCATCAGAAACTGTCCCAGTGTATGGGTAACTGTCAAGAAGCCATTCTTAAGGCAAACAACAGAACTGGACTAGAAATCTGTGGCAACAGGCCTTATGGAGTGAAAAATTCAAATTGTAAATTGTTTGGGGTTGCATTTCAGCCAGTGGTGTTGGGGGACTTGTCAAAATTTATTGAGTTGTGAATGCAAAAAAAAAGGATCATCATCCAATACCATCTGGAAAGCGTCTGATTAGCAACAGATAGCACACTGTTTCAACATTATCGAAGGCAGCCAACATCCAAAGAAGAGCTTTCAATGTCCCTCGAGAAGCCTTTTGTTGACAGGAAAGCTTGCCTAAGAGAGTTCAGGCTGTGCTGAAGAATAAACATGGTCATACCAAATATTGACTTTAAACTTTGTTGTTTGCCTTAATATACTGTATTTCCATGAATGGACGTTTCAACAAATCAGTGCACCTGTTTCCCATTTTCTAAGCAAAATATAAAGAAATTAGTCTTGACTTGAGACTTTGCAATATCTATATATTAGGGGTGCAACGATACTCGTATCGATGTTGAACCGTTCGATACAGTGCTTTCGGTTCGGTACGCATATGTATGAACAATACAAAATTTTTAATTTATTGTATCAACTTTTCTTCTGACGATGCTGTCTGTGTTGAGCGCTCAGTGGTTCTGCGTTCGACTACTCCGCCTAGGCTGCACTGTTGAGTGCAGATCCACTGAGCGCAGCACAAGCTAGCAAGACAGAAGCTAAGCTCGTTGCAACATGGCAAATTGAACCTCCCCCACCCTCATTCAGATCTGGCCTTTGGAACTATTTTGGTCTTCATGTGAAGCATGACTCTGAAGGTAAGCACGTCATGGACAAAAGTAAAACAGTATGTGGGATGTGCCACGCAATGCTCAATTACATTGGTGGGAACTACTGCGTTAGCGCAGTTTGCTCGTTAACGTGTTGACGCCGTCCAGCCCCACGCACGAGGCGATCCGTGGTAGCTTGTCAACGGAGATTTGCCGTGTTGTGGCGTTAACGTCATTTCAGATTAACGCTGACAGCACTAGTGGGAACACAGTGAATATGACTGCACATTTACGACACCATCCTAGTGCAAAGACAAGTTGAAGCAGACAAAAACAACAAGCATGCATGCTACAAACTTTACCCGAGTCATTTAGACAGCCGTTAGCACATGATTCTCCTTATGGGGACCTGATATGTTTAATATGCTGCTGAGAATATAGCCCAGAAGAAGCGTATAGTATAGCTTTTATTTTGGAAAGAGCCATTTCTCTGTAATAAACTCTCTTTTCCAAAGATGAGTGATTTCTCGATCAGATAGATTAATTTTTTTATTACTTTGTTGTTTCAGCAACATTAAATTTAAAAACTGTACTTTTGAGTTAAAATATATATTTATAATTTTAATAAATGACAAATTAAAAAAGCATGAACATTTTTTTGTATCGAAAAAATATCGAACCGTGACACCAAAGTATCGAACCGAACCGTGAATTTTGTGTATCGTTGCACCCCTAGTATATACGTGTCTCTGTTTTTCTTTCTTTTTGTTTTCTTTGTCTCTTTCTCACACATAACACCATGTGACCTTTGGCACCTGGCAAAATATCCGGCTGCTGTTGTTTTTCATTGAAGCCTCAGCCACTTTCACTTTCTCTTAAACACGCACATAGCCGTGGAAGCTAACTTTTAACGAATCATCCCGCAATCGTGCTTATTCCTCCCTATCACGTCTGTGTTATCACAGCAGAGACTGCAAACAAAAGGGGTTTAAGATTAAAAGGAAGCATTTTCCGCTGTAATCTAAACGTGGCTTTTCTTGGCAGTCCTTTATCTCAGACAGGCCTTTCCTCTGTTGCCATGACTACCAGTTAAAAGCTTCCATTGTCCCTTTGTGGCCAAACTTCTTTCCCCCCCCCCTAAGGCGTCTTTGTGTGTAATGACGCAGGCTCTTACGTGAGGCAAATGTAGACACTTGCACACAAACTCTCGCAAGGACTTTTAGGCACTTCTCACAGTGCGTACGTGAAAACATGCCTCGCAAACAGTTCTGCACATATATGTACTTTAATGTACCGCTTACTCCTCTCGCGTCATTCTCCTGGGATGACGTTATTCCCTTTGGCACAACACTGTGGAGCAGCTAAAGTTCCCAGCAGCAGTAAGATGCAGAATTATCTCACACACGCAGGGAGCTCCTTCAGCACTGCTGCCTGCCAGAGTCACAGCCCGCTGAGAATTACAGCCTTCTGACTGGATTTGACATTGAAGTATTATCAGGGAGAAGCCTTTTGAATGGAGTGGCAGAGGGAAGGAGAAGGGGAGAGATATGAGGAGACAGACACCAAGGGAGAATTTAGAAAGATGGAAAGAGAAAGTGCCATTGAGGAATGAGCTTTCTACCACTGAGCATGTACAAACTAGGAAAGGTGAGAGCAATGACAGTCACTCCCATCTGGCATGGAGTCAGCTGTGTATACAGCGTATCGAAAGGGATATCAGCCTGATAAGCCCACAGGGACCGGGGCAGATAGGGTAATGCAGCTAGATGAAATCCAGCTCAACCTAGAGTGAGAATTAAGAGGATTAAAGTTTTCTTAGAAACTTGGGCTCCTACTCCATCTCCACTTTACAAAACTGTCAATCGCATCCCACAATGACGACTGGTGATTTTCTTTTATTTTCAAAGTAAAAACAAAACAGTTTGAAAGCTTGATTCATCGTTTGTTTTCTTGCTTCTCTCACTATGCTGACAATGACTGTGTTGGCGAAAAACATTTTCATTGTAACTGCGTAAAATATATGAAATATTTGAAGGAATTAAACAATTTGTCTTGCGGTTTGTTTAATCTTGTTGGGGCTTATTTTTAAGCTGCAGACAGACTGTAACTGGCAAGGGGAGATATACGAGCACACATAAGGAGGCCAGATTGAGAATAATGTGGATGCAAAAGTTATAAACTGTCGGAGCTGTAAGGAGGCGAGTAAAATAAATAACCATATCCCAATAACTGAAGTTAAAATACTTTTACATAACAAAGACTTAATTACTTCCTCTAACATGCGCTTGTGGGTCATGCAGCACTCCTCTCTGCCTTCTGCTCACATTGTTTGAATATATAGACCCGAACATTTAACAGTTCATCCCCTGTTAAAAAGAAAGCAACATTTTTAAAAGATTTAAGACTCACAGTCCCTCAGTGTAAAGATACTTATTAAAAAAGTTGTACTTCCCTGGAAGTATTATTGGCAAAAAGCACTTTGAGTATTAATAGTAAATTTACACATTTTGAGGAAATTTTAAAACATTTGCTTAAATTTTGAAGAACAATTTGACCCAATTCAAAAAAACTTGCTCCCCTTTCTTATGTTACATCCAGACCAGATACTCTTATCATACCCAGCATGCACTTGGAACAAAATGCTAAGACTATTCCCTTCACTGAACAATTTCTGTTTATGTAATGTGAAATTGTCTTATTGTCATATGTCTTATAACAAATGAACGTAACAAGCAAAATACTGAAAGTGGTTTAGGGACAAGGACTGGACTGAAAACTTGAAACAGTTGAATCTAGCTTATTAAATGTCACAACCGTTGCTCTGAAATATCGTGGAGCAGATACGCCGTATGAAGCAACAAAACAAGGAAATACTTTCTCACTTTACCACTAGTATGATACTGAGGCTTGAAAGTGGTTAAGGGTGGCCAAATGGAACTTTTCACTTTCTTATCACAGCTGAGCGTAATTGTTTTCGACATTTGGGGGGGAAAACCTTGATTGAGTTTATTTCATTAGGCTTTGTGCGGTGCATTTGAGTGCAATCAGGATTACTTGCCCCATCCAATTTTGCTTTTCTTCCCTGGTAACTGTCAGTGAGGTGAATGCAAACAGGATGGCTAATCTTTGTCGTAAGATTTCCCCCGCAGCAACATTAGCAGAGCGTAGATAGACATGTGCGGAAAATAGGTCACAAGAAGGAAAATCTTGGCGTTAGTTGGTGTATGAATCACTGTTTTGTTGCTCTTGATTCTCAAGTTGCTCAAGTAAAAGTTTGATATGTTTAAGTGAGGTTATGTTTATAGTTGATATGTTGTAAACACAGCAGTTTGAGCATGTGCGTGTGTGTTTATTCTGCACCACTGAATTGCTCATTAGTGAAATATTATTATCCCTAAACACTGTGATCCAAAAGCAGCGTATCCCATAAATGAATTGGAGATGTAGCGACTTTCTGTCCAGCTCATTTGAGAGAACGTGCGTTTGTGTTTAATGTTTAGTTTCCTTGCAGGAAGCTGATTAAGGTGTTGCAAGCGTAGAATTTTTCAGCTATAACATCAGCCGAGTTTATAACACTCACAGCAGAAACAGTCATTTTTTACTAACCAGCTGCATCTAACCAGCGAACTCTTCCTTAGAGGATTTGAAAAGAGTAATAGCCGCAAATTTACATTTTAAGTGGAACACTCCAGTAAACAACTTTAGTGTTTTCATCTGGTAATTAGCTAGTTTGTCAAAAAAAGAGAAAAAGCCAGCTTAACTGTGATTGCACTGTAGCAATCTTTACCCATAAATTAGCATTTTGGAGCATTTGCTCTTGCTCAAATTTATATTTACAATTTTAATCAGGAAAAATAACTCATGTTCTCTCATCATCCAATATATCTGAAATTATTAATGTAGGAAAGCACCTTTCATTCATCTATAACTGCATCTTTCTCCTTCCACATTCCCTCTAGTTGGAGTCTGGTGTGCCGTTGCCCAGCCCGATGGAGCTGATGGGAAAGATCTTGGTGAAAAACAAAAAGAAACACCACAAGACAAGTGGAAGTGCAAAGAAAAAACTCTCTGAGCAGGTTTCTAACACCTGCAGTGATTCTTCCAGCGTGTGTGAGCCTTCCTCCCCAAGCGCAGGTACTGCACCTTTAATATAATACACACACACACACACACAAATTCTACTAACAAAGCCATCAAATCACAATGGGCTCACTGAGTTATGATATTTCAGATGTGTAAAAGCTAGCCTAACCATCTGGGTCCCTCTGTACTGTGGACCAAGAGCTCTGTGCCGTCCAGAAACTGAATCACTGGAGCAAAACAGTGCTATTGTTTAACATTCATCACTTTCATGGCCCTCTCCATCAGCTGAAGGTATTATTGGCTGTTGCATGCACTCCCTGCAGGCATTATACATTTAAACCGGGGCATCTTAAACTCTGGCCAGTTGTGTGTGAGTGTGTATGTATAAAACGCTCTCTGCTTTTTGCTGTAACTGCCTAATATCAGTCCTATTTGTTCATACGTTTGCCTTTTCAGTTGTGTACTACATACGCACTCGCAACAGCACCAGGTCAGCTTTGGTGCTAAGGGATCTCAAAGTATGCCAAAAAATATCCCCCACAGCATTACACCCCCAGCCTGAACCGTTGATACAAGGCAGTCTGGATCCATGCTTTCATGTTGTTTATGCCAAATTCTGACTCTACCAGCTGACAACCACAAGAAAAAATCGAAACTCAAATCTTCTCCTGTACACTTTTGGCGAGGCCGTGTGAATTGTAGCCTCAGTTTCTTGTTCTTGGCTGATAAGATGTGTGCGGTGTGTGTGTTGCTGTCCATCAGCTTTAAGGGTCGATGTGTTTCTTGTTCAGAGATGCTCATCTGCATACCTTGGTTACTGACACCTTCCAATCACCATGAAGCAGTCTGTCCATTCTCCTCTGACGTCTAGCATCAACATGGCATTTCCTCCCGGAGAGCTGCCGCTGACTGGATATTTACTCTTTTTAGCAGCAACTCAGTGCTTTGATGCATGTAGACATGTTCAAGACAACCTGGGTCAATGAATGTTTTGATGAATATGGATTCTCCATAAAACCTAGAGATGGTTTTGTAGGAAAATCCCAGTAGATCAGCATTTTTTGAAATGCTCAGACTAGCCTGTCCGACCCAAGTTCAGAGTCATTTAAATCATTTTTTTGATGCTCATTTTGAACTTCAGCATGTCATCTTGGCCATATCTATATGCCTAAATGTATCAAGTTGCTGCTGTGTGATTGGCTGTAGTTATGTTATGTGTATCATTTGGTTGTTACAAATGAGTGAGAAAACACGAACCCATGGCCCCCACAGTGAGAGTCTAGGACACATTTTGCTGGATATCCATGGTCCTGTAATCAATCACTTCTATCCTAATAAGTATGGAAATTATTTGAATCATTTAAGTCTAACATGGACTGACATGTTAGACTGTTCTCACCACCATCATCTTAAAAACACCAGGGTCCAGAGTCTGGGAAAATCAATATGAAGCGAACTGGAGCTGTGGTGGCAGGCAGTGGCCAAACATATATTGTTTTGTCTATTTATTTAACATCCATCTACATATTCCACTGGACCAAGCAACATGTCACCTTTAGTCTGCCCTGGTTTTTGAGCTTTAAGTTCTTCTTAGGCTAAAACACACTGCCCCCTGGTGTTGGAAAGTAAGCACTACAAGTTCACGGTCAGGAGTCCTTTTTAACTGGTATACACGTTGTAAAATAACCTTTGTTTTTGAGATGATTTACTGAGTAAACTAAACAGTAAACCTTGAACTGAAAAATATGAGGATGATCTTCAGTGAGTGCTTTGTTTTTAAATCGCAGGTTCCACCAAAGAGGAAGTGGCAGACTCCACACAGCCCTCTGATGGTACTGAGCTTACACTGAGACCACAGGGCAGAAAGTCTATTGGTGAGTCCATGACCTCAGATGGAGACTTAAATCTTTAGTAGAGCCCTCATTAGGCCGGCACAGAAGCTATAGGTCAGACAATTACACCGTTAAAATCAATTTCCTCTGTCAGTGCGACCTCCGATTCAGTGGGAAATCTTAAGCAGATCTCTCATTATGTGGGTGCAGAGGCTGGGTCAGCTCAACCAAAACAATATTGAAATTCATTTCCTCTGTCTACGAGCGCCAATAAATTAGGACCTGCCAGCATGAGCCTTACTTGTGTCGCTGTTTTAAATGTAATGGAGGCAGTCGTGGGCTGTAAATGAAGACCATTTAAAGACAGACGGCTCCGTTCGTGTTCGTGCAACGTTTGCATTGATTTGGCAGAAATAAAAACTCAATTTACACTCATTTCAGCTTTGTTTCATGCATTTCTCTGCTATCCTGTCTGTGCCATGCGTTCTAGGTGAAGTGGAGGCCGAAAGCGAGGACGAAGATGATGATGATGATGACTGTAAAAAGGGATCAATGGATGAGGTGGGTATCTTACAGGTGACAGCCATCAGTTCAAATCCTGGTTATAATGGAAACAGACTGTGTAGCCTATATGTGCTGAGGTTGTCCTCTAGTATATGATCATGTCTCCAGATTGTGTGTCTCCAAAATCAATAAAACCTTTGCAGAAGGATTCTAACAGACTTTTTTGGTAACGTTTCTGCTGCTTTGTATTTTCACGTTTTTTAATATGTGTGCTTCCATGTGTAGGGCACAGCAGGCAGTGAGGCATTCGCTACAGAGGAAATGTCCAACTTGGTCATCTACATCCAACCTGTCAAATTTAACAGCTTTGAGGCTTCCAAAAGTCAGTAACAACAATGAATACTGAATGTGCAGCAACAAACAGATCACTGTTAAATAAGCTGACAATTGTATACCATTCTCAACCCACAGAGATCAATCGAAGCTACCAGATGTCATCCTTTGTCGAGACCAAAGCTTTAGAGCAGCTGACCAAATCTCCTGTAGAGTTTGTGGAGTATCCCTATGGTTATACCGAAGCATCTCTCTTTCTGTCCTTGCTAAGATAAGAATTCGTGCTTCAGTGTCTGATGCCATGGTTCTCAGCTGGGTGAGGAGAGAGTTGTTGCCTCAAGTGGGGGACTCCAAGTATCTCGAGGTCTTGCTCACAAGTGCAGCGATAGAGGAGAGGGATATTTATATCTGTTGTGGTGTCGAGAACGTCATGAGCTGTTGGTAGTGATCGAAAGTTACACGAGAATAAATGAACTTCTTCTGAGAGTGTCTGGGCTCATTTTTTGGAGCTGATGGGTGAAAAGCTCAGAGTAGATGAGCATAGGTGTTTCAAGCATAGATGAACTGAAGAATAGCCTGTTATTTCAGCCTCATTTTACCCCTTCATAGTAGACAAAGGCTGAGTGTGTTCCTTTTAGCTTTTTCCTTAACTTGCTTCTGTGGATTATGTTGTTTGTGAGTGATTTTGGAGTAGTAATCCCAGCAGATGTTTAGTAGCATCACTTAGAAAGTATTTTCAGATGCAGGTCATGCAGTCTTGCCCTTAACAAGCTCTGTTCAGATACAACAAGCTGCAGCTGAGCAGGATCTACCCTAAAGGCACTCGAGTGGATTCATCCAACTACAACCCTCAGCTGTTCTGGAACGCAGGCTGTCAGCTGGTGGCTCTCAATTTCCAGACTATTGGTGAGAGGGAAGCCCAAAACACATTCCTTCACACTGAAGAATAAACTAAAACACTCTCACTTTTATGTCATTATCCAGGTTTAAATATGTTCCTATCCTCACCCCACAGATTTATCAATGCAGCTCAACCTGGGCATGTATGAATACAATGGGAAATGTGGCTACAGACTGAAACCAGAGTTTATGAGACGGCCGGATAAGCACTTTGACCCATTTACCGAGAGCACAGTGGATGGGATAGTAGCCAACACACTGTCTGTGAAGGTGTGTTTATGTTTGTGTTTTGTGTGTGTACGTGTGTGTGTGTAGCTTTCTCTCTGTATAATTAAATTTTTCCTTCCAGATCATCTCAGGCCAGTTCCTGTCAGATAAGAAAGTGGGCACATACGTGGAGATCGACATGTTTGGTTTACCAGTGGACACAAAGAGAAAAGCATTCAAGACCAAGACCTCTCAGGGCAATGCCATCAACCCTGTCTGGGAAGAGGAAGCCATTGTTTTTAAGAAGGTGAAACTATGGCCTTGTACACACGCAGTGGTAACATTAATTCCAATCATAGACTGTATATGCAGTGTTCTTGATGTACAGTCCATCAATCCTTTTTCATCCCTTTGAACTTATCTACTTATTCAGTCAAGGGATTTGACTACTGTGGCTATCAATATGCAGATATTGATAGGTAGCTGTAATGGCTATATGTCATAAAGCTTGAAAAAAACCTGGGGTGTCATTTAATTTCCATTTTGACATCTTTAGATAATTAAAGCGCTAACGCATTCATATTCAGTTTATACCTATGGATTTAAGCAGCAAAGCCACTGTTAAAAAAAAAGGTTGGCTGCATTAATCTTGACCATCTGCTTCCAGTTAATGATATAACAGTAAAAACAATTTGTGTGTTTTATTCCCATTCATAATATTATTCTTAGGTTGTCCTGCCCACGCTAGCATCACTGAGGATAGCAGTGTTTGAGGAAGGAGGGAAGTTTATCGGACACCGCATCATTCCTGTGTCAGCCATCCGTCCAGGTGACAAAACTTTGCACTTATTCAGCATAATTTCACACATAGGTTGGCGTTTGGTCAATATCAAAAAAAATAACTTATATTAGACTTTATATATTTATAATACAGTTTGATAAATCATGAAACATTTGCATAAGCTTTGCTTTGCTCTAGAGCCTGACCGATATTTCTGCCCTGATTTGTTGGTATGCCGACATCAGCTGTTGACTGATATATCAGTATCTGATTTTAGAACAGCTGATAGATGCAAATTTAAAAAGAACCAACCATGTTATGACTGTTGATATTGCACAGTTGCTCGACCAAAGGCCACTCTACAGCTTCCACGTTGGCACTTTGTTTGGAGCAAGTAATGCACGACTTGTTGTGACAATAGAACAAGATTTATTTAAACTGCATTGCCATTATTGTCTCAGTAGGGACTTATAAATAATTACATGTAACAGTTTTAGGGAAATCTGTGCATATTTCATGTCTGTGAAAGAAATGAAAAAATATTGTTTCATTACCAGATATCTGTATCAGTGTTGTGGCCATTTTTGTTGAATGTTTATAAAATGCAATTTGTATTCATTTTTTGTTTTTTCCTTGAAGGTGTAAGAATATACTGACCTTAATTTGTAATTAATTTTATTGGATAAGCATTCGATAAGTGATTGGTTTATTAGTTTATGGACCCTCCCATTAATTAAGAGATGAAGAGCACCTGGGATGGGTGTGGTAAAGAGCTTTTGTTTTTTGTTTGCCAAATGTCAGATGGGAAGACGGGAGGGTTAGAAAATGATTTTTTGACCACTTTTGAAATTGTTAAAACAAATTAAGTTAACTTTCGTTTAAGTTTTAAGAAGTTATTTGGCTGATTTCTGTTTGTATTTTTTTTCCCGAAATAAACGGCATATGATTTTAAACAATGGAGTCAGAAGTGCGTAGCAAAACAAACCTCCCGTTGCCACCCACGGCCTTTCCTCGGATTTTTTGTTTGGAAAGTAAAAGGCCGCGACAATCAGTCTTTAAAATCCAGTATCGGTCCAGCTGTTCTTTGCTTTGATGTAAAACTGTTGTTTCTGGAATGATAGAATTAAAATCTAACCCAAACCTTGCAGGCTATCACTACATCAGTCTGAGGAATGAGAAGAACCAGTCCCTGACGTTACCTGCTCTGTTTGTGTATGTTGAAGTAAAGGACTATGTCCCAGACACATTTGCAGGTAAGTCAGGTGATCGCAAGAAAGAAGAAAAACAGAAAAAGAAATGTGTTTTTTTCATCATCACTCTTTTCTTCCCTGTCCTCAGACGTCATTGAAGCCTTGTCCAATCCAATCCGCTATGTCAACCTGATGGAGCAAAGAGCCAATCAGCTGGCTGCTCTCACCTTGGAAGAGGGAGGGGAGGAGGAGGGTGACAAAGAGGTGTGTGTGTGTGTGTGTTTGTAGTTCTCTCTGCATCACAGGTCATCCAACATGCGTCTCTCCTCTGTACTCTTTGTGTTCATGCTTAAAAAGCTTTGAGGCCAATAATCAGTGGCTGATGAGATGAGCGGTCCCTCATACAGATGGGCACTCTCCTCATTATGAGGAAGAATCTGGTTAAGAAGTCAAAATATATCATGGGGAAGGTGAGAAGATAAAGAGAGCAGAAACAATTTAGAAAGAGATAAGCGTAAAAGGCTTTTTAATACCATCGCAAGTGCTTTGAAACCCACAGCCATCTAATAGCACTAGTGAATAAAATGATGGATTATTAAGCACAGCACCACAAGTTCACACAGATACTATCAGCAGACTTTGTTTGGAACAGTTTTTGTTTCTTGGTCACCCATGAGAGACTGTATTTCCAACCACAGCTATAGCGTCATTGCAGCAGCATCAAGTCTAATATGGCATCGATCTGCTAGATATCACAAATCACCCCTGCGTATATTACCACTGATTCTCAGGGGATGCTTTATTTTATGCCTGATGTTTTTAAGAAAAAGGCCAGCCTTAAAGTACATGAAATCCTAACAGTATCTATATAGTTCTACCCAAATAATATCTTAAATGCAGGTCTGTGTGTTTAACTGTTGTTTACAGTGTTTTGAATGATGATGTGATGTATTGTGACTCAAGTAAAAGAGCAGCAGTAAAGCACTGGAATACTTCCTACAGTGCTGATGAAAATAATTTCAAAATTGAAATACAGATAAAACCTGTGATAGATAAATAGTGGTGGGGTGACACTTTAAGCTTACATAAATACAGAGGTTGTTTAAAAAGATGCTCAGAAGTCAGCGGAGTTTACCGTCAGGTCCTTAGGTAGTTGGACAGAGACACAGTTTTTGTCATTTTGCCTCTGTACACCATCACAGTCTATTTTAAGTTACGAAGTCACCCACAATTCCACATGAATGCAAAGTCCTGATGTGTGAGACTGTGTCATGAGGCTGAGTAGACTGAGGGGCGAAGGGCCTGTAGTACTAGGGAGCTGTGATCGCTTTGCAGTGTACCTGACCTCTAACTAGTGTCTTAATTGTAAGTCTCCTACTATAAAGCCTATCTACACTCACCTTAGCTGTGTTAATGTTATTATTTTTTCGTATTATCAGTCTATTAAGATTGCACTTTGTATGCTGTAATGTTTTATCTTTCGCTCCTAACCAGGAACACTTAACCAAAATTTAAATTTTAGTGTACTTTGCTTGACTGTGTCATGAGATTTGATTGAAGTGCAGACTTACACAGCCCTGACAATGGATTCATACAAAAGAATCACCAAAGACCAAGACTACTGTTTAAAACACTGCAGGTTTAAAATGTTTTGTTTCTTTTTTTTTTGCAAAAATGCAACTAAACTTTGTTTAAAAAGATGGCATTTCTCACTTTAACCCTGCCCCACGCAATAACAGTACAATCTACTTCACACATTAAAGCACGTAGTGACCAACGATGCACAGTATATACACGCAGTATAGGCAATCACACAGTTAAACTAGAGTCGGCAGTAAGCTTAAATTTTAGTACAGGCTCCAGTTTGAAAACAACTTAAATGGCAAGAAGCTCAGAATTCTGCTGCTTCAGAAAATGTGATTTATTTATTTTTTTGCTTTGTTTCAAAGTGACAACCAAGGAAATATTAGATCACAGACAACTCAGACTAACAGGGTCAGCAACAGTGCAGCAAAGGGAGGAAACAGGGTTTTACTGACGTTGTTCATTTGCAAGTAGGGGACTGTTTGAATTTACTCAATGGAGACGAGCACGAGTAATGTAGGTGCCAGTGTATCAGGTAACAGACACAGACTTAATTACTGAGGAGAGATGATTTCTAAGACTGGAGTGAGGATAAATTTAGGATGACAGACAAGGCAGGACGGAGTTATCTGGGGTTATTAGGAAAAGCGAACCGGAGAGCAGGGTTGTTCCTGAAGGGCTTCTTTGATCTGTTCTGCCAGCTGATATGATTACCCACGAGAATGGCCAACAGAGAGCTGTATCATGCTGTGACCATGGAAACAGTGACCGAAAGAGGCAGAGCGTGGAGCGCGGAGCACAGTGTGGGGAGATAAGTGTAGAGAGCAGAGGGGAGAAAAAAGGGAAACATTCGGTTAGCATGACAAAAAAACGAGATCATTTAAAATTGCATTAACCTTTCAGAGATAAGAGCGTATAGGCCGACATTCAGGCAGGCCGACGGGAAATTAAGATCTGCTGCGCCTCAGGAAACCATGCTGAGAGTGGGTTACCAAAGCTATGTCTACAAACTAAGCTGCACGGCACAACAGGGCCAACAAGTGAGTTCTGAATACAGGTGCAAAGGAAGGAATTACTCCTACTGTTAGACTCAAGCGTCTGTTTTTTTGTTTTCTTCTTTTTTATATTGTACTTCATATGAAGAAGTTTGGAAGTATAATTCTGCCTGATTTAAATGATATTTGGGATTTAAGTTGTTCTGCAGTAGTTTTACTTTGCATTTGCTTAATCCTGAATGTTTCATATGATGCACAGGTGGAGACATTAAGTGATGCCCCCTCAGAATCAAAGGATCAGAGGATAACGCCCGCTGAGAACGGACTGAGCCACACACCCACTCCCCCCAAACCTCAGTCGCTGGTCAGCCACCAGCCTCAGCCTGCAGGTACTAAAACAGCGTACCTGCCTTCATTATCATCATCATCATCGCTACACGTCCACAGTCAAAAAGATATTCATGCCTGAAAGGCTGACTTTGAGTAATTTTGTACATTTTTCATATCATTGTGGTAAATACGAACAATCTTAAATTTAATGGAATCTAATAACTAACTAACTAACTAATTATTTGAATAAGTAAATCTTTGATATAATCTTGGGGAATATTTTTTTTCTTACTGTCTGACTTGATTTAATATATATAACAATGCATTCGATTAATATAGAAATCGCTGTTTGTACCCAGTTTACTGACTTTACTCCCACTTTAACTGATCCTGTGAATTCTGAACAGGCTCATTGAAACCATCAGTGAAGACTGAAGACATCATCCAGAGTGTTCTCACGGGTGAGCTTCTGATTGCTAGATCTATAGTGATTTTACTGATCTCTGTTCCTATCTTTATTTGAAATCACTTCTTATCAAAATTAAGTATTTATTAGACCTTTTGACTTGATTTGCAAGATAATAAATCCCTGTGTTGCCCATATTAAGGTCCTATTTCTTTGTTCAAGATTAATTATTCATGGTTGCTTTTGCAGAGTAACAGCACTTTAATATTATGGCCTTCCTTAGCGATGGGAAACAGTATAGTGAACATATAAAAGTTTGTTGTACAGTAGTTTATAATTTTTTCATTAGAAATCTTTTCCCTTGACCTTTCTCTTGTATTTAGAACTGGAGGCTCAGACAGTGGAGGAGCTGAAGCAACAGAAGGGCTTCGTTCGGGAGCAGAGAAAGCAGTACAAGGAGATGAAGGAGCTGGTTCGGAAACACCACCGCAAGACCAGCGAGCTGATCAAGGAGCACCAGGCTCGTGTGTCGGAGCTGCAGAGCCAGCATCAGCGTCGGCGCTCTGCCCTGCAAAAGAGCCATAAAAGAGATGGTAAGAAAAGGTAGGTGGCCTCCTTTTCTAGTGTTCAGTTTTCCTTTTATTTGCCTTCTTTTTGTTTTTGAAGCCGTCCCCTCCTGCTCTGTGTCTTTAAAAGAAATCCACCAAAATTACAATTAGTAACAAGCTCTTTTTTTCCAACATAAAAGCTACTTTGCTCCCAGATCAGGCTGCTCCGCATGTTTGATTTGGAAGATTTTCATTTTCTTCCTGACACATCTCTAAAGGGATTTGATTCTCTCCTGGGATCAAACTGAGGATCTTTTGCTTGTCAGGCAAATTTGTTAACCACAACACTATAGAGAAGTGTGGAGTCAGTGGACATGCCAGACCACATAACCGATTTAAGAGGACCCAGCAGTGGCACAGCCCTGATGAGCCTCCGATTCAACTTGTGTCAAAAGTGCAGATTTCTGACTATATTCCACTTTTTAATTTTAATAGTGCTATTTTGTGAATTGTATTGAAAATTTTCATGTAAGTCCTAAACCGCAGAAATAGACTGAAACTTAACCACACATGCTGTTGTGCACACATCTTACTGTAAATACCACAGAAGCGTTTTACATATTTTATGAGGTGATAATGATTCTGTTAAACTATGTAAAAAAGTACATGCAAACTCAATATGCCACACCACAGTGGAGTGCATACAGTACTAGTTAAAAGCAAACACAGGTATTAGTTGCTGAGCTGTTCATAGAATTTTAATGTTGCTTAAGACTTCCTCCAAGTTTCAGGCATGTTCATGTCCAGAACAAGTGTCTATATCACAGACTCCACCTGCCCGGTCTTTCTTTGTGTTATAAATAACTTCAAACACCTAACATCTAAGTTTTTACCATCGCTTCCTGAGAAAGTGCATGAAAATAATATTTTAATGTGCAGCAGACATGTGGTCAGAAATTTAAAGTGAACCCATTATTCCTCTCCTGATTTTCGTTCACATTTTCTTTGTTTTACATCAGTGCTGATTAATTTGCTCACAGAATATTTTCCCCAAATTCTTCATCTTTTGGCAAATGTGAGACGAGTCTTTGTGAGTGCAGAAGCCTACCTGCTGTTAAACCCTCTGTTTGCAAAACATGGCCACACCAAAGTTGGTTGGCAGGAATAGGAGGAAAAGAAGTAAAATAGCTCATTTTGGACAGGTGATGAACTGAGTTGCTGCACCAAGGCCTAGTACAGGAGAAATAATCATTTTTTATTATTTTCCACATCATGCAAAGGTAATCTAGTAGGTCATGTAAATAAATTTAGGAGTCAGAAGTGAGCATTATAGATTAGTAATGCTCTAATGATTCTAACAGTTACTGCATAAGATACTCTGCTGCGATTGAAGTATCTATCTTAATTTGTGCATGTTTTGTTTGTGTGTTTGCACGCATGTGTCCAGTCGGTCTGAACAATCTCTGTCCACACTGGACCAAGAGCTGTGTGACCTGGACCAGGAGTGCAGCCAGAGACTGGCCGAACTGAAGGAACAGCAGCAACAGCAGCTCCTCACACTTCGCCAGGAGCAATACTACAGCGAAAAATACCAGAAACGAGAACACATCAAGCAGGTACTTCTCCTCAAATCTGACAATTAATTATGTGCAGATGTGAAGAAGACCCTCGTCTAGACCTGTCTGATACTGTGTGAATAAACCAAGTCTGTAAATAAAGACAGTAATCCCCTTTATGACTTCTCATCATTATTCAGGCCAACTTGATCTGAATAAAACTTAGATGAAAACAAAAATTATGTTCTGTGTAATTTTCATTTGCTCCCAGAGCGGATGTCGCTGCGTGTTGCAGTCATTTTTGGCTGTAAATCACACAGGCTGATAGCCGTAATCATTTAATACTCTGGTGACACAGTGTGTAACACTTTGAGATGGAATCACTGGCACTGCCAGAGGAACATGTGAATGGAAAAATTACAAGGGAAATGACTGTTTAGGAAGTTTTCCTGGCTCATAGCTTTGGTTTCTTTCCCTTTGAGCTGCTAATTCAGCTCAGAAGGAAAAGGAAATAATTCAGTGCAAGGAGCCATTGATCAACGTTCAAGGGATCCTTTGAATTGACCAGATATAGTAAAATATGCGTGAAGAGAGGGCAGGAGAAGGTCATACACGTTCACATATTTGAACTGTGAGTCGAATAAATAACACTAATTGCAGATGAGCAAATGTACAGACTTTTAAAACCCTTTTGGCACATGCTCTTACAGGGACACCACGCACCACTTTATTCTCTATAAGATATCCCTGATCTCCATTCCCCCTTTTATTATTTTCTGGGACTGCTTTTAAAATGCCATTTGAATGCACAAACAAAGCTTTAGTTCAGTTAATTCCGCACGTATTCCAGTCAAAACAATTTTGCAACCTTTCTTATAATTATCAGTGGATACACACTGCACATAGATGAATGGGAGATTGAGGACCTAAAGTACTAAGTGATGCAAATTAGGTTGATGCTGCAGTATCCAGAATGCACAGGTGAGAGTGGAAAGCTTTGCATGTGAGCTTTAATAATGTGATCTATCAAGATCAGTGCATAACAGGCTGAGTAACCTACCAACTAAACAGTGTAGCTCTGTTTTTCTGCAAAAACAAGACGTTAATTCATATTAGTGAAGAAGAATTCTGATGTAAAAGTCTTGTTTTTGTTTAATTTTTTTTTGCACGCCACTCACAGCGTTGGGACATCCGTTCTGATAACGTCTCATCCTGGCAATGCAAATAAATGAAAACACTCTTAATGGGAAGTCCAACAAATACAAATGCAAAGGGATCAGCCACAAAAACAACCCTCTCTGTGCTTTTCAATCAGAAAATTGAAGCTGCATATTTTGTAGTTTTTATAATGCCAAAGGAGAGATTTGGACTGCAAGTGCTCTGCCTGTTAGCTGCCTATTTATAGACATCACACCAATTCTGAAACTTGTCTCCATACTAAGCTTGTATGCCCGTATGGACATGCGCTACTATGCACTTTCCCCAGATAAATAATTGCCAGCTGTTGCGTTCTCACATAAACTTCTGTAATATAAACAAGCATGTTCTGTATGTAAAACTGGGATAAACAGATCCCACACACAAATAGGAGCTTGCACTGATTTGTTTTGGATAATGTGCTGACAATCTCCAGCTGTCCTAAAGCTCAGAAAAGCAAGTGCAGACTAACCACAGCATGAATGCTGCTGGGTCATCCCCCTGTAGAATATTCCAGTCTTTGTTTTGCTGCCTGTGCTCAAGCGCTCTTGTGTGGCATGAAAAAATGAATGTATTCTGCTCCAATACCCCTGCGCAGTGAGCAGAGCGCAGGTGTCAGAAAAGTTTGTCCAAGCGTGGAATTAAAAAACAAAAAAGCTTAATGGAGATTGTTGTTTACAACATCTAAATGTTGTTTAATTATGATCAGAACTACAGCAACGGTCGCTTCAGTGATATATTATTTATGAAATAAACGATTAATTAAAAAGCTGATGTTTTCTGTCACATGTTTTTTGTTCTCTGTTCGTTCTCGTCCCAGTTGGTTGAGAAGCTGACCAGTATAGCAGAGGAATGCCAGAGCGCTCAGCTGAAAAAGCTCAGAGACATCTGTGAGAAGTAAGGATGGATACAGCACGCACTCTTATTCACTGAAACAAACAGAAATCACAACATTGGTTTTTTTAATTGTCCTAACATCTACAGAGAAAAGAAGGATCTTAAAAAGAAGATGGACAAGAAAAGGCAAGAGAAAATCAATGAGGCCAAATCCAAAGACAAGAATATGACAGAAGAGTAAGTGTGTATTTGGAAATATTAGGATTAATAAGCTGTTTCTATTTGGGCTTGGGTGTTTTAATTGTTTGACCACTAGGTGTCACCGTATGTTAAATATTTAGTTAAACTCTGACTACTTGCTTGGTTTGACTGATGATAAATCCTCCCCACAGAGAGAAGCTGGAGATCAACAGATCGTTTGTCAATGAGGTGGTGCAGTATATCAAACGGGTAAGCGAGCAGCGATAGAGCTGTGGCGTTACAGAGCACTTAGAGCACTGAAAAATGGTGCTCTTTTTGCAAATTTGAGAAGATTTGCCTGTAATTTGCATCTACTTTATGACAAATTCACTTTATGATATAATTACCTTATACTGTGTGTGTGTGTGTGTGTGTGTGTGTGTGTGTGTGTGTGTGTGTGTGTGTGTGTGTGTGTGTGTGTGT
>NW_024582389.1:2066259-2104934 GCF_018398535.1 Haplochromis burtoni | reverse complement strand
TGTGTGTGTGTGTGTGTGTGTGTGTGTGTGTGTGTGTGTGTGTGTGTGTGTGTGTGTGTGTGTGTGTGTTTCTAGTTGGAAGACGCCCAGAGTAAAAGACAGGAGAGGCTACTGGAGAAACACAAGGACATCCGCCAGCAAATCTTGGATGAGAGGCCAAAGGTATTATCTTGACCAATATGCCAAGTAAATAAAATCTGAAATGCAAAAAATAAAAGTCAGATATTGCTCAAAAGAAGGCTTGTCAATCTATGTCTGGGCGTCTTCTACATATCTATGTATATATGGTTTCTATATACATATCTATGTATACCTAAAAACTATTACCAGACGGAAGAGCAGCTGAAATGATGTAACGACATCTCAGCATTGCTGATATGTCCCCTTTGTCCCACATTAAGGTTGTTGGGATCTGGTCACCCTGTGCGTTGGTTGCGAGGTTCACAGCACACCTTGCAGTCTTTACCTGTGCAGATAAAATAATTTGTAATTAGTAGAATAGTGCTTTTCAAAAACATGAAGGCCTAGGGGTGCTATAAAGAGTGAATGTAATAATACATGCATATTTGACATAGATGAAGGCTCAGTTATTTGTTTTTTGGTGCAGGTTTTGTAAAAGTTGCACAAAAAATATGTATGTAGTCTGTCTCCTTTTGGCCTAGTATGTTCAACCACTAGATGGCGACCTGCACCAGGCTTTAGTGCTGCACTGAACGGGTGTGCTATAATATATGGTGAACGTTGTGGTGTATAGATTGTATTTGTCTCTGTTTTCAAAATGTATTATATGATCCCTTGAATCTTTATGCTAATATGCCACACCCAGAGTTTAAATATCACTACTGCTGGTTGATGGATGGTACTGTGAATCACAATGAGAAAGTTGTT
The DNA here is from genome assembly GCF_018398535.1 of Haplochromis burtoni. Classification (NCBI taxonomy): domain Eukaryota; kingdom Metazoa; phylum Chordata; class Actinopteri; order Cichliformes; family Cichlidae; genus Haplochromis; species Haplochromis burtoni. The sequence continues at coordinate 2,104,046 of NW_024582389.1, read as the reverse complement.
GGAAAATATTTAATTGCCTTGCCGTGGGTGCACAATTCCTCAACCGTTATTAGTGTGCTTCCTGCAGGTAGGCTGTGATGCCATCATGCCACTCTTGTCAGTAGTGAAGTGGATACTCCAGCATTTTCTTGCAATGCTCTATCTGTTTGGGTTGCAGAGTTTCCAACCATATAATTGTCATTGTGATTGTAGGATTACTGTGCAGCTGTGGAGCATGGTAAGAACTTTGTTGCATCCCAATGTTGAGCACTAACACACCGTAAGTGTGGCAGTATTAATATGCAAGCTTGTGCATACACCTGGGCTGCTGCCCAGCCAAAAGTAATTGTGCATTGAATGAGACCCACAGTGCATTGCTGTGATGAAGAATGCTGCATTAGTAAATTCAAGCAAACGTGTCATTGATTGCAGGCAAGAGAACAATGTGAGGAGAAGCAGATTGGGCTGTGTGTAGTGAGATCACACTGCATTTATCTGCTCAAAATGAGTCTAGGCAACATCGTCTGTACACAAATGTAATTACAATTACACAGTATTTGTTGTTTGGCTAGTACTAAACACAAACATGGGCATTTATTAGAGTCATCTTATTGAGCTCTTGCTATGATTTAGATTTTCTTGATTATCTAATGCATCTAAGTTGTATTACAGCAGCTGTAGTATTGCACAGAGAAGTGTCACATGGGTGTGTTGCTCCTATTACGCTTATACATCTTTTCCAATGAAGTGAAATGACAGCAGGAATTTACCGTGTCTGCTCAGTGTAGTTTTGTTTTGTTTTTAGGCATAAATCAGAAGTCTTTAGTTGGAGACAGCTCCATAACCACCCACACTCAACGTGACAGCTCCTTGTTCCTTTGAAACCACTCGGAGTTGAGTGTGGGAGGTGCAGCACTGTACAAACATCCAGCCCAAAGACTCGCAGGTCTTCTGTGTCTTTCCATAAAGCTGCAGTAGGGAGACATGAGGAGAGAACGTCAAGGTTGAGACATGATTGTCGCCTCGTAACTAACTCAGGCTGTTGAACTTCCCTCCTTTTCATGAGGACTTTATTTCATTTCTGGAGCTTCTTGTCAATCTGAGTTCAGTATGAACAGTCAGCACTGATTTGAGTTTTGTCATCCTGTGTCATCGGGGTCTCATCGAAACTGAAGTAGCGCGGAGATAGAGGGACAGTTTTCAGAAGGTCGTTTTCTTTGTTGTCACTTTTGTGTTTTCTGTTACTCTTCGCTCATTGTTTCCCCACAAAGCTGTAGCCGTATCCACCCCCGAACACTTTGTTGCAAACTATTCTCCAAATAAGAGTCTGCACCACCTCAAAGTTAATCTTGCCTGCAGAAATCTATTATGTACATAATAATCATCCAAACTGTGCAATAGCTGTTCTCATGGAGTGATGGTGATCTGTATGCGGGATATGCCGATGTCAGGGGCCAAAACTCTAGAGACAGCACGCTCAAGATAACCCCGAGCTGTGTTTGTTGAAAAATTCAGGATGCTCTCCATAACACTGGTATAACGCCCAGTGATAAAGGGACACTTCTGTTCAGGGATCATGTGGTTAACCGGTATTAACGTTAAATCCAATAAAGTGTTTTAATGCTCCTAGTAATGGAATATTACTAACAATGCCTGTGCACTTTAAGTGTTTTGGTTGATTAACATGAATCATTTTTTCATTCCAATGGGATTAGATCTCTTTCCAGTCCATAAAAATATGTAACTGAGCACCCTTGAGAAAGTCACTGAACCCAAAACTGCTGCCACTGAGCAGGTCATTGGCCCTTCATGGCATCAAACACGCTGTTTGTGTGTGTGTAAATGTGTGGGATTGCATTCTTCAGTACCTCTATAATAAATGTACTACAGTCTATGCAACATGATATCTCCAAAGTGTGCTACTCAGACACATAAACACAATGGAAAGACTTAAGGATAGGATGTTAAGGGCTCCAGTGGGGATATATTCAAGTCTGGGCTAATGCAGAACTACATTTGTAGTGTGTTTCCATTGTGGTATGTATTTATGAATCAGAGAGAGGAAAAGTGCCCCCTTTCATACAGTTCTGACCCAGTTTCTCCTCTTGGTTCAGAAAAGCTACTAATGGACATGTTGAGCTGAGCGACTTGCTACAGTAACATCTGTACATGTGCAGCACATGTGTGAGCTCACATACATGTGCTATACCGAGATAAAAATTAGCTACAATATTTACGCAGTCCTGTTAAATCTTGCTTAGGATTTGATTTTTGGGAGATTTGTTGCTCTATGCTTTGACTTTAGCATTAGCAGCAGCTTGCAACTTGTGCTGCTGCTTTTTCTGCTGCTCTTACCTGCTGGTAGTATGAAGGTCATGTACTAAGCTGAACGAGAAGCAAGAGACAAAAAGAGAGACATGACGGGTTGTGTCATCACTCCCAGCCTGTGCACTTAGGTGTTACTGTCCTGTTAATGATCCAATCAAAATAACCCCAGGAGTCAACAGTGCACAGCACGCTGGCAAAAGGCATTTCCGCACACTTGAAGGCTCTATATCCTGGCCTGCTGCTTTTTTCTTACTTAAGGCCACATGGTCAAGGTCACATTGTCCGCAGAAAGACTTTGCGCCTCGTCTTGTTTATGTTCGTTCCACTCGATCGCACCCGATCTTCTAAAACTTACTACTTTGAGTCTGAAACCTGCGTTGGAGCTGAAGATTCAGATTGATTCTGGGTGTGACTTCATACCCAGATTTTTTTGTTTATGTGGATGTAGTGTGAGGATTCTAGCCTTCGTTTTATGATAGGAGCAGACTAAAAGCTTACCAGGGCATGTTGTAATTACTATGTACCAGTCATCCCTTCACACCTTATTTGGCTGTGAAACGAGTATGAAACAGTCAGAAGGCAATATGTTTCACAACATGGCGCGTTGGTGTACGCTTGCGTATCGTTCGAATTACATCTTTACGTAGGAGAAATGCTTCTTTGTTGCCTAAACGAAAAAAGGAGGAAAAAAATATCTTATGGTGTCTCCCTCTGTGAAAGCCTTGAATGCGCACACACACATAGGCACACACAGACACACATGCATTCGTTCAAGAAGCAGGAGTCCTGTGCGGTCGCCATGGAAACTCGGACCCCCCCCCCACTCTCTCTGCCTCGCATATCCTCTTCTATCCTTCATGACTCTCTGCAATCTGTTAATTTGGAACCAAGTCTTCGTGACGCAATTTCAGGGATGCTTGCTGGAGGTAGAAGAAAGCAGCAAGAGGAGGAGGACGGGTGAGGAAAGGGGAGGGAGCAAACAGGTTGGAGGAGATCATGGGAGGGCTGGAGTTGAATAGGAAGGAAGCTGGTATATGGCCTTCTTCTCTCTCCCTCTGTCTCATTCTATGTCCCTCTCTCTGTCATTGGGTGGTGGGTGGCCACCATGTTCCCTCATCACAGACTTTGATCTGCATCATCTCTCTCTGGCGGGGTTGCATCAATAATGCACTTTTTCCCACACAGACACACACACACTTAGAAACATACAGGGAACACTGAGTGCAACCCACAGGCAGTGAAGTAAAATCCATTGTATATGTGTGCGTGCGCATACATGTGGCATGCTTGGTTAATCTTCTGCCCTATTATGCCAGCTGCTATTTTAGATCAGTGCTCGAGTGTTCATTATGTATGCCCACATGTGCTAATGAAGCTCTCTCGACTTGTGCTCTGTCTAAGGAACGTTGAAACTTTTCCTCTCAACAGTACGGTTTGGAGGACTCTGGAATGAACATCTTAAACTTTAGCCATTCTGCAGCATTAGAGAGGAAGGAAAAAACAACAAAAACACTGTGAGGACAAGGCAGTAAATAAAGTTCTAGATGAAAGTCCATTTTAGTTGCTGGCGTGTTTTAGGCATATTATAAGTTTTGATTGTTTAAAAATTGACGAAATTTTGGCAAAAGTTTCAGTGTGTATAATTTATAGACTAAAATAATCAATATAAAAGCACGGCTGTTAATCAAGTACTCAGTCTGTTGTCTTAACACCACATTTTACATTACAGTGCTATACACCTCAAAGCCAGTGTCAGCATACACAGGGTGAAATATACTATTACTATATTCTTCAGCAGCAGCTGGGTTTAATGCCACAATAGTCAGTGTTGTGTAGCAGTGTGATTAACCCATAAGAAATTCTTGCAAATTTTAGCTCTGTGTTTTGTTTTTGGTCCCTAGATTTTTGCTTTTTTTAACCATGTTGGTTGACTCCCGTTCCCTACAACTTTTTTTGTGGTTGCTGCATGCAGCTGTTATCTTTAAAAAGCAAGATTTTCCCCAAGGCATTGGGAGAAACCACAACGGAGCTGAAATTGATGGTGAATATTAGACTGCTGTTATGTTTAAATTTTCATTATCTCTATGGAAATTACCTGGTAAAAAACAATAATTTTCTGCTGAGTTGCATATGGCCGACAACATCCGTCCCCTGTAGCATACCCAGCTTTATTGTGTATGTTACTTTATTTAGGACCATAATTAATAAATTAAAAAGGAGGGTTAAATAAAAAAATAATTGACCAAACATTTTTTAGAAACATGTTTACTGAGGTAATAAATTAAGTAGACTTGTTTTTGCAGCTTGAGGAGTTGCCCCCTGCTGGCCATTAGAAGGAATGCAGGTTAAAGGCACATAGTCCTTTCAAATATGCACTATATTGTAAAATGATTGTTAACAGATATCATATATTTTTGTGGATACTACTTTACTGTGTCATTCTACAAATTACAATCAAATTTCATATCACAGTAACATGGATGTGTTAAAACATGCATGCATTTATTCATGCAATCTTTTAGTTAGCATCCACGTTAAAGGTGAAAATGTCAAAGTACCGCTGAGCACATTTCACAACTGACATTCCCCTTTGAGCCAGTCCTTTTAGGGAAAACACTCATTACAGTACATAGTGGAGGTATGCAGGAGTGTTTTTAAATTCTTGGACCTGAAGAAAAGAATCTCTCAAAAAAAGGAAAGGAAAGCAGCAGATAAATTATCTGAAAGGAGCCAGGAAAGGGCATTCACACACATACGTGCACCGAGAGAGGGTTAGAAGGTGAGATAGATGGAAAAGGAGCACATAGTTTATCCTGAATAGTTTCTCTCTTTTATTACTGGTGTTGTTATTGCTGTTGCATTTGGACTGCTGCAGTTCATTTTCATTCTTATGACCAATACAGTGGAAAGAAAGTAAATTTCTCTCTGCCCTCCGTCTCGCACGATCGCACACACACACACACACACGTCTTACTTGCAGTATGCACCAGCATGCAAAGATGATAGGGTCGTGACCTTTTCTTATCTCTCAGATGTGGGTTTAGGAACTTGGGTTTAGTCTAATTAGAGTCTGTGTGGTGATGTTAGTAGGCTAAATCACAGGATCGGGGTACATGCCTCGATACGGAGTGTAAGTGTGAGATTTGCAGGTTTTGCTCCGTGTCACAGAACACTTTCAGCTTCACTGAAACGGTTTAGAGCAGCAAGTGGTTAAAACCTACTTTCAAAGCCTGCACACCGATGCACATCATTCCTTAAGATCTGCTTGTTGTGACAGTAAGATGAGACACTGTTAACATAGCTGTGTGATGTATGTGTAGTGCAGCTCTTTGCCAGTTGAGGACTTTTGCAATGCCGCAGCAGGCGTTATGTCATGGCTCAAAGCAAAGAATTAATTTGGCTCTTTGGAGGCCTTCTCTGAGTCCCCCGATAGCTTCTCAAAATGAGGACAGCTGGTGAAGAAGGTCACCGAGTGCTGTATTTTAAGAAAGGCAGAAATGTGTGCATGTGGTTTGTTGACAGATGACTGGTCTTCAGAGATGAGATACAGATTTAAAAGCTGGCTGGAGAACTCTAGCTCCTGCTGGTTAGGGTGTCCAAACCGAAGCTGGACCACACGTACATAAATGTGATCGAGCGTGAGCACACAGAGCATTTGATCATGGTTGCTTATGATTTCAAAAGAATTATATCTTTTAACCAGACCTGGAATTTACTTGTCACCATAGGAATTCCAAATTTTGATTATCCAAAACTTCCCTCTCCCAAATCCATTAAGCCTGAGGAGTAGATTTCAATCACGTCTTCTCTCTGTGTACTAAACTCCTGTGATTTCTCCTCTGCCAGGCTGATAAGATATCAGCTGGAAGCCACAGATCACAAGAAACTCTGAAAATACCACAGTTCTCCCTCCTTCTTCCCTAATCCATCCATCTTTCTGTCATTCATTCATAGACTGTTCCTTTTGGTAAAAGGAAACGGCTGTCTTCATCTCTCGTCTCATCACTCTAACAGACGGCCCTTTGCTTCTGATTACACGCACACACCCCCGCGCACGCCATGCGCTCACATGTTTCTCAGAAGTGGCTGGCACCCTTCAGACTTCTCTGCCCTCTGCTCCCACCTCCCCGTTCTCATGAACCAGGGTGTCATCAGATGGGAGAAAAGATGACAGATTTAATCAGAGGGTGTTTGTGCCTCAGCAGGCAGGGTATAAAAAAAAGGCTGCACATGCACAAACACACATGCGAGCACACAGGGCGAGCAGGCTGTCCCACCCCTAAGTAGGTCATGCGCAGTGAAGAGCAGGGCGGGAGGGGAGGCGAGTCGTGGTGCATCTTTAGCCATCTGGTTTTGATGTGTTGGATGGCTGCTCTGTGAGACCCACGGAGAGAGAAGAGAAAGGCAGAGAAAGAAAGATTAGAGTGAGAGAGGGATGGAGCAGCCAGGGAGGCATCTCTCAGAGAAGGTGACCTTGAAATGCTCTGCTTGGTGGTGCGGGGGGAGCAGGCTCTGTTTTGCCACTCAAAAACATCAGAAAGAGACAACTGAAGAGCTTCCTTAAATTCAAACAATGAGGCACAGATGCAGTTGAGTTATCTGGCTGATAGATTTTTACATACAGATTTGTAACAACGATCATTTCAACTAAATGGAGAGAAAAAAGTGGTTTCTATGCATTAAGCATCATCAGTCTGTGAATTTCAGTGGAGACAGGTGAAAATCCGCCCCTAAAATTAGATAACTAAGTTTAGATAACATGGCAGCAGACTGAGAAAGTGAGCTATTACTACTGAATACCAGACGTCTATTTTTGCAACTTAATTTACACAGCACGGGGCACTGCAGTAAGCTTCTGCAGCTCTGTTTGCAACTTTTACCATTTAATGTGTTGTCTCAACTAGAGTAGACGTAAAAAAAAACAAAACACATTTTCAGTCCCAAGATTTTAGGATTGCACCCAAAATTAGTGCCCCTAGGTGTGATAACCATCCAGAGACTAAACAAAATAATATCAGTTTAATTTATATTATGGCGATGCTTCAAAGTGCTGTGAAGGCGAGCACTTTGTAACAATCAGGTTTTCTCATTTAGCTATGAAGTGCTCTCAAATGAAATGGATGTGCCATCTCGTGAAGTGGAGAGGGCAGAAAATTGTCAAGTCAAGAGAAGCATGGGAGTCCTTGACCTTCATTCGGACTCCTCCGCTCTCTCCGTCTCTCCCATTCTTGGCTATTCTTGCAAATATTTTTTCAGATATTCAGGGGTGCAGTTTGCCAGCTGTGAATTTTCTGGTCGCCGCTATAATGACTGTATGTCTGGGGATTGGGGGGGGAGAAGGGGGGGTGGAGGGGTGTACTGCAGGTGAATCTATCACAGGAGAGTACGGCTTTGTGTTCAGCAGTTTATGCTGCCTGAAGTTCCTGCAAGATGAATATATCTCTCAGTTTTGTCGCAGCAATATTTGCTTCCATTCATTCAGGTGAGACGTGCATTTGTATTTTTTTCTAGTTAGATGCTGGATGCTGTCAGTCTGTAGTGGGGCCCCTCATTCACTCAACAGCAGGGACCAGTATCTCTAAGACAAAATATTGATCTCTGCTAAGTCTTGGTGGGACTCAGGTACTTTCGATCTCGCATTGTGCTGACGTGACTGTACCGAGCTGTGAGACTTTGACACCATTCATCTTAGCAGCGTTTCTTTTAATTACTGCTCTCCCGTGGGAGCCAGCCGAGTAGTTAAACAGAAATCAGCATTACAGCAATTATTGGCTCGCAATGACATGAATACAATCTTGTCATCTGTAATCATTGGGGGCGTCTATGCCTCGGAGAAAACAGCTTCTCCTTTCTGTTTCTCAGTGAGGGCAGGGCGGATACAGTACATGGATATTGTCGGGATCCTGGTCTGCCTCAGCAGATCAAGGTGCCTATTCAGTGCAGAATGTCACGGTCCCTATCTGATGTTCAGCATCGAGCCTTTTTGTTCAGGCTGTGTTATGGAAATAGGCATGATTCATGTTATTATAGTCTTTAGATAAGAGGCATGGAAATAACTGCAGCACCTACTGTATCCAAGCACTTACAATCCAGTGTAGACGCTGATTGTTAAGGTTGCTGTAAAGGGTGAAAACTTTAAAGCTGCTCTAATGAGGTCGCTGATACTGATAACCCCGCAGAGAATTGTTATGCAACTTCCCCTCAGCTCATCCAGCTCATTGTTTTGGTCCCACAACATTACTGTTTGGTTCACCCTAGCCGTGATCTGCAGCATTTCCAGACAAGTAGGTCAAAAAAAATCTCCACTGTACACCAAACAGGAAACAGAGAAAGTTAATGAATCTCTACTGAAAATGTATAAAAATTAAAGAAACAGACTTCTTCCATTTTGTGACATCTCCAGAAACTTTGGGAGAGACCTATTACTCTTCTTATTTTCAGTAATATAGTATCATCTCAGGCAAAGCAATCCCATCCACCTGCTGATCAAACCTCAAAGAGCCGTAGGTCGGACTCGGTTGGTGGTTTCTATTCATCTGCAAAAATGTCACAGTCCCTAGCAAGATACTGAACACTACATTGCTGATAATTGTTATCTACTCTGCACTGCATGTGGAAAAAACAAGTTGGCCAATGTGTAAAGGGCCATATAAGAACCAGTCCATTTACCAGAATTGGTTGTTGGACCACACTGACACCGCCTGAGCTGTTTTCAAATTGGGCAAAATCTGCAACACTCTTTGTGAGCATCATTAAATTTTCTTTTTCTTCATTTCCGGATTCTTGGTTGATGCTTGATTTTCTTCCTCTGCAGTTACAGAGCGATCTGGACCAGGAGTACCAGGACAAATTTCGCCGGCTACCTGTGGAAATCCAAGAGTTTGTTCAGGACAGCAGCAAGGCCAAGCTGAGCGACGACAGCATCCATGGAAACCTCGTTTCCTCGTCGACAGCAGAGAAGCTGAACCACAAGGCGTCGCAGTCAGAGGACGACACGGAGGAGGGGTCGTCGGAACGAGTCTACGAAACCCCGCTCTAGAGATTTAACCTTGACCCTTTGGGACACTGACTGGTGGACGTGGTTATGGACACAGATTCTAGGATGAGACTGCCACTTTGGTCCTAATTGTAACCAGTGGGAGGATTGGGTCAAATCTGAGCCTGAATTGGTGAGTAGCGGTCCTCTCTGCGTAGAGTGCAGTCTTGTCCAGACACCTGTTTTTCATGTAAATAATAACCTTTTGTGTATTTGTATGTTACCTGTACGTTGTCGTCTCTTTCGGTACGGCCACAGGAGGTGTTAGGAAACACTAACTATTTGCAGGAAATAACTTACTTGAACTATTGCACAGAGAGAGAGTAGTTTCTTTTTATTATTTTTATTATCACGATGTTTGCAGTAGTGCTGATCAGAGAGGCGTGTCGTGCCAAGGGTTGGTATTCACTTCACAGTGGATTTTAAATGGAGTGTACTGTAAAGAAGTCATTATATATCCAGCCTTTTAAAGCTTCCGTCTCTATAAGATTTAAATTCACCTTTACATATTTGCACTGAAGGCTCACTAAACCCTCTCTTACTTTAACCCAGAGGCACTGGTGGCTTGCTGGTTCTTGAGTTTGTTCTCACAGAACTAAGCCTATGCGTTGCTGCTAATTTCCTTTTTGTTTTGTTTTTTAAAATAATTTCTTTTGGGGTTTTTTTTGTGAAATTTGGAAATATTCTTAAAAAATGATCTGCCATTCTTTCTTTGTTCTGCCTCGTATTTGTTTTTTTTGTTTTTTTAACAAGTTTGTGGACGATTCTGTCCAAAGAGGACAAGAAGGGAACGTTTATTTGTACAGTGTCTGCATGTATTTGAACAACTGTAAATGTTAACAAGTAGCTCTGTAGCAGAGATGTTTATTAATGTAAATCTATTTTCTCTGAAACATTTAAACTTAACCTGCAAAACAGTGGGCTCAGTGTGGCTTGATGCATCACTGCAGAATAAGCTGAACAGGACTAAAGTAAGTAATGACACACCCTGTTCTCTAGATGCAAGGCTAGCCGGCTCCTGCTCACAGATTGCTCATTGTATTCTTTACCTTTGCCCCCTTGACTAAAACAAACCAGGACATTCAAACAGAAGAGGATCCTGTTGTAGTTTGTTGAAGCGGCCTTCCTCTTAACTGGTTCCCTTTGTACTTACAGGGAAACCTTGTGTGCACAATACACACAGAGAATGCCCACAGAAAATACGTCCCCCTCGGGCATCGTCATTATTTTTATTATTATTTACCCACGATTGGAGTCTAAAGTGGGGAAACTGTGGGGAAATGGTTGCATTATTTTCAATCAGGTGCTCAGTTTATATCTGCAGAACACCAGCGTTAACATGAACCTATGAATAACTGGACTCCTCCCCCCTGTAACATGTTAACTGTGCTAATTCATTAAGTTTTTTTTAAAACTTTCTTCCGCCCAGTGCCACCATGGGTGTGCCATTTGATATCGAATCATATTTCAGCTGATTTTCCTTATAGAAAAAGAGTTGAAAGTGAAGGATTGCCTGACATGTAAGTACAAATACCTTCTTTTTTTTTTTTAAAGATGATATCGATGTGAGAGTCCTGTGCCTTTTGAATGGGTTTGCCTTGTTTGATGTTGAATGTGTGAAATGCATCATTGTTAAAATTGCCATTATATAATAATATATGAAGCTGTCTGGTATTGAATAGACCGTGTGCACTTTTTAGTACAGTACCACTACTGAGTAATGCTTGTAATGAGAAGTATTTAACATGTGACTCATAAAGGCAAGAGAGACATTTTTTGTTTTCTTTTATGTCTTGAACCACTTTATTTAACAGACTACCCCCCCCCCCTTCTCATCAGTGTATGCACTCTGGAAATGTAAATGTACGTATGACACGAAGGTTAAAACATGAAGCTGAGAAAAAAAATCTAGTGTAAAGGGAACTTGCTTGTAATTACAATAAATGTGGCTATTATTGTACTTTGCTGGAGTGGAGTTGTGTGTCTTTTGATTTGTTGTGCTGAACTTAATATTGTGTTGGTTTGTTTTTTTATTTTTACACCTTACAGATTTCATGTCTATGTATGTAATGTGTTACAGTTACATACATTATATTAATCCTTCCTGGTTTCAGTGGTGAAACCAATCCTGAGTTGGTGTTTTGGGGGGGGATTCCCGGTAGTTATGTTTTTTTCTTGAAGTGTCTTGAACCCACAGTCTGTAACTCAGCAAAAGCAAAAAAAGAACAAAAATTGTGTTGGAAACAGCTTAATGGTGTCACTGCTTTCTTTTAAAAGATGAATCAGTGTCTGAAACCCAGTTACAGAGTATGTTTGGAAGCATCTGTGACGGGTGTTTGTGCACTGTAGGCTGGTGGGGTTGTCACACTCAAGGTAATGGGCAGGCAGGGGAAGCCTTGATGACCTGCTTCCTGTTATCTCCCAGGTAACAACACAGCCTGCCTATAAATAGACTGTTCACTTCCTATTAATGGCATTGTAATGAAATTGGCTTCAATTTACCTGCTTCAAAACAATAAACTCAAAATTGTATTAGAAATCTGGTATTGATTATGTCACAATTGAAATAAGAACTAATAAAGTCTTTTTCTTCTGTCCTACATGGAAAATACTTTACAAGACAGCCTTGCTCAGTGCTACTCAGAGACACCATGGTTGTTGTGGTAGGCAGTGGCCATTATCAGGTACCTGATGCTGCAGGTAAAAAAAAAATGGGCGTATCCACAGTGACACTAACCACTTGTTTTTGAACCTACCTTGAAGGCACGGCTTGATCATTATAGCTGTCGCTATTTACAATTTTGAGCAACACAAGTTGAGGAAGTGGTGGTTCTAGCTAGCTCGCCCTAAAGCGTACCCTGCTCTGTTGTCTATTTTACTTTACGTGTGGCCATAAATTGCAAAATAAACATCCCGTTGCGTTAAATAAGAATTTAAACCAGGAAGTGAGCTGATAAACACATCAGGAAAGTGTTAGCTGAGATCACAGATCAACTGAACAGTAGGGTAATTTTCCCAAACACGGCAATAAGAGCAGTTGCCACCTGCTGGCCATTTGAAATAATGCAGTTTTAAGGCAATCTTTTATGTACAGTTTATATCTAAAAGCAGTGTCTACACAACAGGATGTTTTTGGCAGTGGGGGTACCCGCAGTTTAGGAACATGTCTGAAGTAACCCTAACAGAAAACCTGCCATGGCTGGATAACAGGAGAAGTCATATAGAACTATTATGCAAAACCATGCATAGTAGGGTTGCATGCATGTAGATGTCCATAGCCATGTTTGGATCAACACCCATCTAGTTTGACTTTTCCTCTGCCTCAAAAGTCAAATGAATCTTAGGCTGCATCCATAGACCTGTGGGCAGAATTATTATTGTTTGCACTTGGATGCAACTGCAGTAATATCTAATCACTCCATTTCCTGAATGTCCAGTGGTAACACTTATTTTTTTCATCTTTAGCACATTTACAAAAAAACAAAACAAAACCAAAAAACTTGTTACACATTGTGTGAGCGTTGGTGGAGTCTCCCGTGTGAGTCTGTGTACGTCTGTGCTCACTGTGTCAGTGTGCTTGTGTGGGTGACTTTTCGGCTGTCTCTATTACATTTGTACGTGCTGCCAGTGTATGTGTTTTCCACACTACATAAATACTGTGCCCTTCTTAGTCTCAGCTCCACAGCAGAATCCCCACAGGCAGCCAGAGATAAGACAAGCCTAGTCGTCCATAACAACCACTGTGACCATTCAGAGGCCTCGGTGCATGTCGGCAACTAGGAAGTGAGCTAATTAACCTCAAGTTCAGGACGGAAGGAGAGCAGCTTTTTAATAAGATTCTCTGGGTTATAAAAACAGAGACGCCCCTCCAAACTCCCAGGAATAATATCGCTCTGCGTCTGTCCATCTGCTGCGGGGACGAAGAGAAGGAGGAGGAGGTGTCCTGTAACACCAGGACAGAGAGGAGAAGACCGCAGGATGCTGGCTAAGGTACACTGAGCTCTCTCTCACTCACTCACACACAAACACACACACATACATAGTTACATAGGCACAAAAACACAAGCAGACACTGATGTGAATGTTTGAGTGAGCGAGTGAAATGCTAATCACTGACTGCCTCCACTCCTTGGCCCCCAAATAGAATCTTAGCTCTCTCCACTTTCCCTCAACTATCATAACACAACCTTAATCCCAAAGTTATGAATGTAATGTTAACACTGAACTTCGCCTTAATCTAGGCTGGATCAAATTCGGATTGTGACTCTAATATTATCCGTACCATCGTTAAACTATCAGACCATGTCCTAAAACCTAAAAATGTCCCATTTAGAGGGATGAGGAAAGACACAGTGCCCTTGGTTTGCAGGGTTTTCCTCACTATACTTCTGTCATCATTTTTGGCCCATTTAGTCTCTGAAGCTCAGAGACTGCCGACTATTTTTTCCTCTAATGATGGAGTGGCTGTAGTTGCTTTTGTACCATTTAGGAGACTGATTGTCATACAATAATTAATTTTGAAAACAGTGTCCACTTAATGGGTCCTTGGAGGCAGGAATAGGCCTCTGAAAGCTACCTAAAGTGTCCTGTAGCTTTCTTAAACTTAACCTTAAAAATAACCTTTTCGTTATTGTCTTCGGTTACACTCTTCACATCTTTATTTGAGTCAACTTTCTTCTTACTGCTGCTTGTAAACAGAGGATTTAAATAAGAGGTGGATGGAGCTTCTGTGTTTACAGTCAGAGCTGTGTGTCTGATCATATTAAGCCCATCCCCTCTTCCTTGACATCATACACAGCAAAGCATAGAAAAAACTTTGTGAAATAAAGCATATAGAGCAGTTTGAAGCCTCAACTTTTGTCCCCCTGGGATCGCTTACATACTTACATCTAAATTCTGAGCTCATTATTTTAGACTTTGGTCATGTTTAATATGACCAGTCACCATTGCAGCGCGTTATATACATAGACATGATAGAAAATAAAGAACGGCATAATATGAACCCTTTTACAGAAATCCTGCATTATAAATCGGGAGGATGTTTTGACATAAGTGGGTTTGGGGATTGTAAGGTGCAGTATTTTTGGAGCTGCATTACCTCCATACTAAGCACTGCAAGTCATGACATCTCAAATAAAGCCGTCAAAGGAGTGTATCTTGTGCACACTAGCAATATTTTTTATGTGCATGCTTGCAGCTGTTTAGAACCAAAATATATTATAAAACATGTAAACATTAAATCGAGAAAAATCCCCCAAAAGCTTTGTTCTCGTGTGACTGAATTTGTTTTTATACAGTCTAATGCCATTTCCATAGCTTATATAACGCAGTGCAAAGAGATTTGGTTTGCAGCTCCATAGATGTTCAAAAAACGAAGTTAAAACTATAGAAATATGTATATATATATTTTTTAAATTGCAGAACTGTAGCATTAAACACGAAGTAGTTCAGCAGGATCTGGTGTGAAAATGAATAGTGGATGATATCTAGACAACAGCGTCACAGACTGCAAACATATTTCCAGTTATTCATAGTTTATGTAAACCTAAAAATAATATCTTAGAAAAGACTGTTACCGTACATGAAAGTGGTGCCACTATTAAAACTAAGTGTCATAAAGTTGCTGTTGTGTCTTTAGGGGAAGCAGGTCAGCATTACTGTGACTTTACAAAGGGAGGAGGGGGGGCACTGTTTGTCTTTATCAACGCATGGCGGCTACAGTAGTCAGCTGTTAGAAAACGGGGGCGGGGCTGGATCTGGTTCTACCGGATGACTCACTCCGTTAACCCAAAGCACACTCATTCACTCATTTACACGCACGCCACCGCGCGATCGCACACGCACGCACACACCCATTCGCGCGCAGGCACGTTAGGTGTGAGTGCAGTGTGTAGTGGTGGGTGTGGGAGGGGATGGGGAGGGCTGCCCGTCTGAAGAGGGGTTCCTAATCAGCGCGCATCAGCACCGTTCATTCTCCACTGGAGGGCGAGTGGTACAAGAACACCGGGACACTCCGGCGGGAGGGAGGCAGAGTAGACAGTCGGAGGGAGACGGGATAGAGCAGCAGCAGCTGGAAGACACGCAGACAGGCGGAGACAGAAAATCCCTACCCGGACCCTGCACAGCATCATTTTCTCTCCGCCGTCGGATTAAACCCCCTCTCCATCTCCAACCGCGAAACCACGTAAGAAACACACATAAAGCTTTCTGATTGCTGCCGAGAGAACAGTCAGAGTTTACCGTGTCTTAGGTTAAGGGCTGCTCGGTTCAACGTGCACCAGACTGAGTTCAATTTAATGTGTTTGTTTTGCTGCCAGACGGACACTGGTCCCTTCATTAAAACTCCATCACGCTAGCTCTCAGCGGCACTCTCCAAATCCTGCTCTCATCAGTCAGACATCCTCTCGCTGCCTCACTCTGTCACACACACATACACACACAGCTGGAAGCAATAGCATTTGCTAGCTAGCTAGGCAGACGCATTTAAATAGACCTTTTGGTTTTTGTTATCGAATTCACTCCAGCTTTGCTCGGTGAGCTCTCTGCTAGGTGAATACGGGACTGCAGAGAGCCGCCGCGGCTTGAAAACCTGATGAAATGCGGGGCTTATTGACGTTTCCAACGGCTGTGAGGCTAGCCAGTGGAGCTAGCTGTAGCGGGACAGAGCAGAAGCCAGCCGGCCGATGACAAGCACAGTGCACACTGCACAGTGGCCATAAAAGTCAACCCACAAACCCGAGATTTTATTTCTTGCATTTACTCTAATGGGTGCTTTTTGGTTTATTGCACTACATATTTGGAGCTTAATGCCCTGTGAGATTTGTATGATAATGTAAATTTAACATGCAGAACTGGTGCATTCTCAGTCTGTTTGCTGCTAGTGTGGTAGCTGCAGCTTGCCATGCATGCATCCATCCCAGCTTTGCAAGGTGTCATTGATTCACCGTTACGCCAACTAGAAAACAGTGTTTTTCGTGTGCCCGTAATGCCGGTGTTTAATCAATCAGCACAACGGTGGTAAAGTATCATAAAAATAGTTGCATGGGTGATCAAATGTCATAATTTGTGTGTGAAATTATTCACGGTGTGCTCTTTGGATTTTAAACAATCTATTTTTGATAGGGGAAAAGATGTAATCAGCAGCTTTCCTTGAAACCAGAGCAAATGACAGCCGAAACTCAGCAGGTTCTTCATTTTCATTTCCAAAACCAGTTTTATCCGTTACACCCCGGAGGCAGAGTGATATTTGTTCAGGAATAACATGTGCCTGTGTGTGTGGAAGGGGGTGAGGTGTGTGTGTGTGTGTGTGTGTGGGGGTGTGTGTGTGTGTGTGTGTGTGTGTGTGTGTGTGTGTGTGTGTGTGTGTGTGTGTAGACTTGTTTGCACCGTATAAAGTATTATTTTTCCCCTAACATTAACTTAAGAATGAGTATAGAAACAAACTTGTTGCATCAGCTGTTCCCCCTGCTCTCACCAACTTGCTCTGCAGTGCTTAATTGCATACTGCATCCGTTTTCTTTTTGGGGGGGAAATTGCTGCACAGGTGTCTACTAGTGCATATTAAATCGACCATCAAGATAGCTGTGGTCAGGCAGCAAAGAGTGCGTCAGTCCCCGTTATTGTGAAACCCTCAGAAGGTCGCCTCCCACTCCCTCCTTCCAGGCGACGTCCTCTGCAGCCTGTGAAACATCGCCTCCATTATGTAAAGAAAAACAAATTCTGCTCTGGCTTATTGACACTGCCACATAAACGTTTGACTGGCGATTACGGAGGCAAACATTACCCTCTCTCGCACAATAACAATCCCTTACCTGAGGCTTAAACCCGGACTGCGAAGCATTTTGATGAAAAGAGGTGGACTAAGAAGCTTAAAGGCTAACTGAGGGCGTGCAGGTGTTTTTATTATTTTCTTCTCTTTATGGTCGCCCTGACTTTAGTGCACTCGGTGATCAGTGTCTTCGGGGAAATTTATATGGCTGGAGGTTGCTGCACGGTAAGAGTTTGGCTGCATCGTCACAGCTTGCGGGATAAACCTTGTTATATTTGCAAATTCTTCACTTGATCTAAATTGTTAACCATCATTTTTAGTTTTACCGATTAGAACAAAAGTGACTTCAGTTTGCCATCTTCTGTTATCACTGGTACTCTTTAACGTTTATTAGCCTTGATAGTAAAGCTGGTGTTATTTTCACCTTGTCCATATGTCCTGCAGGCAGCTACTGTAGCAGGAACTACAGACTGAAGTACTCAGACCAAGTTTTGAGTACTTTGCATGTGCTATGCTGGTTTCCTGAAAGCTGTAGCCCAGTTGATGGTATCCCAACAATTCAAGATAAACATAACTTTATGGGTTTATAGTTGAGCAAACATGCCAAGTTTGAAGGAGGATCCCATGGCATGTTGCCAATTTTTTTTTTTTTTTTCATTTTATTTCTGCCAAGGTTATATAATTGCTTCAGTTTGTTCTTTCTCTGTTTAATAAAAGTGTTATTAACAAAGTGTTACATTTTACCATTTACCTTTGGAGTTTCATCCTGAAATTCTTTGGAAATTGAGAGACATTGTCTTGATGATCTCAAGAAAATACCACAATCTGGATCCAGGAACTTGATTTATGCATGTGGAGGGAATCTTCAGCCCAGACGGATGTAGGAAGTCTTGCACTGCTCTGCACTGCTATGCATTTGTAGCTCCTATATGAAGGTTTTTAAATATTGGGATGTGGTTTTAAATCTCACTGTAGATGCTTCTGCTGATTTGGTGAGGACAGACTTCCCAGTCCAGCAATTTTAATTGAAGTTCAGGTGTATCTGGAGTACACTGGAGGGACACTTTTATGGCTGTGAGATAATTTGTAACTAAGCATATTATTATGTACATGTTCAGTGCAGAGGAGATTTAGCTCTATTTAAAATGTAAAACTGGGCAGATTGAGGGTGTATACTGGTATATTATATGCTAGCGTTAAGCCAATAAGAAGAAGTTAGTTTAGAATGAAAAAGCTAAGCTACATTTTAAGTCTTGGATGTAAAGACAGTGCATGAAAGAAAAAGGATGAAACTAAAACAGCATTTCAGAGCCTGGCATTGTTTTGTTGTGGATGTGAACTTGATTAGGCCATGAAATGTGTGTAAGACAGACATTACTCAGCATCAACTTTCGGGGTGTTTGTATCTCTGTGGAAAGCTTGAGATTGGCTGTAGGGTTTGGTCCAACTGGAGA
This sequence comes from Haplochromis burtoni, assembly GCF_018398535.1. Lineage (NCBI taxonomy): Eukaryota > Metazoa > Chordata > Actinopteri > Cichliformes > Cichlidae > Haplochromis > Haplochromis burtoni. The sequence goes on along the minus strand of NW_024582389.1, from coordinate 2,085,481 downwards.
AAAATCTCTTTTTCTCTGTCTGTTTTCTCACAGCGTTATTCTTGCCAGCATGATATCGATTTGCTCGAAGGTTGGAGGTTTATTCTAGCGGGACTGGATTTGGAATCCATCCAGTGGCAGTTTACTGTATATCTTGATTGCCTGTTTGTTTGTTAGTTTTTTTTCTAAGACTAGCACGCTTTCTCTCCATGGTTTCTGTTAGACTTGGGAGGGCCTGGTCTAGAGTCACTGACCTTTCTCCACCTCTGTTAGTTTGTTTTAACAGTTCTATGATTTGTAGAATCGTTATTTTCTCTTTTGTGCTCTTGCAAAGAGATCTTTGAAAGTGGAAGTCCTGAAAGCCAGATGGACTAACAGACCAACAGACGGGTAATGTGGGCACAGCGACTGATAGGGCCAGTGTTGTTGTAATATGTTGAAAATATGCTGCATCGCAGAGCTCAACATGTCTGAACTTTGTTTTCCCTGGCAAGGGAGTAAATGGAGGGAATCGGGATGTGTTCATCTCTGTGTGTGGTTGTATCTCAGCTCCTGACCTTCCTATTGTATAGCAGGGTTTTAGAACTCAGCCAAATAAGTCCACATTCAGGGTTTTGTTATTTATGAAATTCTCTCCCCTTCTAACTGTATGTCCTTTTTTGTCTCTGCAGGCCGAGATATGAACTCCCGCTGAAATTATTGATGCTGAACTGGTGAGTTTTGGGGCTGCCAGTGATCGCTGCAGCAACACAAATTTTATTTTTTCTTGCGTTGTGTTTCTTAGTTTGTTGTTACATTCTGCCCAACAGCGCCGCTGGCTTACAAGCCCCTGCGGCAAATATTAAAACGACACAGCGTCCAGAATTTAGTTGAACATAAAGTTTGGGAAAACAGAGCTTGCAATAAATCAATCAATGTAACGTATGTGTCAGTGTTTGATCTAACACATTTCTGCGTGTCTGCGTGCACTAATATCTACCTGGATCTTATTTTCCCGCCACTCTTTCTTTGAGGCCTCATTAGCGAATACAGACACTTTCTTTCCCGCATTAAATATTACAAACACGTTGTGCCGAGACAGACATCTTATTGGATTTGTGCTGAGTGATGAAAGCATGAAGTCTAAATTTTAATTGTATCTTTCATGAAAGGCTGATATTCGCTGATCCCCTGCACACATCACTCATTGATAAGTAGGTTGCATGACTGAAGCTGTTGCTCTGTGTTCCCCCGTGCCAAGTTTGACACTTTAATGAAGCTCAAATGTGATTGCTGCCTATGTGTTCATGATGTATTTTGTATTAATGATGTGTAGCATCAAAGCTGTCTGTTAGCTTTGCCTGGTTCATTTTCATATGTCTCCTTTTATCGAGCAGAGATGTGTGTATTATCTCTAAATTATTCTGTTGGCAAGAACCATATGACTAACTTGATAGTGACTAGGAAAAGTAATTCTTAAAACATATCTAAGCATTACTTTAGAAACACGTTTTATGATTACCACATATTATAGTTTGTGATAAAGGTTTGATTATTGAACGGTAAGCTGGTCTCCGCTGCAAACTGCTGGTATTTCTGAAATACACAAAAGGTGTCTTTTGGCAGTCTGTCCCAACAGAGGATGGATATCGCTCCTAACTTGACATATTCTATGGAATACAGTCGTGAAGGTTGTTCAGGAATCTATGCCGTCCTGTGAAAGATTAAGTACTCCCTTCTACAGGAATTAAGAGGGTAAATGGTAGCCAGGTGGTGCCAGTCAAATATGATTAATGGATCAGCTGCAAGTGTGAGAATCTCTATAAAAGCAGAAATTTTGGTAGTTTGCCGGTTTTGAGCATTCATGTCTATGTTAACGCAATGACACAATCTTCATATGAGTGAACATCCCAGCAAACTCACCCCAGGGTCAGACCACTCAATTCTCTGAGAAACTGCAAAACCCCAAGAACCACAGCTCAGACTCTACAGGCCTGTTAGCTTGTTAAATGTTGAAGGTCATGACAGTACAGTTGGAAACACGAGACTTCAACAATATGGCTTTTTTGAAGGGTTGCTGGAAGAAAGCCTCTTCTTTCTTATATGGCAGCACAGATTAGGGGTGTAGAGTTGCAATCTGGACAACCACAAGACGTCTTGAACTATGTCTTTTGGACAAAGTGGAGATTTTGGCCATTATGATTCCACGATTATTGGTGAAAACCAAATGCAGTATATCAGCGCAGACACTTCATACCAACTGTCAAGCATGGTGATGGAGGGGTGATTTTTGCTTGTTTTGCAGATACAGTACATGGACATTTGGAGTCATTGAGTCGACCATGAACTTCTCTGTATACCAAAGTATTCTACATCTGACTTGGCTGAAATTGGGTCATGTAGCAGGACAATGATCACAAACACAGCAGTAAATCTCTAACTGAATGACTGAAAAATAAAAATAAAAAATCAGGGTGTTGCAGTGACCTAGTGAAAGTCTAGACCTCAAACCAATTGAAGTGTTCTGCATAAGCAGATGCTCACAAACTTCGATGAACTCAAACAACTTTGTAAACACAAGCGGGCCAAAATTCCTCTGCAACAACGTGAGAGTCTAATAAAGTCAAACGAAAACTTATTAATTAGAGTTGTTGTTATAAAGGTGCTTCTACAAGCTATTGAATCACTTTGTTTTCATAGGATGGCAAAGAGTTCTGTGAAGACTGTTTTTCATGTGTATGTTAAGAAAACAGGGCATGAAGTGACATCTACAAGTTCAATCTTGTGATTTACATACCTGGATAATTATGCACTTGTTGAAACAAGTGTTATAAATATCAGTTACAACTTTATACTTGCCTTCCAAATAATGTTTATAGATGACTTACAGAGTCTTTATTACCTGCTTAAAAAGTATGATAAACATTAGTTGTAACCTTACTGTAACCTTTCAGAAAATGTTAATAGATGCTTTGCAGATCAATTTTTAGCTCACACTATTCATTTACCATTTCTTAAAATGGTAATTATAAAGTACTGTCAAGAATTTACTAATAAAACCCCATCCTATTGGGTTAAGCTTGTACTTTAAATCCACCTGTACCAGTGTGTATGGCTTTTCACAGTAATAGATCGTGGGTAAATAAAAAAAAAAAAATGGTGGTCATTGAAATAGACTGCCATATATGTGGCGCTTTTCTAATCATACTGCCCACTCAAAGCGCTATGTGCTACTATGTGTCACATTTAATCATACATTCATACAATATTTTATTTGTCACAGTTTTAATACTTGATCTACGTCTCATCCATAGCCAGTTTGCCTAACAAGCATGTCTTTGAACTAAGGAAGGCAAAGTAAACCCAGCAGAAATCTACACAGATACAGGGAAAACATCCCAAGGTGGGATTCAAACCAGGAACATTTTTGGTGTGAGGCAACACGCTAAACATCCTAAGCTTACACTTCAGTAACTACATGTGACAAGAAAGAAGGGAACACCCAATCCTTTGTAGACAATGAGGAATAAAACAGCATTCAATAATCATAGTTTACATATCAGTTTTGCCATCATGCCTCACCTTATTTTAGCGTGTGTACCATCCTGCTGGTGCAGGCTAAAAAACGTTTTAACTACCAGTGTTGATTAATGGTTATCAATATTGGATACAAATTCTTTTTAGCAACATGATTTTTTTTTTTAAACTGTCATCATGTTATGGAGCATTCCTGTAAAAAATCAACACCTCTTTGTGTTGAAGGATAAAATAATAAGTTCAGTGCTTGTTCAAACGGAGAACATAAGATCCTTCCTTCTCACACGTAAGAGAAGCGGTGTCAGCGGCAGCAGAGTCAACACACCTAAATTCCCACTGCAAATATTTACACGGATCCAGCACTCTGCAACTTTGTCCTACCCTGATGCATTTTAAGACCTTGGCATTCATCGAAAATATGGATGTGACAGGCACCTGAGGCAGCACCCGGAGAGAGAAGATATTACTTTTGGAGGAGCTTCATCTTTTAATGTAATCAAGTAGCATAAAGAAAATGAGTCCTCATAAATGGCCATACCAAAATAGTTACAGAGAAATGTAAACGCGGCAAAGTACCTTCTTTTGGATATCCAAAGAAGCTGTAACACTGCTTTTGTGCAAATGTGGCGTCTTTCAGTTGTGCACTTGCTTAGAAAGCTTTCTAAGAAACAACATGAAAGACAACATGAAAGACTCTGTCCTTGGCCCGTGACAAGGATAAAAGGGTCAGAAAAACCTCAGCATCCGCCCCCCTCCCGCCCGCTCTCTGCTCTGATAAAACCACTCAGCTCCACTCCCACAGTCTCATCTTCACGTAACACGATAGCTGATCAAAAAGTGGCCTCAACCCTCACTTATCCAGATGTTGTGGATTATAGAGCTATGTGGGAGTACTATTAGCTGCCTAAAGAAAGAGAGAGATCAATGATGAGAACGCGTGTCTTCACTACAAGGGTAAGTGTGGCTCGAGGGTGAATATAATGACGGGGGTATTCTCTGCAGATTCTAAACCAGCAGCAGAGGGAAGGAGATGGGTGGTGGTGCGAGTGGGGGTGGTGGTAGTGTCGGCAGCGAGTGAAAGCAGAGCAGATAGAGAGCGAGCGAGACTCTTACTCTCACACCAACAGATGGAAGCTACAGTCATCAAGTCAATATTTACTCTTTCTTAATAAAAAATTGGCAGCATCGGCCTCGCTGATTCAGTAGCGGGCAGCAGGAGTATCTGAGCTTGTGCAAAAGAGGATTTGAGGAGTAAAAACAACACTTCAGTGATAATAACTGTGGCTCGGCTCCACGCGTCGGTCTAAAAATACGTTGGGACGAACCCTTCCCTCTCTTTTGTTAAACGCACACACGCTTGCAATGTGCGCATTCACTTTACCCATGGCTCAATCCACTGTGGGGATACATGTGAACGCAATTTGCACTTCCAATTAAACTGTCGACCTTCGCTCCAGAATGCAAAACGTGATTCTGTACCGTCCTCTCCTGGATAGCTATTATTAACCATCCCAGGCCCGTAATAGAGAGCCCGCGGCTTCACAACGCACCGACGAGGATCATTGCAGTCAGCAAAATTATCACATTTATCAACACTGTCAGTACTTGAAGTGGAAAATTAGCAGATATTTTACAGACTTATCGATCAAGCTTTTAATGGTTTATCTGTTTGCGTTACAAACGGGGCAAATGCAGGGAGGTCTTAAGTGTCTTCTTTAGGTGTTTGTTGAAAATAAAGTGGAGCATTAGTGTGTTTTTGGGAGGATACCAGTCATTTACATGAAGACCGAGAGCACTGTGAGAGAATAAGTTAAGATTCTGAAAACTGCAGACTACATAGGGCGAGGGTTAGCCTAAAGCATCCCGCCCAGCCTCTAACACAGTTTCAACGCATGACTTGCTGGCCTGATCAGATGACTTGATAAACAGCAGGAATGTTGCTTCTTCCTCTCTCTACAACACTGCCTGTGTGTGTGTGTGTGTGTGTGTGTGTGTGTGTGTGTGTGTGTGTAATTTAAATTATATAGCAGTGATATAAAGATGTTCAGGTTGGATTACGGATTATGTTTTTTGCTGAGTTTCCTGTAATGTCCTGTGGCATTATCATAACATGACTTTGTGTGTGTGTGTGTGCCAGAGGGGTCTCTTTAGGCAGCCCACTACTCTACAAGATAGCAATTATGTAACACTTCAGAGATTAGCTTATCATTTACCCTGCTCAGCTCAGTGGAAATGCAGAACACAGTACATGGCACAATTGTCTTTACTTTGTTGTTGACTCGGATAATAATAATGGCTGCAGGGGAATTCCTGCTATATATATGTAGCTATAGTAGTTAATATGGGCCCAATTTATGTCTTTCTTTGTTTTTTTTTTGGTTTGAAAGACAAAGCGGATTTTAATGGCATTTTTTTGGAGGCTTTCTTTGGAGTTTGTAACTCATAAACAGAAAAGTACAAGCAGCGAAACAAACAGATTTTAGGTGGAGTATAAACACTGGGTTTAATAGGCGAATAGTTCCCTTCACATGGCTTTCCAAGCACTGCCAGAAATTTGTCAAAGAGCCTCGTGCATTTTTCATCAGCCACTTCTTGGATGTCATTTAAACAAACCTCTGTCTTTAGCACATAAATCCTTTAGATGGCTATCATAACAAACTGTAGAAGCAATGTGAAGTTTAGAAAAGTGTCACGAAGCACATGGTAAGAGGACAGATGTAAATTTTCCAGTGAAAAATGCTCAGACATTTTCCTTAGGTGACGCAATTATAGCACACGACATAGACTAGGAAATTCTATATGCTGTATATATTTACTAGATAGGAAATTGTAAATTATATATCACACATTGCGTTCACATGCATATACAGTACATATATCTACGATTGTTCCTAGCACTTGCTGAATTATAAAGACGTTTCCATTTGCGGAAGACAATCTCTAGAGCTTCAACAAGCTTTGTTTCTGTGTCCTAGTAGTGCCTTCTAAGGTTCACTTGTTGCATGTTTTTGCATTATACATTCATGTTCTTTTAAAAGCAATGACAAATCAAGAGAGTACTGTGCCAATTTCTCGAGTCACCTCTCATTTCCTTATGTTTTGCTTCCAAGGAGCCAGAGTTTCTGTTAATTTCTTTAAAGGGGTCTTGAGCAATTGTTTCCCAAAGTTTAGTTTTAGGACATCGGCCGCTCATTTACTCATCTTCAGTCCAGTCCTTGTACCTGACCATTTTTAGAGGAATATTTTGTTTAAGATACTTAGCACTAGGGCTGGGCTATATCATACCGTTCAAGGTAATACCGGTGTAATTTTGGGCAACGACAGGAAAATGAAATATCGCGATAGAATATGGGAAAACACGCATGCGCAGTGTCTATGTTTACATACGCACATGGCGGCGACGCAGAAGGAGAAGGGCGAAAGCGGATCGTTAAATGAAACGGATGAACCAGAATTGGTTTGTAAAAATGCTGCAACTTCAGTGGTGTGGAGCTGGTTTAGCTTTCGTCCGTCAGATACACAACAGAGCACTATTTCTGGTAGCGCATGCTAGCGGGCCGTCGTTATTACCGTGTTGTTTGGAAAATACGGCGCACTTAAAATCAATCCTTTGATTTTTCTGAAAGTCGACAGAGCCCCTTATAATCCCGTGTGCCTTATGTATGAACTCTGGTTGTGTTTACTTACCTGGAAACGATTTTATGTGCACGGCGCTCGAAAATCTGTCAAATGTTTTAGTACGACTTTGCTAAGCTACGAAGCTGCACCGCTTGATGGATTGTCGGAGCATTATGGCATTAGGCAGGCACCTCGCGGAGTGATACGTACTGTGCTTCAACATAATATTACCGTATTGTGTGTGTATAACCTCTTTTTAAGTTTTGTGGATATTATAAATGGTTATGCTGAGGATATGTCGGCCAGTTTCCACTGGAAATGCCTTTTGGTTAAACTGTCAGCGAGGAATTTGCACTGTTACATTTTTATATAACTTTAATGCACATAAAAAAACAGCTGCTTGTTTAAGTGAAAATACACTGATGGGTTTTTTTGCACTAATAAAGTTGTGGAGTTGTAAAGTATTTTGTCTCGTGTCAATCATATCGTCAGTTATATCGTTATCGCAAATTTTCAAATGTATATCGTGATAAATATTTTTGGTCATATCGCCCTGCTCTACTTAGCACTCCCTGTAGCATAAAAAACTGTTAAGCATTAAAAAAAGTCACCTAACTCAAGGGGCGAACCAGTATTTTGTCTACATGTAAAAGTCATCTTGGCAAAGAACCTAAACTTTAGATGGCTGTATGTCTCCAGCCATGTATGAAACACGGTGGAGGCTCTCTCATGTTGGGCTGCATTTTCGTTTAAAGGATTTTGTTAAAGTTAATGGAATTATAAATGCAGAGTAAAGACTGCTTAAAAACATTACAAGAAAGCTGCCTAAGAGAGTTTAGAGTCTTTCAAGCTTGTTGGAATAGTTTAAACTTGCGTATATTTTGCCTTATACATGAGGGGTGGCTCAATACTTGCATTGCACAGTATTATAAATAAATAAAACTGAAAAGAGGCTGAACATCAAACACAGAACACAATAGTTGTGTGTTTCACTGAGAGTGGCTCAGTAAGCACACACAAACTCCTTTTGTTTATGAAGCTCCTGTTATTATTTAATAATCTTGCTTGAGTTTGAATTAACAGTGAGAAGAAAACTGTATGAGCGGTTTCACTGCAGCACTGAAAGCAATGATTACTTTCACCTTAGGCCTTCAATTAAAAGCCTCTTCCAGACATGCACCTCATTATGCAAATGAACCGGTAATTTTATTTGTACTTTTTGGTTCAAGTCACTTTTCTGCAGAAGTCAAGATGACAATCTAAGGAGGTCAAACATCCTGTTAGATCAGTCTGTGGACATGTTGTTTATTATTACACACGGTTATACTTAGCTTCCCATCAATTTGCTCTCCTCAACAGCTTAAAGTATGAACAAACATTCAGATTACTCAAAATGCAGTCGCTGTGCTTAACTCTTTACTACCGTGTGATTTTTACAGCTAAAAGCTGATTAGATTTCATGCTGCACACAGTGTGAAATGTTTTCTGCTCAGCAACTGAGAGCATATTGGTTGCCATGTTGAGGAGTTGGAGTTGCAGAGATCGGATATTAACCTAATAGCTTACTCTGGCTGCTCTGTTTGTTCTTTAATGAAAAATAATTTGGTGACGATTTTTGATGAATGTGTAGTCCATTTCATTTTCTGCGGCAAATTGAAATTTCTGCCTTCCTCACAGTCAAAGGCACCCAGCATTGTGTCGTTGAAGTGTTTTTAATGTGAACTAGAAGCAGCTGTCTGGTTGATATTAGGAGTAATATAATACAACCGTGCATCTGTGTTAGAGTGTACAGTAGACGGTCAGCCTAATATCAGTGAGGTCAAATTATAAACATTCATGTGGGATGACATGAATTCATCATCTCCTGTCAATCCTTTGTGTGTTAATAGACAATATGAGTCCAGCACGGGGCTGGCAGACTCCACCGCTAACAAGAAGAACAAATAAATGAAAGGGTAATACGTTTTGTAAAGTGCCAGGGACTTCTTGTCCTTGTCCGTCCTCACTGTTGCATAAGGCAAAAAATTTAAAATCATCTGTTACCACCATGGCTCTGTGATTCATGTAGTCTCGAAGCCAGTTAGATGCACAGGGCATCAAAAACAAATTGCTTTATGGTTAGAATTGTAAAAAAGTAAAAGTGGCAGCATCTTTGCTGAATTCAGCCATGTTTGACCTGAAAATGAGAACGGGACCAATACATGTGGCAGACTCAAATCATTAGCTTTTCACACACCATTAGCAGCACATGTTTCATATTGTTATGTTTGGCTTGACTTGAAGCATTAGATGGCGTCTCAAGCTGTGGAAGAGTGTCGGCTGTGAGTCACAGCAATGCTGGCTGAAAAAGCAAAGTGTAAGTGCATGTTTGGATAAAATGACTCTGCTCTGCCTTGCTTTAGGGTCATGGAAAAACAAGAAGCTTTTCTTTCACGCAGGTGTTTGCTGCTTTTAGTGCCTACAGGTGAAAATGGGGTCAAAGTTTAAAAAAAAATGTTGAAATTATTTTTAAAGCTGTGAGCAAAAACATGATAATCACAACCTGCAACATCGGAGAGAACCACGTTCTCTTTCTTGTCGTTTTTGCCTCTCACCAATCTCTTCTAACAGTACAGCCTTTTTCAAATACCAGTTGCCAAACGTTATGTGTGAATTGCTGCTTTGTATGCATGTGTGTCTGCAGGAATACACAGACTTGTATTTGCAGAGGAGCAATAATCAGCTGCCACTCTAGAGACTCTCAGCTATGCTGATTTTAATGACCAAAGCATCCACCATATCTTAGCAACTAAGTCCAACTAAGTACGCAGCTTTGGTGAGAGCAGTGTAGCGGCACAACTTTGAAACTAAGAACAAAGGAACCACGCAGTCCTTTGCACCATTATGTTGAACAGATGAAAAAAGTAAAAAATTAAAAATTACATAGGTGGCACACCAAGACTGGATGTTTTTTATGTATTCAGGAGAGTCTTTGGATTAAAATTGCCTAAGCTTTGTTAATAAATGCATAAATGTTTTTGTTTTTTTTACTTCTGTAACCATTTTGTCTTTTTAAACTCCTTCAAAAACTCAATTTATATTGTTGAGATGATTTGATAGAATAACCTGGGCACGAATCAGATATCCACATTCACTTGTCTCTATCATGTGGCTCTACAGCTAATCAGCCAGTCCTCGGCTGCCTTCTTACACCTGCATGAGCATAACCTCTGCATGTGAAGGACATGCATTTTATGGTGAACAGACATTTCTTTGAAAATGTCAAAAACACTCATGTGGAGAGACATTGTTTTCATTTTTGAATGATTTATTTTTATTTTTATAATGAACCTGTATTATATAACATTGGGCAGATGGATGACTGCAGTGTTATAGATTCCTGGTCTGAAACTTAATCCCTACAGTTTTTCATGTCACAGCAGCACAAATTATGCTGTGTAATAGCTATGAGCTATTAGCTGAGGTTGAATGGTTTCCTACCATTGGTCCATGCTAATAAAATCTACTAATTAGCCTGCACAATGGCGGAAGGGGAGAAGTGCTCTCCGTTTGTGTCTGATGTGCGCAGAGAGACCAAGACCTAATTTTTTCCTTGTTAAAGACAGTCGTCCATCATTCTCCAAGGCAAAGCGAGCGATATTCTCTGACTCACTAAGCAGAAAAATCCTCCCGCTCACCTTCTCTCTCTCTCTCTCTGCCAGGATTTTACTCTCTTTGGCTGCCTCTCACTCTTTGGCCCTCAGGGAGCTGGCTTCTGACAGCATCACACAGAAAAAATAAAATTGAAAAGTCAAAGTGTATGTGAAATGTTTTGGTGCCTGTGCAGCTTTGTCTTTGTCTGCTTGCCTTCCTCCCTTCCTCCATTGTTCTCTACCGCTCTCAGGATGCCGCCCTCTTTGTCTTTACCTCCTATTTCAATTTCACCCACGTTCTACTGTGAAGACAGTAAAGAGAGTGATGTTTCAGGTTATTTATTCCATTCATGCCTGCGTGGGTCTTTCTGATGGATTGTAGTACATGAATCTATTGGGAGAAAAAGAAGGATGAAAAACAAAAAAACCTCATAAATAGTTGAGAGAGCTTCTAGCACCACTCCTGGCATGACTCATTTTGTTTATACTGCAGTGTTAGCAGAAACCGAACGTAAGTTCCAATGAATGGTGATAGTATTGAGTTCAAGTCTTTATATTTTAACCGCTTCCACGCTACAATACTAGTCCGTGTCCCCGTTTTCGAAGGTTGCAGAGAGTGGACATTCATCGAAGAGGTCATCCGGCACTATCACTAAAGTGGATGCAGCATTTTGGTTGCTTCAAATTAAGTTGTGTTGGAGTTTTGAGATTTTAAAGCCGGTTAAGCAACACCAGTTCTTACAGAGTCATTGTTATACAACTGTTGTTTACTCTCAATTTTCTTTTTAAATTATGCTAAATAAGTAAAAAGGTCAATATTTGCTGATGTGTTTTGATGTGTGTGACTTGGTGTTGAATCGAAGAAGACGTGAGGTATCCAGAGAGATGCATTTCTTTCATTTTTCCTCATGTTTTCAGGTTTGTCACTAAATAATTGTAATTTGTACTTTTTAGTCATATAGAAAATTAGGCTGGTGTTTATGCAGTTCATGAAAATGGTGCTGAATGGTATACTGCACAACTTTACTATCACTATTCCTTGCAGTATAGAAGTATGTTACTCAAAATATTTGTATTGAGTGATTGTGGATACAGTTTACGAACATATAGAAGTATTTTGGTTCGTTTTTTTCCCTTTGTTTTTGTTGCTGTGGCAAGAAACAATCAGAAGAGCTCCACATGTCTGAATCGTTCAGAGGTTCATGATTTCGGATCTTGATTTTTAAATGTTCGTCTTTCATGAACGTTACTAATGTTGCTAATTAACCACAGTTAGTGAAACTGATTCTTAATAGGTACTGCATACATAAAGGTCCTACTTAAAAGTTGTTGTGGACTCCTTCAGCAGCTGCAGAGCGTGTAAAAGGTGAAAAAAGCTATGTTCTGGGGTTTAGAGTCACCACCAAAGATAAGACACAAACATTATTACTTAATTTGAATACTTCCATTCGTACAACAGGTACTTCTTTGGGTAGAGTGTTACTTTCAACGGGTAGTTTTGTTTTGTCTGCTAGCAGCAGTGACATGCAGCGGTAACATTTAACTAGCTTGTGGCTATTCACTACCTGGACTTTCATAACAGTAACCCTTCTATACTACAATACAATATACAATACAAGAAGTAATAGATAAAGGAGTTCTTAAAAAAAAACTTTATTGGATTTATAAAAACAGGCTAGTAAATATCCTGGCTTAAAAAAATAACTTCTTTGTTATAAACTTTATTGATGCATTTATGTTATTTGTGGTCAGTGCAGCTGTGTGGTCTTTTTTTGTATGATTTGGATTGAATTTGATGAATGTTTATTGGTATCTTTTTGGGCTTCTGGATGTGTCCAGGTTATTGAAGACTCCTCCTGTTGGTGGAATTTTACTGTTGGAATTTTCCACTTTCACCCTAGGTTTGGATGAACACCATATTTGGAAGGCCCCAATTAGTGGAACACCAATAGAAAAGATTCGGAGGGTTGATAGATGAAGGCCTGCATACCAAAACATGCTCACCGTGCCATGAGAATAAAGCCATTGGAGTTTGTTGGTATTTTAGTTTATTTCACACTCTACATCTTGATAGTTATAAATACACCATCCAGATACTTTTAGTGTACTTCATGTAGCTAAATTTATGCACATAATAGAAAGTCTAAGTCCAGAGAAATGGGATTCTAGACACAACAAAAGTCTTAATGCCATGGTGACAAGTTTCTAGTCCTAGCAGACTCATGTCTGTAACATTAAGTCATGTTATTTTCAGAAACTGGAAACGGGGGATTTAGTAACTTCCAGGAGCCTCAACTGGAAACCTTACATTGACATAAAGACATAATCCCCATAAAACTGAAAAATGTAATTTTTATGCTCTGATTTGTTTGAAAAAAATTTCTGTGAAATGCATAAATTTGTAAATGTAGGAGATATCAGCCAACTAGCTCCTGACGGCACCTTCCAAACTGCATTACAGACAGTAGACTGGTGTGAGCTATTATAATGAAATGGTGATGTATGAAAGGTGAAGTGTAACTTTAGTTTTAATGTTTGTCAAGCTTTCTATCCCCCAGTCTTCAGTCTGGTTTTCCTACTTTAGTCCTGTGAGAAAACAAACTATCCTGCATGACACAGCTGCACACAAACACGGGGGGAGGGATTTCTCGGAGTCCTCCTTTGGTCGTTTTGAGAGCTGATGTTATTTAATGTCCCTTCAGAGTCACTCTCAGCATAGTTGCAATCGGGGGCCAAATGAGAATTATCATCTCAGTGCCCTGACAGGTGCTGCTCATGGCAGCAAAGCCGTCAACAGCGTGTCCCACAGAGAGCTGCGCGTCAGCCTTTGGGTTGGGTCGATTTCCTGAGGCGGGGACATATGCCGTTAGTACTTGAACTGTCATTCTCTTCACCTCCAGACCAGTTTATGTGAGGCATTTTGGTGTAAGCTTGTATGTGTAGATAATGGCGTATTATTTTCAGATTAGGCTATTTCAGGTAACACGGATAATGTCATTTCCCCGGCCAGATCCCATCCTGTGATACCTGCGGGAGTGTGTGCGGTTGGCAGTGTTGTTGTTTTAATCAGCACCCCTGTGTGCTTCCCCTGTAAAGCCGTCATTTGTTGAGTGATGGTCGGCACAGCTGTTACTGTTTATACCATTTAAATCCTGTGACAGGCAGGGGAGAGATTAGCAGCTTCTTACCTGTTGCTTTAATCAAAGGAATGATTACCGCATGGCTGGATGTTACTTAGAATAGCACCTACTAAAAATATACTCGTGTGTGCATGTGTGTGTCCGCACAGATGCACAGAAAGAAGAGATGTAGCAAGAAACATCTATTTTTTGTTTGATATTGTGTATTCATGACTGAACTCTTTTAGCTGTGCTGCTGGTTGGAGTTTCCATGGTAGCACAATTGAGTTCCAGTTTGTTAGCTTTGTCTGCTAAAGTGTAAAATATCTGTGTCCACTTAGCAGCATCATCACTTATTTTCTTCTACTTATTATTATCCCTAGTAACAGCAGCAGTAGTATTTTACAGGTTTCCTATGTCGGTTCATTCTTACGTCGATGGATAAAAGAGGCCTGGTGAAAAAGCAGGACCCAAGTATTGTTAGCCTGTTCTCTTTATAGGGCTCTTACTAAATTACCTAGCAGAACATGAATATTGGTGTCTGTACGTGTGTCATGGCTTTTTTGATACACAGTGTATCTGCTGATGCTCTACCCTGGCTGAAGAGGCCTGTGAACAGCTCTTGTCCAGTGAGTCCACTTGACATGTGGAATATTTGATCTACATAGGCCTCTCCCACAGTTGCAGCTTATCTACATGAAGAGGGGGAGAGAGGGATCAGAGGCAGATGACTCAAAATAGATGGTGCCAGATCAATACCAAGCTCTGTATTAACTTCATTACATGGGCCTGTTTTTTGCAAGGCCCAACTGATGCTGGGATTTTTTGGAGGTGATTTTCTTTGGTAGTAAAAATGTTGTATATATGTAGAGTGAGGTCAATAATTAGTTGCACAACACACAATTTTTGCACTTGTACTTCCAAGTACTTGACTCAAGTGCAGCATTTCAGCTTTAATGTTGTTGTTTTTTGGTCGCTTTTTTTTTGTTTGTTTTTTGCTTACAAACATTTTTAATTAACAAGTTAGGAATTAGGAATTGACAAGGATGCCCCCTGGGCGCCTCCTGGGTGAGGTGTTCCAGGCATGTCCCACCGGGAGGAGGCCCCGGGGCAGACCCAGGACACGCTGGAGAGATTATATCTCTCGGCTGGCCTGGGAACGCCTTGGTGTTCCCCCGGATAAGCTGGAGGAGGTGGCTGGGGAGAGGGAGGTCTGGGCCTCTTTGCTTAGGCTGCTGCCCCCGCGACCCGGCCCCGGACAAAGCGGATGAAGATGGATGGATGGATGGAAGTTAGGAATTAATCAAAAGTTGGATTGACGAGCAGTTTCGTGGCCAAGTCAAGCCTGTTCCCTCATTATTTCATGACAAATGATGCGGGCATAATATCTGAAGTTATAGTTTTTTTACTATAATGTTAAAAACGGTGTGCTGAGAGACGTCAGTGCAAACCAAACAAGCAAACCTATGGGAGAAGTCGCAAAAACATTAGGTGTGGTGCAAAAAGAATGAACGCACCGAGCAGCTCAGCAGCACCAAAAGGCCTGAAAAACCACAGAAGACAACTCGAGTGTGTGACGACAGTTTGATTGTTGAGAGAAACAACTTTACAACATCTAACCAAGTCAACACTTTCAAGGATGTAGGCGTATCCCTGTCAAAGTCTACAATCAAGAGATACTTTTATGTAAATACAAAGCATGTACAATGTAAATACAGCAGGTTCATAAGGTTCAAACCACTGGTTATACTTGAAAACAGGAAGGTCGGATTATACGGCACGGTTTGGACAGATGAAACCAAGATTAACTTTCAGAATGATGGAAAAGGAAAAGTACGGAGAAGGGAACAAACATGATCTGAAGCATACCGTATCATCTGTCAGACATGACGGAGGTAACGTTATGGCATGGATATGTATAACTGCCAGTGGCATTAAGTCACTAATGTTTATTGATGATGTGCACCAGGATGGATTGTACTACACTTGCTACACTCTCTCCTCAGATTCAGCCAAATGCTGCAAAATTAATCAGACAGCGCTTCACAGATGGATAGATAATGACCCAAAGCATACTGCTCGAGAGTTTAAATAAATAAAATATTCTTCAGTGGCCATGCCAGTCACCTCGTCTTGGCTCAGCATCTTTTCAGTTATTGTATGCAAACTGAAAGCAGACAAGCAGCAACTGAGGGTGGCTGCCGTAAAGCCTCATAATCTTAAAGGAGGAAATGCAGCATTTTGACATGTCTACTGGTTCTAGACTTCAGGCAGTCATTGACTGCAAAGGACCTCTATCCAAATATAAAAACGGTCCATATACTGACATTGTGTTAGTTTCTCTAATTAATTTGGACAACAACTGCAGTATGTTTAAAGCTGGAACTCACGAGAGGAACCTGTCACAAAATATATTTCTTATTGGGCTTTCAAAAATCTCCACATTAACAAGCAATCATAATCCCAGATGGAAATACCACCTTAAGAGCAGCAACTTTCCCTCACTTTACTTGTTGAAATCTAGCTTCTGCTGTCTACACTTATCTGGCAAAGTTTATCTTGCAAAGTGATTGTATAAAGAAACCATTACTGGCCTGTTCCTGTTCTAGCGATGTGATGGTGATGTGAGAGACACAAGCAGAATCATGGTCACTCCTAAGTACAGGAAATGATGAGGAATTTTTCTTGTCTTCAGGCCTGAGGTACCAGATGCCTTGCCAAAAGGGGGATTATCTTCTCCTTTCCATCTATAGTTTGGTTCTTGTTTCACTCATCCGCGTTGCCTCTCTGTCTGCACCTTTTGACCCAATCTGTGTTTTACATTTACGTTTTAAGCTTTTAGCAGACTCTGTTTTATTTTCACTGACATACCTGCCTCTCAGAAGCTGCTGCAGAGCAGATGTGGAGGTGGTGCCGTTTGTCTAATTTGCCAGCTCATTTCCACCAATCTCTCTGACAGAGGCAGCCTTTCTTACGGGAAGCGCCTTCCATTAAAAGTTTATTTAGCAGAAGCCAGAGGAATGATTAAAATTCTGCACTTGCCAAATAGGATGAGGAACATTACTGGGGAGCTGGTGATTACACCCCAGTGTGTGCGTTGTGTATGTGTGAACAGGAACATGCTCGTGTACATCTTTTTTTTTTTTTCTGTCAGTGTCTTTCCTAAAGGCATCACAATCATCTGTAATATGACTATAAGTGTATGAGAGGAAGCTGAATAATGAAGTTAGCACGTATCTGCAAATTGGACTAAATTTCTTTTCTCTCCCCCTCCCGTTTGCTTTTCCCCCCTCTCTTTCTAGAGTGGTCCACTGCTATCTTCCAGTGTTTCCCCTCCCCTCAGTTTTCTGTCTCCCTGTCTGTCACCTGGTAAGTACTCTCAGATTCACCTCCCACATATACAATACAGAGGCTTTCAGTGTTTTTCATTCCTTTATGTAATCATCAGCTCCCTTGCTAGCTTGAACTACAAATTGGTTTAACCTTTGCAAAACAGAGCATCATTTCTGTAAAGAATGTACATATTTATGGCACATGACAGCATGGTAGGTATACAGTATACATACTTATGTTGAGTACAGTTAGTAGTCATTTGTCTTTTCAATTCAGCAAAGTGTGTTAGACAGTGCAGGATTAGCCTAACAGACAAGACTTAATGTTGTGAGTTAACTGAGCCAGAAATCTGTGTGAATAATGACTCAGTCAATGAAACGTGAGGAAATTATGTGCCGGAATAGGGAAAAACATCAAGTTATTAAGTGATATTTCACACAGTTCTGCTAAAAAGTTTAACAGATTTTAAAGTGTGACAGATCAAAGAGACATACACTCGGTAATTTTGAATTTAGCGTGTACCCCAAAGAAAAAGCAACACAGTGCAGCAGCAAACTGAAACAATCTTTCAAAAGTGGATAAAAACACCAACATTTGCTTTTTTTGTCTTTGTCTAGGCATTATTGTGAAAAATCCAACTTTCGAAATTTCCAGTTTACCATCATTTCCATCCAGGAAAACATAATTTCAACCACTGGATACATTTCAGAGGTTTTACTCTCTTTTTAATCCTTTTGACAAGAAGTGAGTGAAATTTATAACTTAAAACATCTTCAGAGCTTCTTTGTTTCAAGTAAAACTCGGACTCGGATGTTTAACATTCATCCTGTGATCATTTATAGTCGTTTGATGAATTTCAGTTAGCTCCTTTACCGTTAGCTCATCTCTCTCACGCTGTCAGATCCTGTCATCAATATTTTTCACAGGCTAACACAGTGAGACAGTAATTTACTGTTAACATACACCAGCAGTCACTTTAGAATCACCAGTTAACCTGACAAACGTGTCTTTGGACAAGTTTAGACCTAGAACCGTTTTGCTCCATTGACTAACTGCTATTTATTGTATTGGCCAACCTGTATAAATAATCTAACAATACTATTTTTTGCCCTCACCTAACACCCCAAGCACATCTAACACTGCACCCACAGACACTTTTTTTTGTTTTGTTTTGTTTTGCACAAATGAAAACCCACTGAATGCATCAGGGGGTATCTGGAGTTCAGTATCTTGCCTAAGAACATTTCAGCTCAGGGTTGAACCACTGACCTTCTGAATAGGAGGCAACCCACTCTAAATCCTGAGCCAGCATGAACAACAAACCTTCTGGGGGCCATAGGAGAGAAATGGGTAATCAGTGAGGAGAGTTAGTGGTGCATCGACGAGATGTAACTGGAAAAAAATAATTACTTGTACTTCCATGCCCCAGACCTACTTAAAAAAAGAAACTCCAGAGTTACAATGTTGACTTCCACATAGTTTAAAAATCATACATCTTTGACTAACATAAAAAAGGACAAGTTTAGTTTATCTGAATTATTATTATTTTTGCCTTTGTTGATGGCCGTATTGAAAATGGCTCCACATTTTCAGATAATTTTTAAAAATTAATTATAAGACTGTGTATTTTTTTGCAAATACCAATTTTACTCAATTATACTATTTGTGTCCATTTGAACAATTTCCCTGAAAGGTGAAGTTACCAGCTGTGCTAACAAAATATCAACTGGTTAATTGTTATACCTTCTGTTGCTTGACTGGGTGCTGCACTGTGGCTGCTCAATGCCCCTAAAACTTAGGGTGAAATCTTATTCTTACAGCTTTAAATCATTATAAGTGCATAGATTAGAGTGTATTACATCGATATATGTTTAATTACGGTGAAAACATAATTACAGTCTTTTAAATAAAGATAATGACGGTGTTAGTACCCACCCAGACAACGCAGTCATCAAGTTTGCAGATGATACCACCGTGGTGGGGCTCATCTCTGGGGGAGATGAGACAGCGTACAGAGCTGAAGTT
>NW_024582389.1:1984637-2066239 GCF_018398535.1 Haplochromis burtoni | reverse complement strand
GTGGTGGGGCTCATCTCTGGGGGAGATGAGACAGCGTACAGAGCTGAAGTTTCAGAGGCTGTCCGATTGGTGTGTAAATAACAACCTGGACCTCAATACCACCAAGACAAAAGAACTGGTAGTTGACTTCAGAAGGAGGAAGTCTGAGCTGCAGCCTGTCAGCATCAATGGCGAGTGTGTGGAGAGGGTCTCCAGTTTCAAGTTTCTGGGTGTGCACATAGACACAGACCTCCAATGGAGCTCTAACACCTCTGCGGTTTTTAAAGAAGGTCCAACAGCGTCTCCACTTTCGGAGAATCCTCAGAAAAATGGACCTGAAGAAGGAGCTGCTGACCGTCTTCTACCGCTGCTCCATTGAAAGTGTGCTGACATATTGCATCGGTGTGTGGTTCTCCAGCTGCACCACAGCACACAGAAGAGATCTCCAGAGGGTCATCAATATGGCCCAAAAAATCATTGGACATCCTCTTTCCTCCCTGAAGGACCTGTACAGCACTCGCTGTCTCAAGAGGGCACGCAGAATCCTACGGGACTGTACACACTCGGGACACCGGGTGTTTAAGCTGCTGCTGTTTGGCAGGAGGTTCAGGCTGCTGAGGTCCCGAACAAATAGACTCAAAAACAGCTTTTACAACAGGGCAACAGCCCTGATCGATGCAAATAGCTGACCTGACTGGCTACCTCCCTGGACTTTTTGGGGGGGGCGGTAACAACGGTAAAAACAGTAACAATAATAATATTTATATTTATAACAAGGTGCAATAACAATTAATGTGCAATAATAACAGTGTGCAATACACATACACTTATTCTTCTTTTTTATTACTAAGTTATTATACTGTGTTGTGTTGTTTGTGTTGCGTTGTAATGTGTCGTATCGGGTCGTGTTGTGTTATATGTAGTGCCGACAGTTTTCCAATTTCATTGTACTATTGTACTATGTATGACTGTGCAATGACAATAAAGAGTTATCTTATCTTTTCTTAATTAAAAATATGTCTTCAGTTGGGGTGGCAGAATAAACTAAGCTTTGTTATGCACTGATGGTGCAAGTATAGGACAAGCAAGGAGTAATTTTCTTTCACCCACTGAGGCAGGTGTTGCAACATTGTTTTTTCTGTTGTAATAATCAGTAAAAATCCTCTTTGCATTCACCATCTGTTGAATCTGAATGTGGGAAGTGACTGGTATGAATACCAGCACTCACTTATAAGAATTTTTCTTCAAATGCATTGAATAGCAAGAAAAACACTAAGTGAACAGGCTGGTAACGTTTAGAAGAAGCTCCAGTGTATTCCTGCAGAAAATGAAAATACATCTTATTATTAGTTTTTATTGTAATATAAAGCGGGTAGTTCAGGGAGAGCTTTTTCAATGTACCCAAGAAAGCGTCGACAGGACAAGTTGCCTTCAATTTGTAATTCCCAGTTATCTCCGATCACCAGTTAAAGGGCTTGTTTACTAGAATCGAGGGACTCTGTGGATCTGTATTTTATGACTGTGCTTATGTGTGTGGCTGGGGCTTTTAATGATAGGGGTAGATGGTCTGTGTTTAGAGATGTGTTCTCTGGTATTGCCTCAGGGCTGGAAGGGTTGGGTGGGCTAGTGAGTCCCCATGTCTCTAAAAATACCCTTTGGGATCCCATTCAGAGGCTGAAATGCGCCTATTTGTGTGTGCGTCTGCATGACGCTGCTGCAGCCAGGCAAGCTAGAGGCTATTACTGGCCAGCAGGGTTGCTAGGGAGACCAGTCGTGTCAGAGAGGAGCAACATCTGTGGGCTGTTTGTTTGTCGAGACAGGTTTTCCTTTTTCTGTCTCACGTCTTTCTCTCTCTTTTCCCCCCCCTGTCAGTCAGTGCCAGGGAAAGACTAATGCTGCATGTTTTCAAGGTTCATGCAGAAGGCTCAGTCTCTCATCATTAGAGCTTTCACACATTTGTAAACATCATTCTTGCATATTGAGCTGATTTAGAAGCTGGGCTTTCTTGGGAAATAGTTTAGCTGTCTCTGCTCAATCATGCTCACAGTAGGCCCTTGGGCTGTCAGTCAGGAGGGACTTGGGGGGGCTTTTTTTCACTGAGTTCACGCCAGTGGAAAGGTCAAATTCTGGGGAAGCATTTAACCCCTGCCCCTTCGTGCTGCCTCTCTCCTCAGCTCCCCTCTCTATATGGACATGTTCTATTTCCACTGCTCCTTTCTCCTGGCTGCCTCCTCGGCAGCTCAGCGGGGCACAAATTCTCTTTTAATAGGTACATATTTGGGCAATAGGAGAAGTCCCATATTTGTGAGCAACCCCCTCCCCCCCTCCCCCCCCTCTCTATCCAGTTCTTGCCGTCTCAAGTCTTCAAAGCTTCTCTTCGTTGCACATGTTCTCTCTTGGTTATCCTTAATTTTTCTGTCCTGTAAGATGGAGCAGAGTAAGGGCAGTGGGTGGAGGGTGTGCATCTTTGGCAAACAGATGTGACAGGGCACTTCCCAAATTAAATTTGTTCTTTTGAGCATCCTTTAATTTGGAGCATTTTAATCCTGTTAAGGTCTCTAACTCAGCAGGGTGTTGTTTTTGCAGGGGCACCACAAACTGGTTTCAATGTTTATCATGAATCCAAGATGCTTGAGTTTATCTGAGCACAAGGAAACCTTTTTCAAATAAAATTCAGATGCCACTCAAGCACTTCTAGTAGTTCACCCAGAATATTATCTACGTATGTATCCTCAGTAATCCTGACCATATTTGGGGAAACCTGGTCTTGAAGGGCCCTCTGCATTCTGTGTGTAACAGGGCAGAGCGAACCTCTGACCTCCTAATCCGGTCTAAACGAGACCGTCACACACACACACGTGCACGCACAGACACACACACATGCAGCACAGTTGAGCAGTGAGTTTGTGACGTAACAGTCATTTTTGGAATAATATGGTATTTTCACTCTGCAAAGGCCAGTTACCTAACATTCATCCCCAAATTAACAGGCTCCTACCTCCATCACCTCTGAGTGATACAGCAATCCATTTACGCCAAGATAAGACTAAGCTGTGAGTTTGATTCTGATTGTGTCCCCAAATGCCTCTAGTTGTATTAGAATATGCATATCATCCCCAAAAGTACCTCCTCAGCGATAACTAATTCAATTAGTGGCTGACACTGCTCTATATTAATGTGAACCTAATGCTTGTGTTGAGACAAAAGCATTCTGAGTGTTACTTCCAGCAGCACATTGCATGAAAGGTAGTCATTAGAACTATGGCATTTTAATTACATGTTAAATATTTTGTCTATGCTTCTACATTAATGCCTTTTTAAAATTAAATGCACAGTCTTCTCTCTTTAATGCCAGTGT
This sequence comes from Haplochromis burtoni, assembly GCF_018398535.1. Taxonomy (NCBI): domain Eukaryota; kingdom Metazoa; phylum Chordata; class Actinopteri; order Cichliformes; family Cichlidae; genus Haplochromis; species Haplochromis burtoni. Next base: position 2,062,902 of record NW_024582389.1, on the reverse strand, counting down.
TCCGGTCATATTTCTATTATTAACCAGACACGGATACCATCTCCTCAGCATCACCTCTTGAAAGATGGTCTTTTCCATATTCCATTTGGGGGCTTCAGCTTCACATATTCATCACTCTGCAAAGACAGAGTGAGGATTTCTAGTTATATTTTTGGACTCTATTTTCGCCTTAGCACTTTTCCTTTGCAGAGCTTCTTGAAAACATCACCGAAATATGGATCGTCAAAGTAATGTGAAAGTCTTTTGTAATTTGTCTGCTTCTGTTAACTTCCTTATTAAATTTCTGTCTTCAGATGGCAAGAGAATCTTTGACCAGTGACACGTGTGTCAGTCTTAAGGTTTGATTAAGTGTGCTAATGTGTCAGCCAGGCCCCTTGACCTCACCACATTCAGGGGACTCCCTGACACACAAACACACATACATGCACACACAGACAAACGAACAGTACTTTAAATGTCTGCGATAAAGATTCTTGATAACCCCGGGGACAACCCTCGCCCTTCTCTCAATTCCTTCCTTCCCTCCCTCCTGCTTGTCTTTCTTTCCCTTTGAGAGGCCTCAGTGTTCCTTCAATGAGGGTAGTCATGGGCCCTGAGGTCAACAGACTCTAGCACTCTTTTTGTCACACACACATAAACATACTGATATCCACACTTTGGCAAAGGCTTTGGGCTGCCATTTACGAGGTGGATGCTAAGTCTAGTAGGATGTGTGTTCATTTTTCATGTAACTCAGTTTGGAAGAGCGTTAATATGATGGCTATATATAGAACTTTATCAGTCTGCTTTGAGTATGGAACAACCCTGGAAAGTGAAGTTACTCATTGAAAGTGAGGGAGATCCTACTGCTTGTATTTGTTGTGGGAAAGTGTGGTGGTTATTATGTGTGTGTGTCTGTGTGTGCGTGCATGTGCTCCCTAGCACCACAGTTGGGCGTTGTAGTGAGTGTGTGTGACTGAAAGACAGCCAGTTTCCATCACAGGCTGAAGTTTGATTATGTAACCAGGGACTGAGAAGCATGAGTGAGCAGGGTGATCCTCAACTATAAAAGGCAAAGAAGATGGGTAGAAGAGGGTCATTTGGTGTGGAAAATACATTCTTCCCTTCAACAGTATAATACTTCTTTAGCTACAGTCCCAGAGAAACAAATGTTGATTACAGTTTTTTATATGCACTGCCCAAGAGAACCCTATATCAGGAATTTGACATTGGAGAGTTCATTTATTCTTGCGTTTGTGTGCAGTCTCAGTTGCCCCCACCAGTTTGTGTTTGGTTGGGCTCACATTGGATTTAGAGAAAAACAACTAGGAGTGGGAATCAAAGTGTAACTCACAGAACAGTACTAAAATGATAATGTCGGGCATATTATACTTATTATAGAATGCCAGAATGTAGGGCTGTATGACCAAAATCTCATATCCCGATACAAGACTTCTATCATCCCGATAACGATATAAATCACAAAAAATTAAAATTTTCTGTAAATTCCGTGAATCTCGGGCAGCTCGACTTGCATGAAGTGTTTTCAGCTGGGCGTCCTGTACCTGGAGTTATGACTTTTAGCCGATGCATGAAACAATACATTTTTAGACATAAGTTGTAACAGACGTGCTGCGGGGAAAAGCCTGTTTTAACGTTTGAGTCTAAGGTTTATTTTTTAGCACCTAACGCCTCTTTTTTGCTTCTCATCCGTAAACACTAGGGGTGAAACGATACTCGTATGCAGTGCTTTCGTTTCGGTACGCATATGTATTGAACAATACAAAATTTTTAATTTATTTGATCAACTTTTCTTCTGACGATGCTGTCTGTGTTGAGAGCTCAGTGGATCTGCGTTCGACTACTCCGCCTAGGCTGCACTGTCGAGTACAGATCCACTGAGCGCAAGCTAGCAAGACAGAAGCTAAGCTCGTTGCAACATGGCAAATTGAACCTCCCCCACCCTCATTCAGATCTGGCCTTTGGAACTATTTTGGTCTTCATGTGACGTATGACCCTGAAGGTAAGCGCGTCATGGACTAAAGTAAAACAGTATGTCGGATGTGCCACGCAATGCTCAATCCACATGGATCCGCAGTAGCTCGTTAACAGAGATTTGCCGTGTTGTGGCGTTAACGTTATTTCAGATTAACGCTGACAGCACTAGTGGGAACACAATGAATATGACTGCACATTTACACCGACGGCATCCTAGTGCAAAGACAAGTGGAAGCAGACAAAAACAACAAGCAGCATGCTACAAACTTTACAGTTGTCATTTAGACAGCCGTTAGCACAGGATTCTCCTTATGGGGACCTGATATGTTTAATATGCTGCTGAGAATATAGCCCAGAAGAAGCGTATAGTATAGCTTTTATTTTGGAAAGAGACATTTCTCTGTAATAAACTCTGTTTTCCAAATGAGTGATTTCTCAATCAGATTGTATCGAAAAAATATCAAACCGTGACACCAAAGTATCGAACCGAACCGAACTGTGAATTTTGTGTATCCCCTAGTAAACACTGCATACTCTTTCACGGGATTTAGTTTATTTTGAAAAGTCTCAACAGGATCTTGAGCTTTATTGTGAAAGGTTAATATGCAAAACAAACAAGCAGATGGCGGAGCCACGCCATTGTTTTACCGTCGTGGTTGCTAACAGCAACGCGTAAAAACAGTCGCTTGTCCATCCGTAGCGTGGTTATATTAAATATAAGAGAAAGAGAGAACTTTTAACAAATGAATATAACCACTACAATGACCATCAAACGATGAAAAAATATTGCCGTAAACATTATATTTTGCCACACTACGAAACAAACGATAGCGTAAAATGAAACGATAGATGTTTTTATATTGTCACCCGATATATATCGTTATATCGAACAGCCCTACCAGAATGTATTGAAAATATACCAGAGGCATCAATGTTTTTCTCAGCCTAGTAACAATAAATGTATGTTACTAGTTATTACCACAGTCAGTGTTTATGACCCTAAATTTCCTGAAATTGACATCAGTTTTCACTATCACCATCCAGTTCAGTTTCATTTATATAGTACCAAATGACAACAAAAATTGCTTCAAAGTGTTTATATTGTAAGCTCAAGAGAATAATGAAGAGAAAACTCTAATGACCAAACAACCCCCTATGATCAAACACTTTGCAACAGTGGGAAGGAAAAACTCCCTTTTAACAGAAAGAAGTCTCCACCAGATCCGACTCAGGAGGGGCCACCCCCTGCTGCAACTGGTTGTGGTTGACAGGAGAACTACACTCAGTATTTTAGTACACACACTGAAAGCCACTGTATAGTTTCTCCACAGTTCATTGTGATAACACTGTTATCACTGAGCTACCTTGGTCGCAAACACAGTCCACTGATTGCTTGTACCACAGGAGCCGTGTGTCAGTTCTATATCTTATTCGAGAGCATCCTGTATCTGTGGCTGTAATTTAGTGGCAGCGTGCAACAGTTCGCGACTTTAATGATGAGTCAGGGGACGAAAACAAACCTCTTCATTTTCAAGAAATCCATCTGTGGTTTATTTAAAATGTGCAATCCACTTATGTTTAATGAAGTATGTATGAAGCCTGTAATGCCTTAAAGAGAGGCCATTTGTTGGTTATTTCTCTGTATGTTATTAAAGAAAGGAGGAAGAGCTTTTCTTCTTTTTTTTTCTTTTGAATGCACAGTTTATCCAACACAGTCTGGATACTCTAAAGTGAGTTAACCTGTGAGATAACAGTGTCTTCTAAAGGGTCTTTTAAACAGTACTTTCCTGTTAGCAATTCTTCAGGCTAAGAGGACTAAGTGGGTTTAAAAAAAACAAACTTAAACACTCATGCAGCGACAGACACATTGACACTACTTACTTAAAAAGTCAAACAAGCCTAGTCAAACACAGGCACACACACATGAAGTCACGCACGCAGGTGGTGAGGCAGCAGAAGCCTCAGTTAGCACTCACTCATTGAGCAAAGAGGAATCCAAATGTGGATCAATTGAAATGAGTAAAAAGGGAATTTCACTTGTGATTAGCGGCAGGTTGCACCATTCAGTTTTCCATTCACTCCTTTACTCACTCTTTCATCAGCCGTTGATTCTCCTTGCTCAGCTTGCCCCCTGCTTGCCAGTCTTTGTGCAGAGCTGCACTTGGACACGCTAAGGTGCGATAGCCTGTGAAATCAGAGATCTTACACATTTTATACACAAGCTAGAACAAGCACACCACATCTCACTCTTTTTTTGTGGTAGCACGGTTCCTTAGTAAACACTGCCCCCTCCGTATCACTGATTGTTAAGGAAATGTAAAAGTGGACACAGGCTTATTAACATTTCACTCCTACAAGCTTTTTGCTCAAAGAAAAGAGGTCTTGTTGGTGTAATAAAACCACAAGCTCCTTTCAGGGCTCTCATTGAATTAAAGACTGCTTCTATCCAGTGTAAACAGTCACACTTGTATGATATTGCCCTGCTCCTCACGGCGTGAGCACATCATGCCTGATGCGTGCAGAAAACTCTGAGCAAACATGAGCACGAATCAATCTGATGGTCCTCATGGTAATGCGATTAAACAAACCTACCACCACCAGAATATTGCCTGGCTGTGATATTGAGTGAACGTTACAGACTTCATCTCTAACACAGATGCCTCATAGCAGCAGCCTGTTGCAGTTTGTTCCCAGTGTTTGAATAATGCTCTTCTTTTTCTCTATGCTCTGGTTGGTGATTGGCCACCATAACGCAGATGTTTGTTTTGTTTTTGTTTGTTTGTTATGATCAAGCCAATTTAGCTGAGAGTCATTTTTCTTGCTCTTTTATTCTATTTTTATAGAATTTTTACTCTTTATATGTATTTAATATGCGTACACTCTATTTTCTTGTTCTAGTGCAAGTACAGCAGCGATATGATATTTTTGTATTTTTCTGCATTCATTTGTGTGTTATCCTGCAAATGTGGTGCAAATGCTTCAAGGTAAAATGAAATGGGATTTTCACGCAGTGAAAGGAAAGGCATGCATTTCTTATTGGGAATTGAATCTGAACAGTGGCTCTGTGGGTACTGTTACTAAATGATGTGCTCCAAACACCCGGCTGCTGTAAAGTAATTGCCAGACCTCAGTGTTTGTGCACACCTCAAACTCGTCGGCTGTATTGAAACATGTAGAGGTAGCCTTGAACATGAGGCACAGGAATTGCTGTCAGTATTCTTCATCCTCAGCAACAGAATACTTTAACTTGTTTGCAGCATGTTGTACACACATATATAATTTGGTGAAGACTTCATATTCCAAAGACTACAAAAGCATCATCAGAACATGTGACATTTGACTGCTGCCCCTTCCTGTGTTTGCATTGTGCTCTGTGTGATGAGCTAAAAAAAACCCTGTTTGTGTTGACTCAGAGCTAACAGAGAGAATAAATAGATGGAAAAGTGTCAGAGTTGTGAATGTTTGAGTGACTGTAATGCGTTTTCATTATATTATTGGATTACATATTATCATTGCAGTATTGCAATCAATACTGTATGCTTTACTGTACTTAAAAAAACATTAACAAGAATTAGCAAGTTGATTATATTGTCCTGAGAATGTGAAGCCTATTGTGTTGTTACAAGGATGCTTTTTGTGTCATAGTCTTTGGAAGTGATTGTCAGTCCTATTAAACTGATGAAGGTTCACTCTGGCTTTTGGTAATACTGGGATTTGAGCGAAATGTGCAGGAAGAAAATTGTTCTCAGTCTCAGGGGATTTGTTTTCCAGTGAGTCAGTCCAGGTGAGTGGTTAGATATGTGTGTCCTAAGATGGGTTCAGCCTCAAGGGCAGTGATGACCCTGATAGTGAAAGAGGAAAATTGATGGTATTGTTAAAGGAGAGGCGGCCCAAGATGCACACACGATGGCTGCAGACACCATTGAGGAGTAGCTGTTCTTGCAGTGTGGTGTCTGCATGGTGATAACAAATCTTGCAGATGTCTGCACGGACCCTCACATTCACCCTCTAATGATGGAATTTACATTAGATTTTTGTGGCCTTCTCTATGTAGGCTTCCTGTATGCGTTTATTTTTTCCCAATCAAAGTAACACTAGGGTGTACTGCCAGATCCAAAATGCTTCCAAGACTGTGCAAAAAAGCATGCATGCCATCATTTTCAGTCTCAAAGCCGCAAGACAAGATAAATATGCTGGATGAATACATAAGGGGACATGATATCACTCTGTGATATTTACTGTATAGATTAGAGACCAGGATGCCACAGCGAGTCCATAATAGAACTGTATTTACAAATGCAGATTTGTACATAGGCCAAGCGTTGGAAAAATACAAACCATATTCCACTATCATGCCAGACGTCAGTGTTACAGTGTTTGACTTTCACAAGGACACCAAGCGAACAGCGTGGGTGTGGAATGGAAGCAGAAATTGAAATATATGTTACAGTGTTTGCATTCTCGTTATGTACACAGAGCTTAACTACTTTAAATTTGAACAAATTTCATTCTCCTGACACTCGTAACTTCCAAAAATCTTAGGCAACTGAACATATTATAATTCAAGTGTGCACATTGGATCTTGTGGTTTAAGTGATGCACAGCTCTTACTGTGAAAATTCCCTTTCAACAGACTTTTTCCCTGTATTAACAGTTTGGCTCTCAATTTGAAAGTGTCAAGCATCCATCCACTCGTCCAATTCAGGGTCATGGTTGGTCTGGAGCTTATTCTAGCTATCATAGGGTAAACGACAAGGTACACCCTGGATAAATGACCAGTGTTTTGCAGAGAACCAGACAACCATTCTCACTCACTTTCATCTCACATACTTAAAACAGGTCTGTATCATCAGGTCGTCTAAATAGTGGGTGTGTACGCTATGTGTGCAGAAAATGAGAAATTAATTGAATTATGGCTGTTTTTGTGATTGATTACTTTTTAATTACTTAAGCCTCCCTTGTTCTTATAGAACAGATGGTGGTTTCCAGTCATGTGAAGCTGAGAAGCTGATGTTTTGCACCTGTTACAGTAATATTTCTGACAAACACTGCCTTTCTGGGGGGGAGGGTTTCCCAAGCACCTGGTTTTCAAATCTGCTTTTTAAAAAATGTGATAACTACAACTTGAAGCGCATAACTGTGTTCTTGACCTTGACGGGCACACACACACTTGCCCAGCTGTTTATACTTAGTTTTAATGAAATCTTTTCTCAGAACTGCGCGGCAATCTACATAACTCTTAAGCAACATCTGTGGTGGGATATATTTTTTTCCCTGATAGCTGATACCTGAAAAGACGTCTGATAAGCAAAAGACTGCTATTATTTAATCTGCACGTACCATTCCTTAAATAGACGAGCACCTTCCACTTGCTCTTTAATGTCATGGCAACAGCAGGAGGGCTCAGCATCCGGTAAACCAAAAACTGCCGTCCCTCAGTTCCACAGGCCCCGCAAGATATAAAGCCATATAAGGCACGCACAACACAGGTAGATACAGTATATCCTCTAAATCTGACAACCTTGATAATGACACAAGGAAACCATTCTTTTCCTCAGCTGGCAGCTAGAAAAGAAAACGATGACATGAAATAAGAAAATAAAAATCTGGAAACTGAAATACTTTTTGTCTGACATGAATGCAGTAAGACTGACAGTGAATCCTCACAACAGTATCAGCAAAAACATCAGATGATGATGTGTTGAAAGATCAAACAGAACACATCTTATTATGTTTCCTCTTTCAGTTTCCTGCAGTTCAGCTAAGTTGTTGTTAAAGTTTTAGTCCTCAGTTAATACCTGTCGTTGTTATTATTGGTTTTGTGATTATTGTTACAGCCATGACACATGCTGCTCTCTGTCTGTTGTTCACTCGTGTCCATTGGAGCATGTCCCCAGTCATCCCTTCCACCACTGGCTGACTGATGTAGCTGTAGCCTAATTTTAGTTTATGAGGTGTGGGACCGCTGGGTGTTACCCTAGCTGCCATTTTAGAAGAGGAGGCTGGGAACAGTGTTCCTCACGGGGCTTCTATCTATCGTAATTATCTCTCTGTCAGGGGTTGGATAGGGGGCTCGGACCTCACCGACTTCCGCTAGCTTCCCATAGCTCCTCACGTGCGCACTCACACTTCTAGAAGCTCAGAGGCCCAGCGTGCGCACTGGCGTGGCCTTATAGGACCTCAACTGCTGCACTGCTATTGGACAGATTTCATCCCGCTGAGGAAAATGTTATCTAATGCATACTGTTGAGTGTAGCGAGATCTAGGCTATCGTCAGACAGGAAAGCACAGTCCAATTAGTCCAAATTAGAGATGTGAAATGTCCTATATGAATGATTTTGAATCTGTTTTACAGTGTATAACATTTCCGTGTTTCCCTTGTTTGATGAGTAAACTTCTGTAGTAAACTCTACTTTTGGCCAACACAGATGGTGGAGGACTTGGTTTCACGGTTGGCTCCTTTTTTTTGTAAATAAGTAGATGTATTGACCTGGATACTATACCTCCTTTAGCTGTGTGATATACAGCACAGCAGACCAAATTGGCTTAATTTGCATAAATGAAAGTGCAGTAGCTTGTTTTTCAAAGTTTCTGGTGTTATCCACTGTCTCTGTTCAGCCTTGGTGTCTTTTGCTGAACCTGCCAGCAGCAGTGAGATTGTCTCTTTTTTTCTGAATCATTGTACTTTCAAAATGACAGCATTCAAACATCCCAGAAGCCTTGCATCATCTGCACTTGTCATGGCAGGGGTGGACTGTAGCCCGCCCAGCCGGTAGTCTTCTGTAACCCCTGCTGATGATGTGTCTGATCTGCGTTCCCCACATCAAAAGCAGACACCCCCCCTCTGCTGTACTCACCACTCTGATCCCCCAGCCTCTGTCACTCACAGCTGTGTCACTGTTCTGTGTCTCTCTGCCCACCACTGTTCTGTTTCATCTCTATGCTTCTCATGCCACTCTCTCCTCATCTCTCAGATCACATCTTTCTGCCTCTCAGTGGGTGTATATCAGGCTCTTACTTTTAGTGCACTGATTTTATTATTTTATTTCTGCCTTTCACTTTTCCCTGTGCCTTCACATCTTTCACGCTGACTCTCTGTCCATATTTCTTCCCCCATTATCCTTCCTCAGTTCCCCTATTTCTCATCTCATCCATCAGCATCCAGTTTCCACTTTGTGTATATGCGTTTAATTTTCTGTATAGTAGAAAATATTCTGTAGCGCAGCAGGCTAAAAGATTGGTGGATGAAAATCAAATCTCCGCAGAGTATTCCCATAATGACTTAATACCGGCTGAGCTCTTAGGCTATACATAGTGTGTCACGTTCTCAAGTGCACTTCTCCCTCTCACTTTTGCTTGACACATTTGAGCTTGACGTAGGTGGAGCCTATATTTGGGTGGTGTCATCAGCAATATTACAATTACCTCCTCCCCTCCCTGAGCTGGATGTCTTACGTGATGATACACGTGCAGGTGTGTCACATGAATGAAGCCTGACTCTCTAGTATTTGGAGAGGAGTGCAGTGCCCATCCGTTTTGTTTCAGGGTCCTAGATAAAAGCAGGAGGAGGAAATTCCTTTCTCGCATACGTTTTATCTCTGTGATATGTTGCTCAGGTCCACCCATAGTCCCATTTATAGGATTAATTTATAACATTATGGTTGTTTTTGGAATCCAGAAGCGATGATAGTTGGACGTGAGGATGAGTTCTTTGTTATTAGCAAATAATAGCAAGCTTGGTTAGCAAGGTGACCCAGTAGGCTCTATGTACATTATTGTGCAGATTTACATACGTGCTTATTTAACACATAAAAAATGCATATATATATTATCTGAATCACATAGCTTGGATGGGCTGTTATTACACTTTAAAAACTCCATTTTATCAGGTAGGTCTATTAAAAATGTTCTAAATAGGTACCAACACTACACAGTTGATTCCAGTTAGCTGGCATGAAGCTTAGCTAAAGACGCCTGTGTTGGCAACCTCGACAGTCAAAGCAGCTACAACCCCCCCCCCCCAAAACAACCGCAAATGGGTGAATTAAAAAAACAGACAAACTCATTTTCTGTACAGCTGTTGTTGTTTTTTAACTCACTCTTTGAGATTGTCTCAAGTGGACGGTTAAGGTACTGCAGCTTTAGGCACTTTGCCATGGACTTCATTTTTCAGCCCTGGAGGTTCCTGCTTGGTCCCACGCAGCGGTTGTCCTCTGATGTCATTTGCCCATATTCCTTTTGCTTGTTCTATTTACTCTTTATTTTACTCTTTACGGGCGATCGTGGCTCAAGAGTTGGGAGTTCATCTTGTAATCGGAAGGTTGCCGGTTCGAGCCCCGGCTTGGACAGTTCACCCGTTGCCTACTGGTGGTGGTCAGAGGGCCCGGTGGCGCCAGTGTTCGGCAGCCTCGCCTCTGTCAGTGCGCCCCAGGGTGGCTGTGGCTACATGTAGCTTGCCATCACCAGTGTGTGAATGTGTGTGTGAATGTGTGGATGACTGAATGTGTAAAGGGCTTTGGGGTCCTTAGGGACTAGTTAAGCGCTATACAAATACAGGCCATTACTCTGCTTCACTGCTAATTGCAGCTCCAAAGCAGAGAGGGTGCTTTAAATCTCTGAAAAATCCTAAATGACAAATCAATATTTTTCCTAAATTCTGTCTTTGGAGCTTGTTCATTGGTTGGTTGTTATATATGTAAGTTGTTCTCACTCTCTCAAGAGGATATTTTTGGATGAGCCCCTGGAGAGCGAGCATCCTTTCCTAACATACTCTGTGTCTGTCTCTTTCCTTGTGTGTCTTCTCCTCTTTTGTTTGTTTCTCAGACTTGTGAGCAGCCATGACAAAGTCCTACGAATTCAACTGGGAGAAGCACCTGCCTGAGTTCATGCAGGAAGGCGCCTCTTTCGACAGGTTTGATGAGGTAAATATGACACTTTCCTGGATTGAGTAATTGATTAAAAATAAGAGGCTTTTAGTATTCTCAGTGAAGTGATGAAAGTTTAGCCAATGCTAAGCTATCTGTTTGTAAGTGTTCCCTGCTGATACCACCATAGATTATTTGCTCTGCCCTGTTATCATCCTGGACCTTAATGACTGTGCCTGGCTCAGTCATTAGTTGGACAAATGCACACATCCACACACGGAGCAGAGTCTTTGTTTTCATACATTTAGAATACCAAGCTTTAAATGAAGTTTTAGTCTCTAAATGTAATGATTTATATTATGCTGCCTTTGTTTGTTTGTTTTTTTTCTTCTCAAAAATATCCAAGACGGGTCCACAGTGCAACAATGGAAAGACATTTATATTCCCACACCATGAGTAATACAAGCGCACACACATACACACAGAACAGAGACCTCAGTTTATATCATCACTGGTGTAGTCACAGTTCTAGCTGTAGACAGGCCACATTGATCAGGCTCATTAAGATGCTTCGGCATGGCGACTGCTTGTCCGCATCACGCCCACTGAGGGTCTTAAGTAGCACACTATAAAAAATTATGCACACGCTAAAAACGTTTTAGAATAGCCATAATTCCAAAGAAAATTGGTTTGTGTAAGAACCAATTTTAGAAATGCACAAAGTGGGGAAAGGCGTCAAAATGGGTGTGCCTGCATAACTGTTTATCTGTCTGACTCTGAGAACAGTGCTGCTTTCATATACAGTCACTCAGGCGTGCACAAGCTCCACTGCGACATGACATCATTGCTTTATTATATGCCCTAACCCACTGTAAGAAAAACCTACGAGTGCTGATAAAAGAAAATGATAAGCTTAGAAGCTTTTGATTACCGGTTCTCAATTCCAGTGCCTAAAGATGCTGTAGCAAAACATAAAGACAGATTTTCAATTAAGATGTCCCAAAAAAATAAATAAGCTCAAACAGTGTTGTAAAGAGGAGTTGTGCAACTCTTTTAATGAGCTACAGGAAATGTCCTGTGGAGGCTCTGCTTCAGCAAAAGAGGATTTACACGAGCCACGTGTGTGAAATAGAGCCCGACTGATTATAGGCTTTTAAAGGCCAATACTGATACAGGCATGTGGTGATTTAAAAACCCAATATGGCGATATATCAGCTAATTTATTTTCTTTCAGACAAACAAAACTTAACAAATTTTTGGGAAATCTGTTTATGTGCAGTTATTTGTTTACTCTTTAACACTGTGGCCAACTGCTTGGATCATTGCAACATGTGTTGCCAACAGTTGCAGAGTGCCCCCTCATGGACGAACTGTGCAACATCAACACACAAAACATAGTTGAAGGGTGTTTCTTCTATTTCTTCTTTAATTTTGTCATTTAATTTTTTGGCCGTTATACATACTGATATCAACAGAGCGACAAATAGCTAAAAATTGGCTGATCATATCGGCCATCTGTTATTGTTGTTTAATATTTTTAGATTGATTGTATATGTGACTTAAGAAGCATTCCTGCTAGGTTATTCTGCCTGTACTGGCTCAGGACCCAGTTTGGAGCTGCACAAGAAGGATGCAAAACACCACCACAAATAAAAAACAGAAAAAATGTGAGCTAGGAAATATAAATAGATCATTTAAAAGCTTTCTTAAAAAAAAAACTATTTTAAAGTTGAATTATAACCAATAAATGCTCAGTTACAGCCACAAGCAAATTCATTGCTTCCATATATCTTTGTATGCACTTGCATGTATGTGACCACCATGTATATCTTCCTGCCTTTTTTTTTTTTTTTTGCCCACATTTCCTCAGACAAACTTAATCAGGACACCTAGCTAGGACATTGGACGAGCAAAGGCAAAGTGTGTCACAGTCACACACACACACACGGACCTACATGTACCCCTGCACACATCAGGAAATCCCCTCAGTCCTCTCCGTTTATGTGGGCATCAGCTGGGGGAGGAGGATCCCTCTTAGGCAGAGAAAAAAGCTCTCTGTGTACGGAAAGGCATCATCAAATCCAAAGCCATGTCACAGTGAGCGGTGAAACTGGGCCAGCATGCTTCTGAACAGAGTCCTCAGTGTGTTGCTGCTGTGAATTTGAGCCAAGCTTAGACAGGACAAGGTTAGGTCTGGCCTGAATGGTAATAAGGTCAAGCTCTGTCAGTCGGTTAAAATGAATAATGACACTTGGGACATACCACTCCCCTCTTAGTGCTGTGAATTTTTCTCGTTAATGATTATATTTTAAACAATATCAACTCAAACTGATGCGTCTCAGGAGAAAAAAACAGCGCTACAGTCCTTCATTCATAAATCAATAGTTATTTTGGTTGTCAGCTCATGTTCCTCGCTGTTATCGTAAACACGAAGCAGCAATGCGTCTCATTTATAAAACACTGTCAGTCATACTTTGTGTCAGTGTGGGCATGTGTTTGTGTTTGTGTGAGCAAAGCACTGCTGCCTGGAAATTACAAAGGATGCGGGGCGCAAGCATCTCAGTGTGCAAAAAAGCATATGCTAAACAGCATGGATTTTATTTTTTTGCCACAAGAACAGTCTCTAGTGACTGAAGCCCCACTGAGTGACAGATGGTAGTGGCAGGTAATGTGCACGTGGGTCAGTGTGCCTGTATGTGTTTGTACGAGTGCAATTCAAAGCTTCATAGGGGACAGCTATCGTTATACAGAGCCTCTCAGCTCATATCGTTACATAAGATGGCTTTCTAAAACAACTTAAGGTCCCCAGAATGCTTTCTTTGCCATCTTATTCATGTCCTTGAATAGATGGAGATGTTTCCAAGTTTGCATCTCACTCTTTGTTTTTCTCTTTAGCTCTACACGCTGTAGTGTACTATGGATTTTCAATAATTAGTTTGCATCCTTTAATGAGATATTTCATATGAGTTTGTCCTCTTTAAGAGTCCAGAGGCATTGAGGTAAAAGATATCCTATGTAATCCATTATGCAAATAGCCAAAGAGCTTTCCGTGTGTGTGTGTTTCGTTCATTATCTCACTGAGTGGAAATCAATCATTTAAGATCTGATTGATGTTTGGTGTCCATGGAAACTATGCAGCCTCATATTGACGGCTGATGAAGGTAGACTGAGACGAACGAGACAGAAAACACACATAAGCATTTACAGTCATGGCGCAAAGAAAGTACACCCTCTTTAACTTCTAAGGTTTTACGTATCGAGGCATAATAATAATCTAACAAAATACAAAAACTAAACTGTCATTATTTATTTAATGATAACTAAATAAATAAATAAAACTAAATGCTGGATTCCTTCCATTACTGCTTGTTTTGCAGCCACAGGACCTGAGCGCTTTAGTAGACGGATGAGTTCATGGTCGAGTCACTGACTGCAAAGTATTCTAAAATCAAATGTGAGGGCACCTGTCTGACAGATAAAGCTCTGCTTAAACTGGGTCATGGAACAGGACTGTGATCACAAACACAGCAGCAATTCAAAGATTCAACAGAATGACGGGAAAAAAAAAAGAAAAGAATGAAATTGTTGCAGTGATCCAGTCAGAGTCCAGACCTCCACCTGGGTTAAATACTGTGGTGGGATTTTATTCCCACAAACCTCAATGACCTAAACAAGTATAAATAGTAAGATATAATTCCTCCACAACAATGTGAGAGAACGATAGTCATAGAGAAGATGATTTTATGAACTGATACTGACAAATTTACAGAAGGTGTACTTTGTTTTTGACTGCACTTGTTAATAGCATCATATATAATATTTATAGATACAGCTCTTAAGCCTACAGATTAATTATCACTCTCTAATATTGATTTGGAAATTTAGACAAAGGGTAAAAGACCTCGAAATGATCTGAGGATCTGTGTTCAAAATAAGAGGCACGATCAATAGGCAACACACACACACACACACACACACACACACACACACACACACACACACACACACACACACACACAATTTTAGATTTACTACAGTAAAGCTAAAAGCAGTGGAATGTGATACTGTTGTATGTCCTCAACAGTTGAGGTTTATCTGAAACCATCTCCTTCATCGAGGTGGCTGTATATCTAACACCGAACACTCTGTCAGTCTTCATTCAGATGAAAGAGTCAAGCTTTTATCTGCATTTACAGCAGTCTCACTGTTTCCTAAATGGAAATAAGATTATTCTTCTGAGGGGTTTTTTGAGGGTTTTAGATGTCAGGGTAAGAGCCAAGTAACAAGCCAGCACAGTCCTATTTGCAGCTGCGTATCTCATAGTAGCAACATCCTGAAATAATAAATCACGTGTGTATGAGTGTGTACATGAGTGTGTTACACTGTTCCCTACTGCTAATATTAGAGTGACCCAGCAGCCTTCTCCCATTCTAGTTTATTTCTCTCTTATGTTTTTAGCTTTCTCAGATGTGTTGTTTGAGTGGAGTGGGGAAAAAATACACATATTTGTCGGCACACACACACATCTTCCGGCTGATTGAATTGATGGTAAGATTGTTTGGGTAGGACAAGGTGGCTAAGGTTAGTCGATTTCCTCCACCAACACTGTTGAACGATGTGTGGAGTAGCATCACAGTAGCTAGGCTAATACACTTTTACCTCCTGTTCGTCTCTATAACCTGGAAATGTGTTCCAACTGCGTTGATGTTTGCATTTAACAGCTAAAGGTGGTCACATTAATCTCACTGCGTGTTTGCCTTAGACAACAGGCTTCATCTCCCCTACGGGCAACCTGTGTGTACATACTGAGCGTATTTGTGCATTCTTTGTTAAAGTATGTTTGAGTGTGTGTTCGTAGGCAGGCAGGTATATCTTGTAAAATGAATAAGAGCTACATCTGGTTGTCTGATTGCATAATTCCTGTGTTTGTTAAACAGGTTGACTGTTTAATGTCTTGCTGTGTCAAATAAAACCTTTGATTAATATGGCCTCATTGCTTAGAAATAATCATTTTTCCTTGCTGCAGGACCCATACATCTTTGAGCCCAACTGCCACATGGAAGTGGACGAGTACGGCTTTTTCATCACCTGGAAGAGTGAGGGAAAGGTACGACTTCCACATCATGACCTGTGTGTATTCTAGGATTTTTGAGAGGATCCTCTAAATAGAAATGTATAAGACAGGATCCACATGGAGTAGGTAAAGTATTTAAAAAGGCATGCAAGGAAAGAGTTAGTAGTTTTGATTTTTTTCTGTAGTCCTGACCATTTGACTCTGAAAAAGGTATATGCAAGTAAATAAAAACTATAAATGAAGCACGTTAAATATATGTATATTATAACAAGCTTAAAATATAGAGAAAAGATTTAAGTACTAGCATTTAGGCTAATACTGATTAGCATTGGGCAATAGACAATGTTTATCAGATGTTTATCTGATAGTTGGATTAATTTGTTGCAGATATGTTCAGTAGCTCTTGTTGGATGATTTTAAACTAGCTAAGATGAAGCCTAGCATTTATTTATTTATTTATTTATATTTTCCTTTTCTTTCCTGTTTTCCTGTTTGGGTTTTTTTTTTGTTGTGTGTTTGGTTTCTGTTTTTTCTTTTTTTTTTCTTTTTTTTCTGTGCTTAAATGTTATTGTTTTTGAATCTTATTTTCATTGTCTGGTGTGACGTTATGTAACTTTGAACTTAAAATCTTATAAATAAACATTTTTTTAAAAAAAAAGAGAGAGAAAAAAAAAAAGATGAAGCCTAGCATATAGGACCTACAGCTGGCTGTGCGAGTACTAAAAACTGCAGTTTTTAGTACTCGCATGGTCTCATTTTCCAGCCACTGGATTATAACATTCCTGATTTTTCTTTGCCACTGTCTAAAAACCTCTATGAGGTGCATCTGAATCCCTCTACTTGGAAAAATAACTCTGATTCAGAAAATATACAAGCATGCACCGAACTTTCATAACTTCTATTTTACTGCTGACATTTTGCAAATCTTGCAATAGATTTTGACATTAATTTCCTCCCCCAGAGTTACAAATAGACTAGCAGCATTCATTTCGTGCACACCTTCTTTAGCTGGGGTGAATGGAGTCAGGTTGGGCCCCAAAGGTGATCAGGCCTCTTCAACCGATGTTACAAACTGCGGCAGTATAGGTTTGTCTGTTTTCGGGAGCCCACCAATGTGCTGGGACCCCAAGCAGCTGCATGCCTGGTGGCAAAAAGCACCTCTGCAACAGTCCAACCTGTTAATGTTTATCCTCATTCCTGCAGACTCAAACTTGGTAATTAAATCAAATGGTGTTAAAACAGCTATTCTCAACGCACAAAGGACTCCTCCTCATTTCTGGCTCGTAATCACCCATGTTGCTGAGAGGTTGTGGTGCTTGTGCTTTGCTGACCATTAGAAATTTTTTTTCTTCCAGACTTTTATTCTCCCCCTCTTCATCTGCTTCTTTTTTCCCTTTCTTTCCACCGTTTTTGGTCTCCTACAGGAAGGTCAGGTTCTGGAGTGTTCTCTCATCAACAGTATTCGCGTCGGTGCCGTCCCAAAGGTAAGAACTCAGGAGAGACCATTTCTTCACTTCTGCCTTCACAAAATTCACACTCTCACCCTCCGCATCAAACATTCCATCTTTTAGTCCCACAGAGGTACTCCCGGTAAAATCTAGAGACACTGCCACTTCAGGCTATTATTCATGCCTAAATTAGCCAAGGCTACAGTGGCTTTTTCTATCAATATAATGACTGGTTTGGGACTCCCGGTTGAGTTCTTACTGCTGAGATTTGCTTTCAAATACAGATTCACACAGGGCACTAGCTCATCAATATTTATACAACTCTGAGTTTCTCCACAGGTTCTTACTGAACTTCCTCGCAGCTGTGGATTGTGCTTTTGACCGAGAGAGTAGTATTGAAAAATTGTTCTTTCAGCCACTGTGGTGATGCGCTGTCAGAAAACCGCTGGGTTATGGAGTTCACACTACAGGATCAAAAGATCAACAGTATAAGATGTTCTGTCTCCGTCAGAATGACTTTTCCTTATCCCATAATAGGAAATGGTCTCTAAAATAGCCCAGTGAATTATTACAGCTGGCAACCAATCAGTTTTCTATTTAGCAGTTACAGAGGCAGATATGCACAAATCCAAACCACATGGTTCCTCTGTATATTAAATATCGATTCATGCTATGTAGCCTTGACAGTGACACATTATATTGTGGTATTTAGCATCATACCAGCTATATGAATTATGAAAGCTATTACTGGAATATCCATGGGCATGCTGCCTTCTAATTTGTATGCAAACCAATGAAGCCACTGAAATGCAGAAGCCTAACAGGAGAGTCTCAAATCATACTGCTGACAACAGATTGGAGCGCCTTTGTTTGGTCCTGTGTGGCTGTCTTTTTATGTACGTATGTGAGGGCACGTATATAGATTCTGCAGTCTGATGGCGGCTCATGCGCCGTATGCTGTTCTGTACAGTGCAGACAACTGATAACTGGGCTTCTCCTCAGAGGCTAACATGGTTACACAAGCCTGGAGAGCTGTTTCAAGTAATCCAATGAGAGAGAAGAGATGAATGGGATTGGATGATTGCAGGCTGAGATTTTAAAGTGGCATAGCCTGTTGCCTGTTGCTGTTAATTCAATCACGTAACATATAAGCATTACTATCTTCAATGGTGGCAGACAGGAAATCTGATTGAGAAGATGAGAGAGGAAGGAGTGGTGTTTTTGATAGTGAGAAAATCCTTTTGTGGATTTTTCTGTTAAACTGATAAAACAGACATTAAAGTTATATCAGACAAAGGTGTGCTGGGATGTATTTTGTTCTGAGAAAAAGAACTAAAGGTCTATAAATGTTGAAATATTTCCCCTACTTAAACTTAAAGCAGCAGAAATGCTTTCAAACATCTAAAGAGCTTGCTCTGTTGCTTAATTATTCTATTTTATCTTTTTTTTAGCTTTATGTCTAGGTCTCCGTCTTAGCATGTAATTTTGATCAGCTATTTATCCATCATTTCTATACTAATCTCTGCCTTTGATGCTGTGTCCTCAGGACCCTAAGATCCTGTCGTCATTTGAGGCCACTGGAAAGACAGAAACAGACTTGGAGGGTTGCATCATCTGCATCTGCAGTGGCACAGACCTGGTCAATCTCAACTTCATGTTCATGGTGGCAGAGAACCCAGAGACAGCCAGGGTAAATGCATGCCCTCCCCACATTTCTGCTGCTTTATACAAACGATAAAGATGGAGTGCTGACCTTGAGATTTAATTGGAGTGTTGCAGTTTGAAATATTTTGACAATATAACAGATGTAATGGACA
The DNA here is from genome assembly GCF_018398535.1 of Haplochromis burtoni. Taxonomy (NCBI): domain Eukaryota; kingdom Metazoa; phylum Chordata; class Actinopteri; order Cichliformes; family Cichlidae; genus Haplochromis; species Haplochromis burtoni. The sequence goes on along the minus strand of NW_024582389.1, from coordinate 2,043,722 downwards.
GCTGTGTATGCCAATATAGCATGATTTTCTTCACTCACCATATACCTTTCAGTGACAAAAGGCACTTATGTAGCTTCTGGCTAATATCTAACTTGTGACACTTTTTGAGTGCATCACAGGTTTAAAAAAAAGGTGTTTTGATGAATTTAGATGGTTTTAATCAATGGCCACAAAGCATATGTTGTCTGGACAAAAATTCACTGCAAACTCCATAGACTGTATGTAAAAGATGTAAATGATATAGGCACCATGACGTCACCCACCCGGCTGTGAAGTCCTGTTTTGATGCCTTAAATATTAGCATTTGGGGCGTTTCTGTTTTGTTTTTTTGTTTTTACAAGTTGTCAACCAATCATAGGACAATGGTTAGCAAAATGCATGCATAGATTGTATGTGTGCATCGTGCTAAATACTGATACCTTCTAATTAGTGCCAAGTGATACACACACCCACAAAACAAACTAGAAACTAGAAAAAACTAAAATTTTACTTAGCAAAACAGGAACTTCTTTAGATGGCTCTTGATACAATTAATCACACAGCATTAAATGATGTTCCACAAGTCACCCAGGCCACAAACACACGTGAGTGACGTGACTCCTACCAAGCAGTTAGTTGGATTGGTGTCCACCTGTCAATCTTATCAGTCAGGCACTTAGCTTTAAGCTTTAATGTGAAAGAGACCTAAAACAAAAATGACCTACACAGAGCTGTTATGGATGGGTAACTATAGACCAAAGTTATAGTTTTTTATGTCTGTCAGGTGGTGAAATTTGACATTTTTGTTGGGAGTCTAAAGGGAAAGAGTCACGTTGGGCGTCTGCCTCGTGTGGCCACTTATGGAAGTACAGTTTTTGGTACTTTGGCATGTGTGGATTTTTAAACCTTGAAGGTTGGTGCTTAGTCCCGTCCAGGCATTATCCCACGATAGTGTCAGATACCTGCTATCCTGCAGCCTTCCCTGTTCGTTCACTGTGCCTACTAATACTGTACATATTAGAGCTCCAAAGTAGAGAGCACAGTGAGGCTGCTTGTAAGAGCTTAACCACTACTTCATTTTTCTGCCCTCGAGGTAAACTCTGCTTAGCACCTGTCTGAGTAATTTCAACATTTCCATAACAATGTAGATGTAAAGATTAAAAGACCACCCAGCCAACAGATTCTCAATTCAGAAAGGAAAGCCAGGGTTAATATGCCAGCTCCTACACAAGGCCTTGATTCATTGAATAAATAGATGCATCTGGAATGATTCACAGCATCTCTGTTCTGTATTCCTCCTGCTGCTTTCGCTGCTGCTTTTCTCTTGTTGTCTTGCACTTCTTCATTGTTCTATATTTGAAGAATGAGCCACTTGGATGAGCCCCAAAAATAACTTGCTACTTTTGGCATAATACAAAAACATCACAGTAAGAGAAATTAAAGTCAATGTTTATTATACTTCAAAAAAGGTGTTTTTTTTTTTTTCTTCTTTTCCCCCCCCCTTGACTGAGTCCTATAAAAAGACTCCAAGTAGGAATATCTGGTTAGTCTCAATACTCGTTTCTGTTGAAGGAAAAAAGTTCTATTAGTTCCTGTTCAACACACAGACAATACTTCTTTGTCATTTCTATGCTAGCTTTGGTATTTTCATAGGCTATGTTGACAGCATGCAATATAATGAACATGATCATAATTGTGCTCAATCATTTTGGTAAAGATGAAGATTTGGGATTAAAAGAAACTCTACGTGTCCTCTAAAGTAAGTTTTCTCAGCCTGACAGATGTCTGCCAGATTAGCTTAAAACATATGACTTATACTTTCTTTTAAACACAATGGCAAATAATAGTTTGTCATTCACAATAGTTTGCTGAGAAAAATTAAGAGGTGCCACAAAACAACAAGAATGACTTAAAATCAAAGCACCACGCTAACCTTGACTAAACTTTTTTGATATTTGTCACTAACTTTCCTACATACTCGATACTGACTCGATGTCAGTATAATTTAAGTCATCAATTTTAATTGAACAAACCTCCCAAAATTAAAACAACACAAAATGCTCTGTTCTGAATTATTATGCACAACAGAGTTTCAAAACATTTTATTGTTTGTGAAGAACTGCAAATGGTCATTTGTTGAATTTGCAGCATTAAGAGGTCAGCTTTTAGTTTCAGTAAATATATTTCGATCAAAATGTCTTAACAGGCCGAGTCGCATGTTAGCATAGGACCCCTTCCTTGACATACAGTGGGGCAAAAAAGTATTTAGTCAGCCACCGATTGTGCAAGTTCCCCCACTTAAAATGATGACAGAGGTCAGTAATTTGCACCAGAGGTACACTTCAACTGTGAGAGACAGAATGTGAAAAAAAAATCCATGAATCTCACATGGTAGGATTTGTAAAGAATTTATTCGTAAATAGGGTGGAAAATAAGTATTTGGTCACCTCAAACAAGGAAAATCTCTGGCTCTCACAGACCTGTAACGTCTTCTGTAAGAAGCTTTTCTGTCCCCCACTCGTTACCTGTATGAATGGCACCTGTTTGAACTCATCATCTGTATAAAAGACACCTGTCCACAGCCTCAAACAGTCAGACTCCAAACTCCGCCATGGCCAAGACCAAAGAGCTTTCGAAGGACACCAGGAAAAGTATTGTAGACCTGCACCAGACTGGGAAGAGTGAATCTACAATAGGCAAGCAGCTTGGTGTGAAAAAATCAACTGTGGGAGCAATCATCAGAAAATGGAAGACATACAAGACCACTGATAATCTCCCTCGATCTGGGGCTCCACGCAAGATCTCATCCCGTGGGGTCAAAATGATCATGAGAACGGTGAGCAAAGATCCCAGAACCACACGGGGGGACCTGGTGAATGACCTGCAGAGAGCTGGGACCAAAGTAACAAAGGTCACCATCAGTAACACACTACAACGGCAGGGAATCAAATCCCGCAGTGCCAGACGTGTTCCGCTGCTGAAGCCAGTGCATGTCCAGGCCCGTCTGAAGTTTGCCAGAGAGCACATGGATGATACAGCAGAGGATTGGGAGAATGTCATGTGGTCAGATGAAACCAAAGTAGAACTTTTTGGTATAAACTCAACTCGTCGTGTTTGGAGGAAGAAGAATACTGAGTTGCATCCCAAGAACACCATACCTACTGTGAAGCATGGGGGTGGAAACATCATGCTATGGGGCTGTTTTTCTGCCAAGGGGACAGGACGACTGATCCGTGTTAAGGACAGAATGAATGGGGCCATGTATCGTGAGATTTTGAGCCAAAACCTCCTTCCATCAGTGAGAACTTTGAAGATGAAACGAGGCTGGGTCTTCCAACATGACAATGATCCAAAACACACCGCCCGGGCAACAAAGGAGTGGCTCCGTAAGAAGCATTTGAAAGTCCTGGAGTGGCCTAGCCAGTCTCCAGACCTCAACCCCATAGAAAATCTGTGGCGGGAGTTGAAAGTCCGTGTTGCTCGGCAACAGCCCCAAAACATCACTGCTCTCGAGAAGATCTGCATGGAGGAATGGGCCAAAATACCAGCTACTGTGTGTGCAAACCTGGTAAAGACCTATAGTAAACGTTTGACCTCTGTTATTGCCAACAAAGGTTATGTTACAAAGTATTGAGTTGTATTTTTGTTATTGACCAAATACTTATTTTCCACCCTGATTTACGAATAAATTCTTTACAAATCCTACCATGTGGATTCATGGATTTTTTTTTCACATTCTGTCTCTCACAGTTGAAGTGTACCTCTGGTGCAAATTACTGACCTCTGTCATCATTTTAGGTGGGGGAACTTGCACAATCGGTGGCTGACTAAATACTTTTTTGCCCCACTGTAGCCTTCACAATTCTTGCATCCATTGAACCAGGAGAATTTCTGGTTGGATTTCTTTGTAAGATGTCAGAATCGCCTCCCACAGCTGCTGTTTTGATGTGAACTGCCTCCCACCCTCATAGATCTTTTGCTTGAGGATGCTGCAAAGGTTCTCAATAGGGTTGAGGTCAGAAACCACACCATGAGTTTCTCTCCTTTTATGCCAATAGCAGCCAATGCCACAGAGGTGTTGTTTGCAGCATGAGATGGTGCATTGTCATGCATGAGGATAATTTTGCTACGAAGGGCACTGTTCTTCTTTGGGTACCATGAAAGAAATGGTAAATGGCAACTCTACATACTTTGCTGAGGTCATTTTCACACCTTCAGGGACCCTAAAGAGGCCAACGAGCTCTCTCCCCATGATTCTGGCCCAAAACATGGTTCTGTCACTTCCTTGCTGATGTCGCAGGCTTGTTGAGACATGGTGGCCATCCACCAACTGTCCACTACATCATCCATCGGGACCATCCAGGGTTATATGACAAATTAGTAAACAAGACTGTTTGAAAATTAACCTTCATGTATTTCTTGGTCCACTGCAACCGTTTCTGCTTGTCAGTATTGGTTAGGGGCGGCCGAATGGCAGGTTTATGCACAACTGCAAGCCTCTGGAGGATCCTGCACCTTGAGGTTCATGGGACTCCAGAGGCACCTACAGTTTCAAATATCTGTTTGCAGCTTTGTAATAGCATTTTAACAGCTGCTCTCTTAATCCGATGAACTTGTCTGGCAGAAACCTTCCTCATTATGCCTTTATCTGTGCAAACGCGTCTGTGCTCTGAATCAGCCACAAATCTCTTCACAGTACGATGATCATGCTTAAGTTTTCATACCTTATCCAAGGCATTGCATTATTTGACACTCTGCAGCAGAGATTGTTTTTCGTTCCATTATTGCTTTAAACCTGTGGCATGCTTAATAAAGTGGAACATCCTTCTTAAGTAGACTTCCTTTAATTGGGCTCACCTGACAAACTAGTTATGTCTGATTGATATCAGTGATCCAAAGAGCCCTGAGACACAACACTATCCATGAGTTTAACTGAACACAAAGAAAATTGAGTGTTTATAACACTAAAATCCTATTTGCATAATAATTTTGGAGCATGGTATACATAATGTTTTTACAGATGTCAGTTTGTAGAAAAATTTAAAATCACCAGTAGCTTTAGAACAAGCTGGTGTTTTTAGTTTTTTGAGCACAGATCTGTTATTTGGCACCACCGGATTGGTGTTTATTCATTTCCCATGAGAGGGTGTTTTTTTTGTTTTTTGTTTTTTCCCTTCATGCTGGTGGGTGTTATAACTGCTGTTTGTGCCACGGGGCTGCCAATGATATTCATGCAGCAGCCCACAGCAGGGAGCACAAACACAAACACGTACACTCACAGGTTAAAATACATGAGCACGTCCCCCACAGTCAAAAACACGGTCCCTCTTTATCTCTCTCGCACACACATAGACACAAATGCACCGCGACACCATCAGCACCCCTCCCAGCATACAGGTGGCCCTACAGTAAAGAGCAGGCCTCAATAGATGACAGAGATATTTACATCAGCGCGCTGCTTCGTGAACACCACGGGCCCAAACAGACTGCCCCTGCTGCACAAGCCATCGCATTTAATGTTTTTATAATGACACCAGTAGAAATTTGTTGTGGAAGTGGAGGAGGGTTTAGCACAAGGAGGGACAGACATTCAGAGAGGAGGCTCAGAAGTGTTCGGATTATCAGTGGCCTTTACATGGATGCATGAGGCAGCATATTCATGGGCAGTCACAGGCCTTCTCTAGCTGTTTGTTTATCATCACTCCTTGTAGCCTTGCAACAGGTCGCTGTTTATCACTGTGTGTGTGTTTTTTGTGTCTGTGTTAATGATGGTCCTGTCAAGGCCCCTATCACAAGACTGTTGATTAAAGAGCAATTCATTTGCTTGTTTATTTCCCCAAAGACATTCACCTCTTAACACAATGCAAACTGGGTGCTCTTTTGAATGCTATGTAATTTGTTCAGTGGTTTTAAGTGGCAGGAGTGTGTATACGTGTGCGTGTGCGTCCTGAATACTTGTGCTTGTTTGTTTGCAGAAGTGGATCGAGGGTTTGAGGTCAGTGATTCACAACGTTAAGGCCAACAACGTCTGTCCAATGACATGCCTCAAGAAACAGTGAGTGCAATTCGCAGCACAGTTGTAATAACTTGGCTGTGCCTTCTTCAGTAAGACGCCTTAATCCTACTTCCTGTTTTTGTTTAGTTGGATGAGAATGTGTTTCCTTACCAACGTGAATGGGAAGATTCCTGTAAGAGGGTAAGAGTGCGTTTAAAGTATGTTTTTGGGTTGTTGTTTTTTTTATACAATATCATTCACTCATCTTCACCTTATCCTCCTCCTCTTCTTAAAGCATCACTCGGACATTTGCATCAGGCAAAACGGAGAAGGGGATCTTTCAGGCTCTGAAGGATCTGGGCCTTCCTAGTGGAAAGGTCAGACAATACTGGAAGTCAGATGTGTCCGAGTTTGTTACGCTGAAAGAAAACTGTGAGGAAATGACTCTCTCACTTACCTTTTACAGAACGATGAGATTGAACCAGCAGATTTTACCTTTGACATTTTTTACGCGCTCACACAGAAGATCTGCCCTCGCACAGATATAGAGGAGCTCTTCAAGAAAATGTAAGTGTTTCATCTCGTCTGCTCTTTTTAATTGTTTTGTACCTTAAAAATAATAAAATATCCTCCGAATACACATTTAACAGCATTACCCAGCAACGTATTGTACCTGCGTTACCTTGTGCCTGAGCAGAACAATGATATCATCTGTTTAAATATTCCCCAAGTGAGAGCTGCTGCATCATGTTGGAAATAATCAGGACAAATGTTTCTGTGCCTGCCGCACTAACTATGTCTGGACAGCCTAACCTGCTTCCACCGTTCAACATTAATTATGTTCAACCTAATGACAACAGTCAAAGAAGAGTGATGATTAACAAGATACTACTAAAAGCGTAATGTAACTGTAAAGACTGGCTTTTCTAATTTTGACTGACTGTGTGAATGACTGAGGGTTTCGATTTTAAGGAGCATAACATTTTGTTTTGTTTTTCTAATTAATCTCTCTGCAGCAATGGGAACAAAACTGATTATTTAACTGTAGACCAGTTAGTCAGCTTTCTGAATGAAGTAAGCTCTTTATCATTCATTAACTTCTCTCTGTATTTAGCTTGCGTGTGCCCTTCCCTGCAACTCCTGCTGCTCTTACTCTCATCCTGCTCTGAGGTAGAAGTCGCCCTGCTCCCAGGCCCGACTGCACATTAGTCCACCTTAATCAAATTGGATGGACACAACATTTAACTTTGAGTGGGCCTGCAAGGGCATCTTCAACCACCTCCCTTATTCTGCATGCCCACCGTCATCCCATGTTCTCCTTACCGTGGCTTGCCTCCTTCTCCCCCCCCGTGTCTGATTGGTGTTGCCGTAGCAACGGGAGGGTCGAGGTTTCCATCCTGTTGCTTCCTGCTCGGTTCGTCTCGTTCCCTGCTGTGCGTATATGTGTTCTGTGGCTGTGCTGCTCTGTGTTGCTGAATACCTGCCTAGTCCTGCTGCTGTGCAGTCACGTGTTTGCGCTGCTTCATGCTCTGGGCTCGCCAATCAGATTAAATTCCCCACCTGGCTCTGTGAGTGGGCAGCGACATGTTCATGATGTTTGAATGTTTGCTGTTGTTTTTGTGAATGCCACCTTGATTCCCTCAAACACATGTGATTCTTTGCTTCTAAGCAACATTTAATCTCTGCACCTGTTAGTGTGGCTCACAGGTCTTTGTTTATACTGCCGTATAATAATCACCTTGATCAGTGCTTTTAGTACTTGCTGTCTAAATGTTATGTGCCTGTGTGTATACTAATGATATATAGATAATATTTCTTAAATAGTAAGTGATGAAAGCCAATCACATAGTCCTGAGTTCAGTACCTTTGATCAGGCATAACAAATTGAGAGTGTAAACATATTGTAATAAGTTTGCTCCTATCCTGCGTGTAGCGCAAGATGCGTTTGTCCTAAATTAGATTTGTGCTGGGAAATTACTGGAGACGATGAATAGAGGGATGACTGCGTTTGTGTTTCGCTTCACAGAACCAGCGCGACCCAAGGTTAAATGAGATTCTGTTTCCATTCTACGACCCCAAGAGAGCCATGCAGATCATCGAGAAATACGAGAGAGACGAAGATCTGAAGAAGAAAGGTAAAGAACCGTGTGGGCAAACCAGAGGGAGGGAGATGTTTTAGGCTTTGCTGCCATCTGCAGGTGTTACCTTGAACGGAAAACCAGATTGTTGGCACATTTTCTCCAGGGCTAAATATTTATTGTCAAGTGCCGGAGTTTATTTTTCCCCTGTTATCATCATGATGAAATGGTTGTACACATAGCTCTGCTGCTTTTTAAATACACATTTAGATTCCCAAAAGAATCTACAGTAGTTAAACATCAAGTAGCTGTTGTTTTGATATAAACACGCAGGAAGGCATGGCCTGACATTTGCACGTCTTGTGCTGAATTCAGAGTTAGTAATGATAAAAATGTATATACTAATAAAATACTTAGTGATAGAGTGAATTATAAAAGCCATTTGTTCTGTTTACTTTAGAACACTTCTTCTACAAATACATGTTACATTTTTCCAAAATAAATAAAAAAAATTACAAGAATATTTTCAGAGTTTTATACTGCTTTCACCTTAAAGAAATATTCACAAAGTTTAACAATAAATAATATTCTACCACTAAGTTACGCCCTTCGTGTCCGTCCTTGTTCTGTTCAGGTCACATGTCCAGTGATGGCTTCTGCCGGTACCTAATGTCAGATGAAAATGCTCCAGTGTTCCTGGACCGGCTGGAACTGTACCAAGATATGGACCAGCCGCTGGCCCATTACTTCATCAGCTCCTCCCACAACACGTACTTGACAGGCCGACAGTTTGGAGGGAAGTCCTCAGTAGAGATGTACCGGCAGGTCCTGCTGGCTGGATGCAGGTATTTATGTTAATATGGTGTACTCGGATGGGTTGACAAACACACGTGTATCATCCACTCTTAGGTTTATCTGGCTATGCTAAAGCTCAGTTGCACGTGCAGCTTGTGGACAGAGACATTTCTGTGTGCTTTGCATTAGATGTGTGGAGCTGGACTGCTGGGATGGGAAAGGAGAGGACCAGGAACCCATCATTACTCATGGCAAGGCCATGTGCACAGATATCCTGTTCAAGGTGAACACAAAAAACCCAACTTTGTTCAGTCTTTCAGTTACTGCTTTAATGCTATTTCATAATGTAAGTCTGCCCCCTTGTGTTCAGAGTTTGATATAACATTTGATGGCTTGTTATGATTCATCCTCCTCACACCTAATGTTTTTCTTCTCCTGCCACAGGATGTTATCCAAGCCATTAAGGAGACAGCATTTGTCACATCAGACTTTCCTGTTATTTTGTCATTTGAAAATCACTGCAGGTACATTTATAATCAGTAAACATCGAATGTGTAAGGATTGCTTTTATTTGCATACATTTTTCACAAATAATCAATACATAGACATATTATGTATTTTTGTGACTGTGTTACTTAGTAAACCTCAGCAGTACAAGATGGCCAAGTACTGCGAGGAGATCTTCGGTGACCTGCTCCTCAAACAGCCTTTGGAGAACTATGCGGTAAATCCTCTCTTTCTAATACAAAGTATTTCTTAGAATTTGCTCTGATTGGGTTATACTCATATTTACTTAAGTGTAAAAGTTCTTTTCTCTTTGGCAGATTGAACCTGGGCGTCCTTTACCCTCTCCAAGTGAGCTCAAGCGGAAAATCCTCATCAAAAACAAACGCTTGAAACCTGAAGTCGAACAGAGTATGTAGACAGCACATCTATGTGATTTTATGAGATTTGTCTGTCTTTAACATCCTTATGTGTGCAATACAGAGCAGCTCGAGGCCTTCAAGAAACACATGGAGGCAGGAGAGACAAACACCCCTGCTATCATTATGGGAGAGGAGAATGAAGACGACACAGAGAACGGTCAGATGTCTGACAGCCTGTGTTTCTATGTGAAATAATAAATCGTAGTAATGTGCGTGACAGCCTCTTGTACGAGCAGTAAGCGATAGGTTTATGCTGAAAAATGCAAAGTAGAACATCAAGTGCAAACACTCGCTAAAGTAAATGCACCAAGGAATAAGTAAAATATTAATGTTGGAGGGGAAAAAAAATCAGCTTTGCTATTGATTTGTGTTGTTCTGTATATGTGAGCGCAGGAGAAAAAGAGGCAGAGGATAAGGATTTGAATTCGGAGGCCCCCAGCAGTGTTTCTGAAGCAACCAGCGAGAAAGAATCCAACAGTGTTTCTCAGAGTAATGCTGTCAGCTCAAGGAAAGATGACGAGCAAAGCAACAGTATTAAGAAGGTAGGTTTGAGTGTCGACTTGCTACTGAAACACTAAAACGAATCTGTGGACATTGCAGAGAAGCCCTCTGGTTTGTTATACATCCCCGGCAGGTGAGATTAAAACGGCTAACTGTAACAGTTTTTCCCCCTGTACCATTTGCTAAATATAGGACATTGGACTACTATGGCCCAAATTCAGTCAAATCTACCACTAACACGAACATCCCATTAATGGGTGTTTTGTATGGATGTGTTCTTAGGTACCTGAAGATGAGGTGACAGAGATATCTGAAGCAACCGACGCCACAGACATCTCTGAAGCATCTGACCAAGACAACAACAAGAAGGCAAGTGCCCATCCCGTCCCCTTTTTACCCCACTAAAAGCTGACTGCTGTCTCTGGGCTGATGAATAAGACTAGGTTATTGAGCCATGTGTATGTGTGCTTGTGCTGTTCAGACTGTAGATGTGGCAGAAGACTTAGAAGAGGCTCTGATAGCTCAGTACACCTATGTGGGAGCCACCACTAACATCCACCCGTATCTGTCAGCCATGGTCAACTATGCACAGCCGGTCAAGTTCCAGAGTTTTGATGTAGCTGAAGGTGAGAGCTTCAACTTTTAGCTGTCATTTCTCATGTAAGAGCCTCATAGAACAATCAATCAATTACTGCCTGTCAAAATAAATGTTAATCAGCTTTTCTTTTGTTTTTCAGAAAGGAATATCCACCATAACATGTCATCTTTTAACGAGTCAGTTGGCCTGGGCTATCTGAAGACTAATGCCATTGAGTTTGTGAAGTATCCTTTGAGCATTTGTCAGATCAGCCAGTTGCATTGGATTTTTCTAGAAAATAGAACAGCTATTAAAAAAAAAAAGGGACGCTAAGGTAGGAAAAATGTAGATAAATAATACATTTAAGTTATCGTTACAGGATGTATGTAAACTTTAATCAGCATAAGATCAGATTTCACCAAGTTTAGGTTTTAAGTTTAAACTCTATGAGACTTTAAGGGAAACAGCTCAGACACTTTACTGAGATGCATGAAGAGACATAAATTTCCAATGAAATCTGAGTTTGAACTTTATAGATTGAGGTCACCTAAATGAGAGCTGAACGTCGGCTCAGAACTGATGTTTTTTAGCCATACTTGTTTCCACTCTGCTGTCGGAAAAGAACTTGAGGCCTCTAGAGCCCAGTGTGCTTTCAGCCTGACACACAGCCTCTCTCTCCCCTCCAGTGGGACTGCTTGACCCAAGCTGTTCACACTAAAAATAGTTGTACAGTCTGTTTAATGCACACACGCACACACATGTGTTGAAACACACATGTTCTCCCTCCCTTTTTTTTTCAAATTTTCCTGAGCTTCAGCACAGCTACAACAAGCGTCAGATGAGCCGTATCTACCCCAAAGGGGGCCGGGTGGACTCCAGTAATTACATGCCTCAGATCTTCTGGAACGCAGGCTGCCAGATGGTCTCACTCAACTTCCAGACCCCAGGTACCACAGCATGCAACATGGGACCTCTAACCTCACACTCACCCATACAACACCACTCATAGTATATGTAACTTCATATTACAAAATACACACTCAAATCTAATTTCAAGTAACCCTCTGATCATGCTCAGAGCATCTTCTGCATGTGGGGAAGGGTTGACTGTGAAGCTACGAAACGACCATCTCGCAGCTGCAAATATATTCATGCAGGAAAAAAAAACAAGTTTCTGAATTGAAGTTTGGATTTGGTGTCAGCTCATTTAAATAGAATCAATATCTTTTCGTGTGTGCAAAATTGCTAAATAAATGCAGCTGAATTCGTACCTCTGTTTATCTCTGACCTCTTACAAACACTCACACACACTATCAAACTGTTGCTGCCATATAAACACCTTAACAGGGAGTGAAACAGCTGCTGTCCTATGTCCAGAGGCATTAGACATTAGACCATATGGCCTGCTGTGAGTGGGGCATATGTGAGGCTTTAGGCAGGGGTCTGGGGACTTGGAGCTAAGGGGGAGTCAGGGAAAATATTACAAACCCATTCACTCAGATTCAGAAAAAATTCAGTCTTTGAATGATGGGGTTTCTCGGTTTTCTTTTTTAGTCATTAATTTATTTGGATTGTTTTGATGTTTAAACACTGGCGTGTATATATTGCAGTTACTAATCACTTATCATTCTCACTCTTCTCTCAGATCTGGCCATGCAGCTGAACCAAGGAAAGTTTGAGTACAATGGTTCCTGCGGGTGAGCACAGCTCCTCAACTCCTGTCTTTAGTTCATTCCGGTCTGTCCCCTCCCTCCCTCTCCACTCCTCTCTAAAGCTCATCAATTATAGCTTGTCACATCTCATTAGCGACTGCCAGAAGCGACCGCAGCTACTATCTTTTCCAAAAACCAATGAGTGCTTTCGAGAAGGAAGCTCCTCTTCTCTCGGCAGTCATCTGTCTCTTCCTCTCTCCCTTGTCGTCTCCATGCCTCGCCTTTAATACCGTCCCTGAGGGCAGAGATTTTCCTGCTAATGCTGGAAATCTTATATGTGGCGAGATCGAGGCTTTTGCAGACAGTCATCACTATTAATGTTACTCTGATGGGCCCCTGGTTAGCATACACATATGCACAGTACCTTCGTGTGCTACATTTATTCTAAATCGGGAGACATCAACAACAAAAAAATGTTTGTAAAGGCATCATAATCAGATTTTACAAAACAAAAGTGTGTTCATTGATGGGTTTGTGCGTGGCCGCTTTCCTCATGTGCATCTTCTGTGCACGTCAGGTACCTGCTGAAGCCCGACTTCATGCGGCGGTCAGACAGGATGTTTGACCCATTCTCAGAGACACCGGTGGATGGTGTCATCGCTGCAACCTGCAGTGTACAGGTTAGGTCGTGCAGTACTAATAAATCATTCAGGGAAAAAGTGGATAAGGGATTTCCATTCAGGGATTCAGCCTAGTCTTAAACCAAACTTTTTTTTCAGTGGAACTAGGTTTCATCCATGTCTGTGAAACCTACAGATAATATCATGTTGAAGGTTGGTTTCAGGCTTAGATGTGGCATGCTGTACAAATTACAGTGGTTCTTATATCGCGCTTTTTTTTACTCTCCTAGAGGACTCAAAGCGCTTTATGCAACATGACTCATTCACCTATTCATATTCAGGAGCAACTCTGGGTTCAGTATCTTGCCCAAGGACACTGGCATGCAGACTGAATCACCAAACTTCTGATTAGTATATAGGTTGCAGTACCTCTTGAGCCACAGCCACCCCACAGTGCACTGAATGAACCTGTGCAGATAATATTGCTGTAAAATCAACACCTCTCCAAAGCACTGAGAATGGTCTGCTTCTTTTTTAGGTGTTCTCAGGACAGTTTCTCTCTGACAAGAAAATCGGGACCTACGTTGAAGTCGACATGTATGGACTGCCAACGGACACCATCCGGAAAGAGTTTCGCACTCGCATGGTGATGAACAATGGACTGAACCCTGCCTACAACGAGGAGCCATTCGTCTTCAGAAAGGTAGCACGAACGGATAGACGGGGCAACAATAATGGATGCAGTGAGTTGAAAAAATGTTGCGGCACGTAGTCCCATTTGGGATGAGCCAATGGAAATGGAAACTGGGGGAGAAAAATCTATTATTTGGGTTGGAGAAAGATCTTAGTGACATGAGAAGCAGCCTGATTCTCATCTTACTCCAGTACAAAGGGTGGAAGGAGAAGGAAAGGAGACAACAATGAAATCTAAGATAATAGTAGCAAGAGTTAGGGAGAGGAGGAAGCAGATGGAGAATACAAAGTGAGAATACAGAAACGGAGTGATTTGGGATACTGTTGAATAATAAAAGTGTGACATAAAAAACGAAACACAATCTACTGTATACTGACTGACAGAAAAAGAAAAAGGAAGTGAGGAAAGGAGCCACAGAAATGAAAAGAAAGATAATTAGAGGTGAGGGAGAGAATTAAAGGGAAAATAAAAGAGATGGGAGCCAAAGAGAGAGAGGAACATGTGTGTAATAGTGCTGCTCTCAGCAGAATAGGAAGTCTCTCAGCCATGACTGTGACTCCAGCTTCCTAACACACACCATCAATCACAGCCTGCCGCAGTGCCACACACACACACACACACACACACACACACACCTATCAAAGAGGGCCATCATAAGCAGTCTGCAAGCAAGATTCGTTTCTCACCTCCACACACACAGATGCCCTCAAATGCCGCCACACTTTTTGCATGCATACACACCGCTGTCATGACTGCAAGTGAACAATACACAGTGCATCAGCAGGGCTGTGAATGTGTAGGCAAACACACACACACACGCGATGCTTCTACCCATTCATCTCCAGTGAGTATTCTTCAGCCTTATCTCCCACCTTCCCATCGTCTTTGTATTAATCATCCTCTTATCTTCACATAGAAGCCCAGTTAAGACACTCTCTCGCTCTCTTTTTTTCCAAGGGTGTGAGTACAGAAGCTCATCTGCAGACACAAGTTAAAAGCATACATATGTACACGAGATATTCTCCACTCCTTGGATGCATACTAGCTGCAGAGACGGGCTTGTCAGCAGTCAGATATGCAGTGTGTTCCTCCTTTATCGCGTCTTTTTCTTTTATCACACATGGACTATACCCCGATTGTGTCCCTTGCAGTTCCATCTTCGACCTTCCCCTTTAATGATGCTGCTTTCTTTTACTGCTTTGTCTGGCAAATATTTATCTTTTTAAACATTATCAGAGCAGAATGAGCTCAGTACACTTCCAAAATGTCGGCAGAACTAATGGCAACGTTTCTTTTTCCTTTTTTTCAGTGTGGTTACTCCTCCCTCTTACCCACTGTTTCCCTTCATGCCTTCCTTCTAGGTGATCTTACCAGACCTGGCCGTGCTGCGCATCGCAGTCTACGACGACAACAATAAGCTGATTGGGCAGCGCATCCTGCCTCTTGACGGCCTGCAGGCTGGCTACCGCCACATCTCTCTGAGAAACGAAGGCAACAAGCCGCTGTCGTTGCCCACCGTCTTCTGCCAAATCATCCTCAAGACCTACGTGCCCGACGGCTTCGGAGGTGAGGGAAACACACAAATTGCAGCACTTAATGTACTTTATATTACTGGATAGACTTCAGTGCATGGGTAAAACAGAACTATAAGTTTGTTTTGTATAGATAACCTTTAATATCCGCCATAAGTATTCTGAGAGCAGTATAATAAAGCAGCTGCTGTAGCCTGCAGGGAGAGGAGAGGAGAAAGGAAAGCAAGAAAACTCTCTCCTGCTCGCTTTTTCTCTGCCTTGGTTTTAACATTCACAGTAATGGCGTGGCACAAATGATGATGACAGTGACTCTGCAGTAATGGTTTCGAACAGGCACGAGCATACAAATGAGCAGGACAATTGGAGTTGTCATTAAATAAAGCCAACGGGCTCGCACTGAGGAATCATTACTGTAACCATTAGTGGTTATTCTGCAAGATCTGTCGCTATCACTTTCCTACTCAAGCAGCTCTTTACCAAGAGCTGAAAATAAGATCCTGTTCCCTAGTAACGGTTATTTAAACAAGACGTGAAGATGATTTCAGATTTGATAAGGAGACTTTCTCAGAACGTAGACAGGAACGCAAAGCTGTGTCATACAAAGTTTGCACTGAATGACACATTTCAGCGTCAGGTTATTCATTCAGCCCACCAGGCTCATGACGAAATCTTCTAAATCTCTTTGTGTTTCAGCTATTGTGGATGCTCTATCAGACCCAAAGAAGTTTTTGACTATAGCAGAGAAGAGAGCTGACCAGATGAAAGCACTGGGAATTGACACGGTACACATGGGTTTGGAAGCGGCGCCCATACGAATCCAAAACTGGTCTGATCGCATGTATCTGATGAAAGGATGCAGCCAGTTTGAATAAATGCGTCTCTTTTCCTTTGTAGAACGACATAGCAGATGTTCCCAGCGGAAGCTCAAAAAACGACAAGAAAGGGAAGGGTAAAGGTGACACCGTGAAAACCAGTGTGACACCGCAAGCCAGCTCAGACATGGCCCAGACTTCCAACGCTGCCCAAAATAACACGACCGAAGCCAAGAAGGGTATACGCTGACGTAAAGACAGACATATTAAACATGCTGTATGCGAACTATGTAAACACAGAATAACATTTGTTTCCACTGCTGTTTCAGATAACGCACTCGTGCCTACTGTCAGCATTGATGACTTAAAGCAAATGAAGGTTGGTATTGTAACTCCTGTCACATAGCTCAGCAGCAGGTTTCCTTTAGTTTAGTCTGTACAGGCATATGTATGAAAATGAGCAATTATATAGAAGTAATCTTTGCTTCAGGTGTTGACATTGTCTGTATCATGTTTAGACCTAAAAAACAATAACTACTTTGTGTTATATTTTAGTAATAACCAATACTATTGTAGTTATGATTTTGCACCAATATTAAACTCACAATTATCTCATGGAAGTAACTGCACGCCAACTATTAATGCTGCCTGAGTCTAGTATATTGTACATCGTGACTAAACATGGATCTCTCCCACTGCAGTCGTACCTTAAATTGATTAAAAAGCAGCAGAAGGAGCTCAACACTCTAAAGAAGAAACACTCAAAGGTGGGTGACTGTTTTACTGCAGACCTGTCTGCTAATAATACAAAGGGGCTGCTGTTTATTCCTGACAGTTATTGATGCTCAGAGGGATAGAAACGGTGGAAGGGGAGGCGGCTCTACCTTTCATCTTCCACTGACCACTGACTGCACACACACAGACACACACACACACACACACAGTCCATTCATAATGTACATAGGGTGCTTCTGAGTATGCTAATGTGTCATATTGCTTCTAGTGTCTCCTGGCTGCACAAAGCAAGTCTGTATAAGAGAGATGCAGGAAATTATACAACTGTTTCTTTACTGCAAGCTTTTCCTTTTCCCTTCCTCTCAGGGATGGATTTGTGGAGATTTGAGTTATATCCCAGGAGTAAAGAAGGCACATATGTTAAAATACTGAGAAGTGTCTATAGATCCAGACACATAATGATTTGCTGTTTTTCTTCAAACAGCGATCGGCACAGTTTATATTGGCTGCTGGCTCAGTCATACATGCAGATTAATCATCACAGAATTTAGTCCTGTTGCTTAACATATGTATATCAGTACCTGCAGACCCATCTGTTGGCTGAAAAAAAGAAAGCTGCTGGTTCATTATTCAGGGGGAGCAACAAAATCAACATGAGTGTATTACAAACAATAATCGTTGTTGTTGTTGCTGCTGCCTGTTGTGCTGATTCCAAATTGGTTTCAATATAGGTTAAAACTGCATTTGCATGGCATAAGTAAATACTTATATATAATAAATAATAATTATAAATAATAAACGTGTCTCCCTTTTCTGCACTAGGATCAAAATACAATGCAGAAAACTCACTGCACTCAGGTGGACAAGATAGTGTCTCTGCACGATAAGGAGAAGGTAACTCTGGAGAAGCTACTAGAGAAAGCCATCAAGAAACGAGGGTAGGTGGAGACAAAAGCAAACACACACACACACACACACACACACACACACACACACACACACACACACACACACTAGTCTCATCTCTGTGTTTTGTCCTTTAGTGTCTCCCTTGTGAAGTCAGTCTTGTCTCTGTTTGTTTATCTTTTTGTCTCTGTCAAATTCTGAGATTTGGGTCTGTGTCTTGGTGTTAGCTCCAGTTTTATTTTGATAGTCTTGTGTGCTTCATGTTGAGTTTTAAGTTACCTGTCTAGTTTTCCTGATTTGTTGCAGCTATGTTCCCTTGTGTTTCTCCCTAACTGCCTTGTGTGTATTTATTGTTTGCCTCTTTCCTGCTCAGTGAATGTTTTTTTGTTCTCTTTCCCCCTGTAGACCATTAAAGCTGTGTTATTGAGTTCATTTCTAGTTTCCAGAGTCCTGCATTTGGGTTCTATTCTGCCTGCTACACTGGCAAACCTCGACATCTAGAGCTCAAAAAATAATATTAGCTGTGTCAAACTGCACAGAGCACACAAAGAGGACAGGAGGTCCCCGTGCAAGACTCGACACTGCTTCTATAAAGCTCCATGTGTGATATGAAGCTTTGCAAATAACCATTTATGCACAGAGACAAATCAAAGACATACCTAACTTTGCCCACCCCTCTTGACTCCTTTCCTTAAGATCAATTCAACTAAACTTCTCTTGTCCACTTGTACATGTGGGTTCCTTACAGTGAAAACAACTGCCAAGAGCTGAAGAAGGAGACAGAAGATAAGATTCAAACGCTAGTTGCTGATCATAAAACCAAGGTAACTTACAGCAAACGCTCTATCCACAAAGCTATTATTAGATGTGAGGATGACAAGTATCTTAGCTGTGAGTTATTAATGCGCTCGTGTGTTCGCATGCAGGTAAAGGACATCACAGCACAGCACACCAAAGAGTGGTCAGAGCTAATCAGTAGTCACAGCAGTGAGGAGCAGGAGATGAAGGACAGCCACGTCACCCAGCAGTGTGAACACCTCAAGAAGCTCTTGGCCACTGTCCAGGAGCAGCAGACCCTGCAGCTCAAATTCATTCATGAAAGGTGAGAGACCCGCACAGCTTGCTCACACACATAGGGATGGATTACTGCGAGTGATCAGACATGATCATTTGGGGCAGCAACTCTGAGATTTTATTGCCAAAAATTGGATGCAGACAACTTGTCTTATATGCAGCTGCTTGTTCCACAATGCAGGCAGAGCAAAGAGATGCGTGCCAACCAGGCTAAGATGTCCATGGAAAACAGTAAAGCCATCAGCCAGGACAAGACTATCAAAAATAAGGCAGAGCGAGAGAGGTGGGTCACGCCCGTGATGTAATCGTTCAGTCGTTGTTTTGGGGCTCTTAAGCGCTCATTGTAACTTCATGTTGTGATGGTTTTGTTCCGCTCTGAAGGAGAGTGCGGGAGCTAAACAGCAGCAACACCAAGAAGTTCCTGGATGAGAGGAAGCGGGTAGGATGTTTATTTTTTGTTCCTCAGCTGAAGAGCACTTCAATCATTATTCCTTTAGCCTGTGCACTGGATTAACATTGTTGGAATTTAAATACAAAGTGTAATATCCCTCAGTCTGTTCACCCTGCTGCCATTGGGCAAGTGATAAAGAAGTTGTTGCTCCTGCAGCGCTCAACCTCAGAGTAGTTTCTTTCCTCAGGCTGAGACAGCCTGTCATTCTTGTTTGTGACGACATCAGAATTTTGTTTTACAACCCAGTGTTGCATAATGATCATTAATCTTGAATCAAATGCTCCAAATGACTCCCCCTACTAAAACATATTTCATTGTAATAAAAAACATTGCTATTTATTTATGACAATTTAGTTTATTGCCTTTGTCTCCATGTTTCTGCAGCTGGCTATGAAGCATCAGAAGGAGATGGAGCAGCTACAGAAAAACCAGAGAGAGCAGCTGGAGAAACTGGAGAAGTTCAATGAGCAGGTACATAGAAGGAAATTACCTTTTACTGCCACTACAGTGTAAATTGATCTAGATAGCAGTAACTGTGATTGCTGTCACCTATCTAAGCTGTTAACACTGTTGTTTAAACCCAGCATTTAGTATTGGACCATATCCTGCTCATATCAGAACATTCCTCAGTTCAAGGAGCTTCTTGCTTTACCGGCTTAGAAAGTATAAATGACACTCAAGCTTTGGGACTAGTTAAATGTTCTAGATACATTTGTCTTAAGTTTACATTCCCTCATCATGGGCATGACTGTCATTGTAATTTCGGGCTTTTAACTTTTTTTTAACACTAACTTTTTCCAGGGTAGAATGAATGTAAAGCATGTATCTTTAGTGGAGATAATTTCTCTGAATTTCAGAGTCAGACATTCACATTCCAGTCCTCTGTGTATATATTCCTCCAGCACACCTAGTGGGCACAACTTTCAACTATCTAGCTGTTGATTTGAGGTGAAATTTAAGAATTTGGAGGTAGTCACTCTTCTTCAATATTCCATCCACTTTGTGTAATGTACCAGTACCAGAAATGGCTGAGAGGGACTTTCCTAACTAGTGTGAATCTACAGATTTCTTTCTTAGATCTTTACTGAGTTCACTGGACTTTCCCATTGTTCTGCATATTGGTAAATCCAGTGAGTGCTGTCAAACAAATGCTTTTAATGCTCATGATGAGGGTTTGTAAACTTCTAAACACAACTGTACTTCCTTCACTGACATATTGACTGCTGTTGTTATTGCTTGCGATATAATTAGTATTTATGCAAGAATTTTCCCCCAAAGTTAGGATCAGAATTGCCCTGAATTACTAAAGATAAACAAAACTGCTGAAATGAAACAAACAAAAAAGCCAGATTATAATATCAGCGTCTTTTTTTCCCGACATTACAAATAGAAGAAAGTACGGTTTACGTCATCATGTCCCCATTTTTGCATTTTATTTTACCATCTGTCATAGTACCTGTACATGTTTCACATGTATGCACATTTTCCTTTCTTTTAATTTGATTTGCTTCTTCCGGCACAGCTTTTGAAATCACACCATGCAAACAAACAGGTTCAAGGTAGGCATCGCCATCTCCCCTCATCTCTACCTCTGACATCACCTTTCTCTCACTGCATCATTCAGTGATCGTGTTTCCTTTCACGTCTTTTCCTCCTACCTCTTAGTCACGTTTTTCACCGAGCCTGTTTAAGTCTTGACTTATCTGCTATCTAAATGATTGGTATAATGATCTACTCAAGTGACTCAGCCCTGAGTACAGCAGGGGAATAGTACACGACAGGCCTGTCTTTGAAGAGATTTGCACAGTTTGAAATAGAAAGTGTTTCTTTCCTCTGTATGATGAAATTCCACTCCCACATTTTTAGTCTGCAGCTCTTGCGCTGTCAGGAGTGCCAACTAGAAGCTCAAGTCATTTATCACCATGACTCACCAGCTATTACGTAGTAAAAACAGCCAGCTCACAACCTGCTCCTGTGCTTCTACTCCAGCTCATAATCATTTACTTTCATAGTATGTCACTGTGTCCCACTGAGGCAACAATTACTCCAACTAAGCATGTGGCTTTATTACCTGCCAAGCAATTCAGAGATACACCCAACAGAATCCTGAAATCTGAAGCCCATACTGATAAATTGTTTACTAAAAGTTGAACACAAATTGATCACAAAAGTTGTACAAATCCACTAGAAAATCTTCCACTTGCACACATTAAAAGAAGGTGTCTGTCTGTCTTAACTGTCTTCCATCTCTTCCAAGACGAAGGACATGCAGCAGATGGTGAAGTTGGAGGAGGAGATGGACCGCAGACCTGCCACAGTGGTGTGAGCGGCTGAGACTGGGAAGACACATTCACACTTGTGCAGAAAACACTCCACAGAAAGCCCTCTACAGTCCAGAGATGAAAACCTTCCTACATCACTTTCTGTGTTTTATTTATGTTCGCTCAGACACACAGCAGCCCCGGCCCTACACCTCTTCTTTTGCTCTGTTCACTCAGCCATGCATCGTGTGCTCTCCAACTACTATCTTTATACCACTGAGCCATTGGTGCTTATCACCGTTTGTCAGGGGGGATTAACCACTTATCGAGACAGGAAACGTTACCTCAGAGAACACACAGGAAAATACGTCGTCTCCTCTAGTGTATCTAAATTCTCTGTTGCCATCACATTGTATGTTCTCTTCAGATATTAGCAGTACTTAGTACAAGCACACATACACCAAATTCCTCACACACACACACGCCGGCTCATGACAGGTCACATAAACAGGCTCTGTTCCCAATTTGACCATTTTTGCGAAGGAAAAAAAAAAGCAGTATCCAATGAACCGCTGCAGAAACAGAGGGATGAAGAGTATGTATAAGATTTAATGTCATTTCAGCACAAATGAATCAACTGTATGAGAAATACACTGTATGCTACACCAGTCGTGTCCTGAGCACTTTGTATCTGATAGGCTGTCAAAAAAAGTTAAAAAAGAAAAAGAGAAGAAAAACTAACAAAAACACGGAACATGTAGCGGTGCACTACTGTAGGTTTTCTGTTTTCAGTAAGAATGTATTTTTAAAAAAATAAAATTGTTGTATTAAGAGTGGCAACACCCACCCCCCTTTCTCCCTCCATGTTACACAATCCTCCACCTTATCACAAAGACATGTTATTGACTTTTTGATGACTATAAAAAGGTTTATTGTCACGCTGAGTCAGAATACTATAAAGGGATCACAGGGAATACATGCTAATCCCTCAATCAAATTTTTTTGTTTCACTTACTTTAATTTTAGGTACTCATGAGATGGTTTAATAGCTGTGCTTCTTTTGCACTTGGAAATTACATTTACATGTATTTTACACGTTTCCATGAGTACAGTTTAAACTGCAATACTTTTGGTACTCTACGTACACTATGCAAACAAGATAATTCCCTCATAGCTGTAACAGTAAACGGTATTCCACACTTGCTGTCGCCCATTCCTCTATCTGACTTTGGCTGGCAGCCGTCTCTTTGTCTTGTCATTATTACAGCATTGTTGAATGCTAGTGCTCCCTTTATAGATTCTTGACTGCACCTGAGCACCCTCAGCTTGTAAACCTCGCAGTTTCCCTGTCCTGCTCTGGCTATAGGAGGGTGGACCGAATAACAGATTCGTAGAAGTCTCTGGTGTTCACTCCTGTCTACAGCAGGTTCCCTCCCTAACGATGTTACAGAGGTGATGTTGGAGGTGGTGGTACTGTGCCCTGATGCCTCTGCAGAGAATTAAAAGTGTGATGTGCAGTACTGTTATAATGTAACACTAACATTGACTAAACTGACAAAAAAGTCATGTAATGATATAAAAACATTAAGGATAAAGGCACCTATGGGTATTTTGGCCTTTTTTAAAAAGTTTTGTTTGTTTGTTTTTTTCCCCCTGTTTTATTCTGCTGTGTTATATGTAAAGGGTAGATGGGATATTCTTGTATATACTGGAATGTATGTAGTTTAATTTACTTTTGGACCAGTTGTGTTCTGCCATTTAAGGGCTTGGGGATTGAGTGGGTCTGCTGGGTGAGGGAAAAATGATCAACCATTGTTTTGTTTTTGAGTTTGTTCTTTTTCTTTTCTTGTTTTCCAGTCTGCCCTTATACTGCACCACACAACACGATATAAAGCTCTCACCACATATCTAGTGTAGAGATAAATGAGTAAAAGTGCTTTTAAATTTTATTCCATCGCTTTCAAATGTGCCACTCGGTGTCTGTTAGGATGTTTAAATTATTTTATGAATGATAAAATGCCAAATTAAGGGGTTATTTATATGAAAGTATATATAAATAAATGAATATATATTATATATTAGATAATGTGTAGTTTAAGATGATTATGTTAGAAGCTTTTTTGCACTAGTTGAATGTTTCTGTTGTGTGATTTACATGTAACCTTTGGCTCTCGAGTTTGTCAAAAAAGCAGATTATTTTTGCAGAGCAACATCACTGATTTCATTTCCTCAGTTTCTACTGTATCTCCTTTATTTTCTATTTGAATTGTAGCTTGTCGACAGACATTCTGTGCGTGTTTTTGTATTTATATTGTACTGTTGAACTTATAGCAATGAAAATACTGTTGTTATCCAGCTCCTTTAATACTGTTTTATAGTATGTGTCTCAATAAATCCAGGTGTAAAATGGGACATAATTACGTGGCTCATTTGTGTTTTCCTCAGAACGTACTCTTTGTGTTTGACCTAACCTTGTTGAATTTGAGGGAAATAAAATATTTCCAATTGGGGGGGAAAAGTACAGTACTGCTAAAACCATGTACATTTCCCCAGGCGTGTACTTCTGTTTATCCAACGTATCCATAGTGTCATTTGTCATGTCTGCTCTCTCCTTAACCCCCCGCCCGCCCCTCAAAATGCCCCAGGGCAGATGGCTCACTTTACCTTACAATATTAACCACCTTGATGTTACAGTTGTTGTGAACTATATAAATACAATTTGAACTGCATTGAAGTAAATAGTAGAGTGATTAACACTGTTGCCGTGCAGCAGCAAGAAGGTTCCTGGCTCAAATGCTGGCTGAGTGAGATTAGCATGTTTTCCCTTTGTTTCCTTTATGTGCACCGATTTCCTTCAAAGCCATGCATGTTAGAATAAGTAGTGATTCTAAATTGATAGTAGATGTGAGGTAGATAAAGCAGAATAAAGCATCATAGTTAATTGTGATTTGCTACTTAAAGCTACTTTGAGTAGTCTGTTAGACTAGGAAAGTGTAAGTATAAATATAAAGACATTACGCTTGCCTGGTTTTCAAAATATTAGCTGTAGAGTTGTCTGCCTGGGCTTGAATATAAAAGAACTAAATAGCTTTTTCCTTGCAGTACGCAAAGTGTATACATAAAAGTGCATTGATTCAAATATCGATAGTGTCAATACCAACGCAGGTGTTAGTATTGGATTCATACTAGTATCGATCCTATCTTCTTTTTTTGGTGGAATGAAAAAAAACACCTCAAACATTCATTACGAAAAATCCCTGAACCTGTTTTTGCTAAATCAAGCCTTTTTTATTTATTATTAACACATTTAAAAACAGTCGACCTAAAGTGCTTTAAAGATGGGCACATTTACATCGCAGGGCTCCAGTTTTAAAATACATGAAAATCTGAAAGGTGCGTTTTGTTGTATTAACTAAAGTGGAAAGTAAAAAGTGCAGGGATTTAGTGTCATTAATGTTCAGAATTTGGAAATGATGTGGATTCCTCATAAGTTACGACACACTGCTCTCACCTACATAAGCTGCCTTTATAAGTTAAAAATATTATTGCCGTCAGCAACACTGGTCCTGTATTTACCTGGTTTTTGGATTGATACCTAAATTTACAGTATTACACAGCACTAATAATATTGCGCCCTAGTTACCGAAACCTAAATAAATAAACTTTCTCCCAACCATGCAGTCATTTGTGCAGCTCATCTGAGGAGGGCACCATAAATGTTAAGATGCTGTCACACTATCACCACCACCAGCCCTGCAGTCTTTCTGCAGTCATAGTGAAACTTTGCAGAAAGAAAATAGTTTATTTTGTTTGCTTAGCTTTTTTACAGTTTTACATGAGAAACATTGCACAAAAACAATCGAGGATATTAGAAAACACTGCAGGCCAGAGGAAGACGTATATCAGTGAGGTAAGCATGTTTTGTTAGTTGGAATGCTGAAACATCGTGCTGCCAGTTTTGTAGTTAAGCTGCACCAATGATGTCACTGAAAATGTGATTCATTCAGATGCTACCATATACTCTCCCGGCTGTAATGTGGATTATTCATCTTCTCTGATTTGATAATTGTGTTCTAAAGCACACTGTAGGGCACAAGCACACCACCCACGCCCCCCCACAAATAATAACCACTGCCGTCTCATCACATTCAACAAGTGAATTGATAAGCCAGGTCCTCTCTTGAACACAGGCGGCTCCAGTGCTGACGCTCTTTTTTATGTCATTGTAAACAAAGTATTTCCATTAGAAAAGAAGAACAAAGCGTGGTAGGCTAATTATGTTTGCGTTGCCCGGCAACTCCTCCGTAGCTTCCCTTTCACTATAAAATTAGGGTGGAGGCTTTGTTTGTCAGCAATCGTTGGGGGGAAAGAGGTTTTCCAAACCTGTTCTACTAATAGAAAGATGAGTTTTCGTAAATAAATTTTAATAAACGTATTGGATAATAATCTTCTAATAAACATGCTAAAAGCTCCCGGGAAGTCTAACGGGAAAACAGGCACCAAGATCCTCCTGGATGCGATCTCCAAGGATAAAGTCCACCTGGCCCGGTTTGTTCTGGATGCGCTGGATGGGGAAATCGTGGACTCCAAAGCGGAGGGCGCACAGACTCCCCTCATCTCCTCTGTCTTGCTGCCCGATGCCCAGGCTCGGTGTAAGTTTGCAGAGCTCCTGCTGCACAGAGGCGCCAGCGTCAACTGCCGGGACGGAAACGGGCGCACAGCGCTCAGTCACGCCTGTGAGCAGGGACACCTGGACGCGGTGAAGATCCTGGTCCGAAACAGCGCGGACCCGGAGATTGTAGACTCGTGGGGAAACACAGCGCTCATGTACGCCGCGGTGGCAGGTCACGCGCACGTTGTCGAGTTTTTGGTGAGAGCTTTCAAGAGGCTGGGTCTTCAGATAGACCGACAAAACAAAGTTGGCAACTCTGCTATTGGAGTGGCAAAGTTTCTTGGTCACACTGAATGCATCTGCGCTCTCACCAACAATTCCAAAAAGGGCCGCGAGGACGGAGGCGCTCGTGGAAGTGCGCAGCTGCGACCCGGCGAGCTGGAGAAGAAGGTTGGACATTTAGCAGACAGACTGGAGGTCCTCCGAGCGTGTAATCATGCTCATTGCCTATTGGCTCCAAACTGCACCCGGCAGCCAATCCCGCGGATAAAGCGGAGCGGGTTGCCATCCATGAACTCGATAGAGGAGTTTGAAACGGAGAACGAAGGCGCCTCCTCGCCTCCACCTGATCTGGTCCTCTCTGAAGTCTCGACCCTTGCACCCAGTCCTTGTATTTCTCCCAACCTTAAGCATCCGAAAACCGAGGGAAGGCCGACCACCTCAGATGACCCCCTCCCCCCTCTAACGATGGGCTGTGAGGCTCAAAGATCCACACTGTTCTCGCCTCGGCCCAGCAGAAACAGCCACAGACCCAGCGCGCCCTCTGCTCTGGGCATTTTAATGACCCCCATTCTTGCCAACAAAAGTGAGAATGAGTTGGCAACAGAACGAACCAAAATGTTAGACTTCGGTCTACACAGATTTCCCGACAGCTATTATAAGAAAAGGTGCAGCCTGCCAACCAGCATGCTCAGCCCCGCACCTCCTGAGCGCACTCTGGTCCCTTTGCGTAAATCTAGAACCGTGAGGAGGCGCGAATGGTCTCCCGGCAAGGCTGAACCTCCCCAGGCACCGACTGCCTCATCTGCAGCCGCGACTTTCTCTGTATTGAGCAACAAAATGTTGCGCCGCTTTACTTCCCCGGAGTTTGAAAAGGATGCGAAAGAGCTGGAACAGGATCCGACGGCATTTTCAATGCGGATTCCGCGATCAGAAACTTTTCCACAGGCTGTTAAAAAACATCCTCAGGTCGACAGCAAAGCCAGCATCGACAGCATCAGCTCCGTCAAGTGCGAGTTTGACTTTCATGTGAGAAAAACAAACGCTTAAAAAGCGTGTTTGCCCGCGTTACTTTAAGAACGGATTCCCACAAAGATCGTTTAGACATGACTTTCAAAACTCCGGTAATTTCCGTGAGAGTTACCAGAACGCATTCATCTTTGTTCTACTCCGTTTGGAGTGGAAACAATAAATCCATGCTACTAAAGTTTTACATTTACACCCATATTTAAAGTACAAATGAATCAAACTGTTTGCGTAGTACCTCGCAGCCTTACGACTGTGCATGCTGTAGTGTCAGTATATGGTTGGAACTTTGTCCGGTGTTATATGCCACTCCCTTTAAAGTAGGTGGAGTGTTCATCAAAGGTGAAGAGGTGATGTGCCATACACAATATGTATTATTTATGTATAGCATAAGCTTGTTGTGCTGTGAGATTTTTCTGTATCTTCCAGTACACCTTAACATCAAATAAAGTCTAAATCTGATGTCTATGCGTCTGTGTGGCATCTACCCTGGATAAGGCTTGTGGTAGTGAGTGTTACATAAAACATTTATTCACACTTTGCCCTAATTCCATAAGGTCAATAATCGCAGATTTTTCTCTGATCTTGTGGGTTCAAAATCATCCTTGTGTAAAGTTAGAGAAAGCTAAGTGCTGTACTGATTCCGGTGCCGGGTTCACACCCCTCTTATTTTGGCAGAGAAAGAGTGATAATCTCATTATGAGCGTTTTGTAGCTCTCGCTCTCAAACGCACTTGGCTTCAACCTTGCACAAGTGGAGTTTGAGATAGTGAGAGAGGGAGGAGGGGGAGAGGTTTTGTCGGTGTTTCCCTCCAGACATCCATCATTTCAACCCCAACCTGCAGTCGCTTTACCACAGACATGGATACCACAGCACTGCGGGAATAACTGACACTGCATGCCGCGATCATTTTTAACTTAAGCGACTTTTTCTTTCCTTTAAAAAAAAAAAAAAAAAAAAAGAGGGATCATTCTTCGTGACGTTAATAACGTGCAGAGGCTGTCGCTGGGTTAAAGCCTGTCAACCTTGAAAGGAGAGGTCTGTTTGGATAGCCAGAACTCCTCGGTGCCGGGCAGCTTTTGCGGCGCAAACCGGATCTCACGCCCAACCTGGAGACTTTTTTTTCTTTCCTGCAGCATTCACGATGATTTGAGCGTGACTTCTTGGCGCTGAGAAGAGGCAATCCTCCTCTCTTTCTCTCTCCCCACCCCCCATTTCTCTCTCTCGCTCTCTCTTTTTGTCATTTTCTCTCTCCCTCCCCTCACTGCCTTCCTTTCTCTCTTTTCTTTTCGCGGGTTCAGCACCGGCTGCCCAGTCACTTAGCCCCCGCTCTTTTTCCTGCTCCGGGGAAGCTGGTAGCGATGGGACGTCTCGGTTTCAGCACCACGGAGAGCGCCCGACTTTTGCTGTTCACTGTGTTTGGTAAGAAAGTGTGTGTGAAGCTGTCGTGACTCCTTACTGCAGTGTGTGTAAGTGTATGGGCGTGCACGTGCACTGCTTGTGTCTGGCCACTACTGGCTCCGTGTGCGCGCGTGTTCTTATATTTCCATGAGTTGGCGTATTTCACCCATTATTTATCTCCTCATTTGGGTGGGAAAAAAGAGCTTCAAATGTAAGAAGAGTTGTAGTTTTGTCACTTCCTGAGGCTGTTCTTACTGCAGTCCGTGATGTGCTGTTGCTCCCCTGATACTGCAGACTTCACTCTCGGTTTTTTAACCCGTTTTTGACTTTGTCACCAGAAACCGAGGTGATCTAAAAGATGCCAGGTGGCTTCAGCTTAAACTCCAGTCGTTTACGACGCAGATTCTGCTGATTCTGCATGTTTTCAGGGGTGGCCCAAATGTGTGCGTGAGTGTGTCTGCGAGCCATTTGTCACCAGGCTCACCTCCTCTGTTCTTGTCGTCAGGTGTGCTGGCGCTGTCCGTGGTGCTGGCTGAGCAGGAAGGTGAAAACCTGTCCGGTCTCTCCAACAACCCGGACAAAGCCATCTTCGCGGTTCGAGAGAACGGCACAACATGTCTCATGGTGGAGTTCGCTGTAAAATTCCTCGTGCCATATGACGTGCTTGCACTCAACGGGATAGACGTAAGGAATCCCCACTGAATTTTAATACAACGCATGCTTCAGGAATGAGAGAAACCCGCTTAAAATTAAACGTTTTGGTTTGTGCGTAAAAGGGATCGAAACATCGGAAACGGGATTTTTAAGATGTAAAATATTTACATTGTATTCAATGTGATTTCTTTAAACTCCTGTTAAGAAGAAAGTTAATTTAAATAAATTTAGGCCTACAATAAATTTAAAATATGCGTTTGTGACCCACGGCTGTGCGCAAAATGCTGACCTCTCTCTTATGAGTCCAGTTATAAAGAACGGATAACAGCAAACTTTTCGAAACATTTAAAAGAGATTAAAATTAATTAAAAAAAAAAAATTCAGAATCATGCAGTTGTATTATATACCACTACAGTGCAATCTGGCGCACAGATAATGCTCAGTCCGCTGTTTGCCACCTTGACGCTTGCTGAATGTTTTTGCAGCTGATTACCGAGCAGGCGTCATTCACTCTCCCCCGTGGCGCAGAAATCGAGGGGAAATGTGGGAGCACCGAGTCAGAGATCCACATAACCTGGAAGAACAACGCCTACATCCTCCGCATCTACTTTTCCAAGGCGAGTAAACGAAAATAATGTATCTACACTACATGAAATGTAACCAAAATATCCCCATAAGTCTTAAGAAAATGCGTGCATTCACAAATTGGCTGCCAATTACATTAGTTTGACACGCAGAAACAGCGCGTATAGCCTGTGTAAAATTAGTGCAAATCCCGTGATTTAAATATAATTAAATCTACTGGTTCTGGTTTAAAAGAAACGTTCCCAGTAAATTTAACAAATGTATCAGAATTTGGTAATTTCCCAAAGATTTCAACACAAAAGTCTTAAAAAAAAATCGAGTAACTCAGTTTTTCGCGAGCGCAGGCCAAATCACCTTCCCCGTCGTTTGACGCATGTGTGCGTGAGTGTTTATGTCTCCCCGTGTGTTGCAGGAATTCCGTGACAAGGGCATCGAGGTGTGGAAGATTAGCAAGGTTCAGTTCGTCTACGACACCTCGGAGACATCGCATTTCATCAACGCATACAACCGTGAGTCTCAGACTCAGCAATTTCCATCGCGCAACTTCCCCTCATTCATTTCCCAGCAGCTGGAATTAGAGGCTGATTCGTGTAGGAATGTAGGAGTTTCGCCCACCAACATCAATTAAGAGTTTTAGCAAAATTAATTTAATTTTTAATTATTTTTTATTTTTTCACCCTGTGACTTTTAGCTGAGATTACACATTTTTATTTTTTAAACAACTGAGTGAGAAAAAAAAACCCGGATGAATAAATCGGACCTCTTCCAAAAAACAATTACTCCCCAATAGACTTTGTTCGTTACTCAATAAATTTTTTTGGAGAATTTCAACAGGAGCCACCTATATTATACTTTGAATGTTTCAAGTTATTAACTTGGATATCCTTTCCACATTAAACCAGAGGTCAGTTACATACACAAGCACCTTAGTGTTGGTTGCATCATAATGTCCTCCTTCACATTCCACTCACAACACGCCCCCCCCTTTTCATTTCTCTCCAGCTGGGAAGCACACAGCCAGCACCCACCGGCTGTCAGCCCTGGTGACCCCTGCCGGGCGCTCCTATGTGTGCACGGCACAGCAGACCCTCACTCTTATCTCAAGTGACCACCAGAAGGGCATCACCGTTTCCATGTATGACATCCAGATCCAGCCCTTTGACATCGCATCTGACTTCATGTTCAGTGAACGTAAGAGCACAACAGAAAACCCCTTTGACGAAAAACTGCCCGATTGCTGCCATACACACTGTCATGCTTTTCTGGTCACACATTTCGTGGAACAACAGAGATGATGATGATGATAATGAGAAATACTGGGGGTTCAGAGTGCTACAGCTGTACGTCTCTCTTGCTGACTCGCAAACAGAGCTCTCTGGGGGGTGTTATTGCTGCAGTATGAGGGCTGCAGAGAAAACGCCAGGGTGACAAGAGGAAAAAGAGGAGGTGGGGACACAAGAGATGCAGAGAGAGGGAGAGAGAGAAAAAAGGGGGTGGGGGTGGGGGGTCATTAGGAGTTTATGAGTGCAGTCATATCCTTGCCCTGAATGCAGCTTTTATAGACGTACTCACCTCTCTGTCCAATCACCTTGTAAGAATCATTTGTCCCTTAGCTGCTGTAAACTAGGCTGTGCAATGCTTCACTGCCTTTCTCCTAGTGTATATAACTGCTGTCCACAGGGAGAAGCACCTTCAACTTTAAGCCCCATATACATACTGTACATCCAATGATGGCTTAGGTGTCCTATCCCACTCCCACAAACACCAGTGTATGAAACTATAAAATGCACAAAAGAGGAAAAAAGTCTAACTAAAAGAGATATGACTTATTGTGATCATCACAACAATTGTGCAAAAAAAGAATAACAAAAAACAAAACTGTTAATTTTGTTGAAATATTAGAATTCTACCTTGCGTTGCACATAAGTAGAACAAACCCGATGAACACAACCAGGCATTGAACCAGCAACCTTCCAATAAATAGATGGCCTGCTCTACCTTCTGAGCTACAGCCACCCTGAGAAAAAGTCCAGAGAACAGAGATGCTTGACTAAACTTGTGAGATGCCACGTGTGTGTCTCCTTCATGTCAACAACTACAAGCAGAAAGGCTGAAGGACATTAATGCATTTCAAGAACATCCAAAGTTATCTAAGTGACGACAGAAAATCAAACAGCTCTGAGTCACCTCTAAGCAAAAATGCTAATATGTTGACTGGTTCAAGTCTCAGTCTTTTCTGGTAATTTAATCTTTCCAGACAATAAACTCAGTTCATCAAGAAAACAATCATCTGATTAGACTGGATTCAATTTATTGTCATTGAAAAGTATATAACTCACACAACTAAATGAAGTTCAGCCTTAAATCTGAATAGAATAAAAGAATACCCTGATATTATGTATAACAATATAGTTCAGGTATAAAAAATATTATCCAGCATGCAATACAAATAAGTTCTGAAATAATCTACACACCATCTTTGCCCTTTGTAAGTCACGTTCGATCACCTTCTCATACAGACTGTGTATCATTCTACTTTCTGCAGCCTACAAATGCATCACAGACCAGCGGGAGCGCCTGGAGGAGACCCTCCCCCTTATCTTGGGCCTCATTCTGGGCCTAATAATTGTCATCATACTCACAATCTACCACTTTCACCTCAAGCTGACAGCGGCTCAGCCCCAGCTCCCCAGAGATCGCTCCATGTACAAGAACATGTAGTGAACCGGCACAGCAGCGGCTCCCCTCGGCTCTCTCCGAAGCTAACCTGATGACAGACTTTGTCTCCTTGTTGTTCCAGGCCTCTAATACCACAGAGAATCGTGACCCCCGCACTGGGCTGAATCCTCGATTGATAAATGTGTAGCATGTACTGCCCACAAGAACTTTTGAAAAGCTGAAACATAAATTAATGGGACAGTTTGGGGAGGGGGGAGCTGTCATGGATTTAGCTGGGAGTGTAAACCCACCAAAAAAAACAATAATTTCACCGGCTACTGAATTAAATCTTGGTCTAGAATCTGCTTAGAGTTTTAATTAAAATAAGAAAAAAAAGTAAAGCTTTTATGAAAATAATTTTATTCAGACCTCTCTAAGTTATAGTATGTTTGTTTTTTTAAAGTCATCGCGTCACTGGATCATAGTTGGTCACTTCTGCCTAATCTTATTCAACTTGTCTTTGAAAGAAATGTCTGAAATTTCTGCTTCTGCTGTCTTTCCACCTTCTTCTCTCTTTCACTTCCCGGAATGGCTGATAAATTATTTCAGTTCTCTCCTGTTGGTTCTGTATAAGCTTACCTTCATATATTTTTTTTAGCCAATCCTCTTATTATTACATTTTGAATGCAACCATAGTGTTGACAGTCTTGTAGTGTGCAGTACAGTGGCATTCAAAGTTTTTGCTTTGACTTCAGCAAATCTGATCTCCGCACCGACGTACAGAACATATCAAGAGGCAGAAAGAAATGCATCCATCTGACACAAGCTATGTACTAAACAGCGAGGAATTTTACTGAATGATGAGATGTGTGTTTATGAAAATGAGGTTACTAAAGGGAAAAAAAAAAAAACTATAAATATATGTAAATTATTTTCAGAATCAAATTCTATGCATAAACTTCTGCTGATGCAATCCTGTGCCGTACTCTTCTGTTTCGTTCTAAATAAATTGCTGGACTCACGTCTACTCCTTTGTCAAACTACTTCCACTATTATCTACTACAGTGTTAAAAGCACAAAGTCTCATTCTTTCAGCTCTAATGAAAAAATAAATCACTATTTTATTTCCTATCTTTTGGTGAATAAGACAAAAAAAGGATGGATGAAATAAGGTGACTGAGAAAAATTGACTGATGCACCCGTCTGAGGAGACGCTGCTGGGATGAGGTATTGATTTTGACACTGGGTCTTGTTTAATTGAAAATAAATAGGACATTTGTGTCTTCTACACCGATTTGTTTCAGCAGCATGGATGTTATACATCATCCTCGGTTGTAACTCATCAAAGTAGATGTCCTCTCAATCAGACTAACTACTGGAAACTTAAATCCTCAAATTTATTAAAAGTATAAAGCTGTGTGTCCGCTTAATTTCACTCAAAAATGTTATTAACTTAAAAATTTGTGAGCTCCTTTGACATTTGAAATGTATTGTTTTAACTTACTGAATTTTCAAAGTCAATTTTCACACCACACACACGTGTGTGTGTGTGTGTGTGTGTGTGTATATATATATATATATATATACACATATATATACATATATATATATACACATACACACACACACACACACACACACACACACAAATATAAAAGCCAAAATACAATTATTGTTGTTATCTGTGAATTTATAAATTGTTGGTTTACAAAAATGAAGAAAAAAAATAGTGAAGTATATTAACATTTTTGATGGAGATGCCATTGGTTGAATGGTATACTGGAGTTCAGTGTGCCAGCTCAAATTTGGGTATAAAATATGAATTTTGTTTGTTATTTGCCTAATAAATAATAAAAAATATGAAAAGTTTTTGATTAAATTTGGAAAATATGTTGTTTTTTTAATGATAGGTTGTCAAATAATTTTGTTAAGTACTGTAGATTTAATTGATAATCAAAGTGATCTTGAGCAATAGCAGGAAGATTTTTCAAAGGTTTTCTTTGGGCTTTTGCTGCTTTTTTAATCCCATTCAGCCCAGTCTTTGTACCTGACTGCTACTGGCAATAGCTTCATTTTCATTCAGTGCAGTAAAAGCATACCTGAATAAAAAACACACACAGTGGAACAATATCAGTCATGGACTGGCCTCTCTAGAGAACTGCACCCTGACATTACTGAAGCAGTGTGGGATCATCCTGAGAGAACAGAACAAAAGAAACCTGGAGAACTATTGTTAAAGACTGCTGAAGGACAGCAAAAGAAAGCTACCTAAGAACGTTCATTTATGTTTTCATTTCAATATTTCTAATTTTTCAAGGAAAATATAAAGAAGCCAGGTATAGCTCAAGACATCTGTTACATTGTTTTACTTATCTTCATGTTAGAATAACTTACTCATTAGAAAAAAGTAAGTTGACACATATTGTAACAAATAGCAATCGAAGCATATACTTTTAATTTTTTTAAAAATCATAGATTTTTGGATGTATTTATTTATGCATTTATTAAAACATTAACCTTAAATCCCCCGTAGGCCTACAAAGAGGTACCATGATTGTGCGGCTACGTTAAGTGTTAGCATTAGCAACCTGAGCTTAACATACTGTACAAAAGAGCATCACATAGACAGAATTTACCCTGTTTAACCTCGAATAAGCTTTTTAAATTCAACCACTACATGACGGGTAACACAAAGCAGGATATCTGTGCTTGTTAACACAGATAGGAATGCTCTACTTTGACATACATATTTTCAATTAGCTGTTGACGCTTCTAAAAAGTTAGCATCCGGCCTTCACTCTGCTACAAAGCTACATGCTAACAACAACTGAGGAAAACTCACCTGTTGCTGAGCTTCACAAACTCTCAAAAACTGCAGCCACGATCTTCCGCCTGTCTTCTTTTATTCTGGAGGAAATTCCAAGTTTTCCAGTTGGACTTTTACTGTCGAAGGTCGGCAAGCTGCCATTTTCTTCAGTTTTCATTAGCTACAGACAAGTCTCACGCGTGAAAAAGGCCTAAAAAAATTCCTTGATTTGGGCATATCCCTTTAGTTTTACTTGTTCAGGCGTCATAAGGAGATGGCATCATAGCTGTTAAAAAGGGTTTAGTTCATATCCAGTCCAGTGAGCAACACCAGGTAACCTGCATGCACTACACCTGAGGCCGTGACCTTATTAGCCTACAACAACACTGAATGCAGGGAGGACAGTACATTACAGAAACCAGTGCAAATCTCTGCCTCTCCTTTATGAGCTGCAAAGATAGATACATGTACATTATTGTTTTCAGTATATTATTAAAAAAATTCTAAGTAATGAATCAAAAGATTTTAAATCTTCTAATAATATTTTTAAAAAACCCAGCAAAACATAAAACAAAAATATCCCAATAAGAGCTGCATGTGTGTGTGTCAATCCTTGAGACCCTACAGCAGCAGGAACTAGCCCAAAGGTGGTCTAACAACTCTGGCAAGCCTGTTATGGTATATAAACACATTTAGATAATCTGTTTTTTATTGCTTCATTACAAATCATTCCATTTAAAGACACAAACTATTTCAAATACCTCCCAAAGGTTGTTTAGAAAACTAACAAACAAACACACACTCACACACAAAAGTTGTGTTTGGAACAGATGAGTGTTTTCCACTAACTCAAACATTGACTCTACAAGCTGGTGTCATCCTCACTGATACTCTCAGTGGCCCCAGTAGCTGTGTTTTTATTTACTAGACCACTGTCGATCTTCCTGTGAGAAAGAAGCTCCATTCTCTGTCCAAGCTAAATCAATATCCCATTATGGTGTTTCAGAGGGAAATGGCTTAGAGGGAAGAGGGAGAAATAACCTAATATATTATGGCAACACCGATCCATGAATGTGTCTTTTTTTGCTTCTTTGTTCGGAGGTGAAATACAGGTGAAATTGTTGGAAATGAGAACCCAAAAACAACAAAGAGAAAATAAACTGTTGATGATTGAAAAGACCTCTTTAGGATATTCTGACAGTGTGCTGTTAAAAAAAACAAAAGAAGAAGAGACGACTGCATAATAAGGTGATGAAGGAAAAATCCATGCAACACATCTTGATGTTTTTATGGGTGTTTTTTGTTTTTTTTAATTGAAACCAGCTTCACTGATAACAAACATGCAATATCACTATACAAGCCAACACCACAGATAAGTGTTTACTCATTCAAATCTTGACTCACTGTCAAGGCTTAGCCAGCAGCGCACGCACAAACGCACACACGCACACACACACTTTCAGATGCTGTAGAGATAAACACCTCTCCACCTCTTTTGCTCTTTGACATACGCAGACGCACAGGCTCACGTACACACAGTCATATTTACATATCACAGTGAATGATGGGTAAAAACAGGGAAGGGGATAACACTGTTCTCCTGGTCCAAACTAGAGATGAGAATGGCAGCAAAGCTCCGGTGATAGCGAGTGTGTGTGTCTGACTGACTGAGGTGGGATAAGGAGTGAGATGATGACAGCGAGGATGTGAGCAGAAAACCTTTTATCAGCATCCTAAACTCTGTGCGGTAGGGAGGCGTCTTGGACAGGCGCCTCTTTGGCATTAAGAAAGAAACACAGTGAGACTGCTAATATAAAAAAAAACAAGTCTGCGTGAAGCTAGTTTTTTTTTCTGTCCTTTCTCAAATCCACTCAGTCTGTGCTACATTTAAATGCATGATGTTGTTACAGTATCATAAATACAGGGCGTCATGGATTCATAAATACAGCAGGTCTGGGGTATTGCTTGGATGATAAACCGACTGTCTGCCAAATGCGCTCTTAGAAATTGAAGTCAAAACCTAACAAAAAAACCCCCAAAAAACAAAAACCAAACAAAAAAGGCCACACTACCAAAAAAATATACCTTCAGTTCCAATAAATAAATAAATATTTGAAAATGTCATACAAAATTCTGACCTTACCCTTTTTTCCCAACATTTAATGGAAGTTCTGTCTACAAATGTAAGATAATAAATATATTTAGTATTTTTTTTAGTAACAGGTTTTAGGTGGGTTTATTTGGGATATCTCTTATATCTTTAAGCAAAAATTGGATTATAAACAGTAGGAAAGATCTCTGCAGAAACTCTATTTAATACCGCTCATATCACAATGGTTACGACACGATAAAATACTGCAAGTTATCAAAACTGTACAGAAAAACTTACAGGTTTCTCTAAAATACATTTTCACTGTTAGTGTGTGACAAGAGATGCGAGAGAGCTCGTCTCTGAGCAGCAGCCTGCGCTCCTTATGATGAACCGACGACGCGGTAAACAGTCGTGACCAGTCAAAAACCCGCTCTCTCTTCACACTGATTGTTCTGCCCTCTGCTGCTCGGGTCTGGAGCAGCACGCTGGTCGCTTTGGGTCCTTCCATGTTGTCACACCCCCTCTGAGAAGCTCTGGATGGCTACAACAAGTCTACATGGCGCTGAAGACTTACAGTCTGGGAAGAAAGAAGACTGCAGCAGGGCGAGGCAGTCTGCGTAGTTTACTGGATGTCTAGAGTTTCCTCTGGCACATTACGCTCTTCTACTCCAGTTCATGGTTTCAATAGTTTTTTTTCTTCTTTGCTTTGTCTTGTGTTTTTTAATTTTTTTTTATTAATGTATGTCTTAGATATTCCTCTAGCTAATCTACTTCACGGTTACAGGTGTGAAAGTTGGTGGCACACCACCAAGCAGTGGGGTGTTTTGGCTGGGTGA
Source organism: Haplochromis burtoni (assembly GCF_018398535.1). Taxonomy (NCBI): domain Eukaryota; kingdom Metazoa; phylum Chordata; class Actinopteri; order Cichliformes; family Cichlidae; genus Haplochromis; species Haplochromis burtoni. Next base: position 2,005,185 of record NW_024582389.1, on the reverse strand, counting down.
GGGCAGTGCCACCCTGGTGGTGTGTTTATGTGAATCTTTTTTGTGGAGGAGAGGGCTGGGGTTTGAGTCAGCAGGTCAGCGATGGCGGTAGTGTCTCATGAGGGGAACGATACAGGAAGGGGGTCCCGAGAGCTTTAGGAAGGGGTGCTGGAGGAGCTCCTGCGCTGTGGCTCTCTGGGACGGTTCCCTCACCAGCATCAGGTCCAGGAAGGAGCGTAACACGGTTGACACCTGGAGATGTGAGCAAATGTTTGAATTCATCTGCTTAGCTAGGTTTGAGTATAACATAGCCAAAAAAACAGCAGTAAAATTAACACACACACACACACACACACACACACACACACACACACACACACACACACACACTTTTAGTGATAACACAGATGTTGATCTCTTCATCAACTTTGGGAACATTTAGGTCAGTCACACATGACTTTAGACCAGTCAGCAACCACCGGCAACCTCCAATTGCTAGTGGGAAATGTGTCTTCCCTGATTGGTTGTCGTGTTTTTGCCAGACGTTGCTGTCATCACAAAGAGGCTGTGACACAAAAAAAACCAACCTTGTATTTGTTGGTATTCCTGTGGTCTCCTGTTTTTTTTGTGTTCATGGGAACATGAACGTTTTAGTAATGTATTTCAATAGGAAACATAGTGTCAGAAGCATGTACGTTTTGTAGAAAACAGCGAGGCATCACCATGGAAACCAAGATATTTTGGTAGCTTCCTGAGCTTCTTTTTGTTTTTAAAAGCTGCTAGATGAGTTACATGCATGAATATTATACAAATGAAGCGTAAAAAGAATTGACATGTATGACTCAAACTTGGGTCTCTCGCCTGAAAGGCAACACAACTTACTTGTTCACGACCTTCCAAATGCAGATTATTGAGTTTTTTAATTGGTACACGTGAGTGTCGACTGATATAAAACCGTCTTTAAGGACATTTCGAGGGACAAACAGCAACACGAGTCATTAGATTAAAGCCTGCAACGCACTGTCATGAGAACAGGTTGTACCACTGCAATCAACACCTTTCAAAAAGGGAAACTTTTATTTTAAGGCGAACGCATTTCCAGTTTCGACTGCACTTCTCAAAGTTTCGTCACCACTTGGTGAGGAGCGCTTGCCATGCAAAGCACAAGCAACCACAGCAACCTGCTAGAAACCAAAGCAATGCCAAGGAGGTTTTTGGTGCACTACATCTTTGTGGCTAATTTCACACTAGCAATTGCCAACAATTTCCAGCAACCGCTCACCAAATTCTGTCCCCATTAGAATGAATTGTAATGGCTTTGGTGTTCACTTTACTTTGAATTAGCACTACGATCTACCCAAAATCTTAACAGTTCAGTACTTTGGTTTATGATTAAAACTACTGAAATTCCCATTTTGTTCAGATATGACAACTGCCATATTTCTGGTGTATCCATTATTACATACTCATACATAGACACAGACCAGTCTTAGGTTATGTAATGAGTAATGATACTCACAATAAATGCAATCTGAGTTAGAAAAAACACATTAACATGAACTGAAATTTTGGTCTGTTGCTTACAGCTGTTTGTAGAAGTCTTTCCTCTTAATTTAATTAAATACCCGTAGCTTCATATGAATATTTACAGGATCCATGTGTCTCAAAAATAAAAGAGTTGTAGTACTTTTGTAATATAAGTTCATAAATGTTACCTTGCACTTCTCTGCACCTGAGGTGTGACTGGTGAGCTGTCACACAGAGATGCGTTTTTACAGCTAAACAGTTGACAGCTCTAAGAACATTTTCTTCTGCTGTTAGCAAAAGTCTGATCCGTTTACTTATTGAGAACTCGCCTTCGACTTTTCTTACCTTATGGGACTCCTTTAGCCGTGGGGGCAGGTTGTCTCGTATCCTTCTCATGGCCTGCAGAGGGGGCTCATTGAAGTAAGGGGGCTCTCCATCCACCATCTCAATCACCATAATGCCTAAAGACCAGATGTCCACCTGAACACGCAAAAACATTCAGTCTATTCAGCAAGAACAGTAAACATACATGCATAACATATACAGGGAAATGCTCCTGAACTCCTCAGTAGAATAATGTTATTTCTGTGCATGTGTCCTCACCTCAGTCCCGTAAGGTAATCTTGAGATAACCTCTGGTGCCATCCAGTAGGGTGTGCCCACGAGGGACTTCCTCTTGGGTACCTCTTTGGAAACTTGGGCACAAAAGCCAAAATCTGATAGCTTGATCTGTAAACACACACATATACAGTACATGGTTCCAGTCTCTACTAAGCAGGTTGGTGGGCATACAGAATAGAATATATTAGTTCAGAAGTGCACTGACCTCTTGTGATCAAGAGCTTTGTCAGAAGACACTAATCCCATATATTAGCACTTAATTAAGCTTCAGTTAATCATGTCTTATCAACTCGTTAGGAGGCATTAGGCAGGATTTAATTACTAGGGCACGGCGGTAATGGATGATGATGAGTTTCTGGCATTGGCTGTTGACAAGCGGCAGGACAGGCACCCATGGAGGTCAGTGAGTGTTGAATGACTGTGTGTGTGTGTGTGTGTGTGAGACCAGTGAAAAAGAATAGCAGCTTAGGTTATTATTACCTGGGGTTTAGTGGATTACTGTTTAAGCAGTGACTAATGTGATAGCATCCCAAGAGGAGCATGGATGAATAGAAATATGCACGTGCACTTACTCTGCCATCGCTAGTCAGGAGAATGGAGTCGCTCTTAATGTCACGGTGGATGACGCCCTGTGTGTGCAGGTAGGACAGAGCCTTCAACACCGACAGACACACCGTAGCAATCTGCTCCTCGTTCATCCTGTAAGGAGACACACACACACACGACCTGTCAAAAATATTTTATTTAATCAGATTAGATTTATTTTCATAGCTAACTGTTTATTTCCACAATTTGTAGTTTATCTTTTTAATAAATGTGCTATTTGTTTTTATCCAGTAAGCTCATTTTTGTCGCCTGTGCTTTCTCCATGTGCTGTGCATTGCAAGAAAACATTTATTCATAAATAAAACTGACTTTTATTCTTTGAGCTACAAAAATGACTGGCTTTAAGACTTGAGAGTCATCCTATAGAGGATATGGAGTAGAAATCCAGTTTGAAAATATCCCACTGTGGCCTGCAGCGTTTCTAGCTACGAGCAGGCAGGAGGGTCCCATATGGAGAGAGGGGGCGATGCTGCGCGTCTCACTGAGTTCATGTAGAAACTCACAGCTCCACTGAACATTAACGTCTCTAGACCCAGCTGGCCGGGCTGTGCTGTGTGCTTATTTGTGTGCGCTCTAATCTGCAATCATACAATACATGTGCACAAAGAAGCGCGCTTGTTTTAAACCCCAGACTAAGGATACAGATGGATGCAGATGCACATATACTGTATATGCATTGCAGTATGATCTTACATGCTTGCAACCCTTCTGCACACTTCTCTTTATCATACAGTGTAACGTTCCCGCTATTGGGGCACTTACTTGCAAACTTGCAAACTTACATTATGAGAAACAACCCTTTGGGCTACACATACGCTCATAATATTAAACATATATAATCACACTCTACAGATTGCAGCATATTTTATTGTTACACATGTATGCTTTTACAATCACAAGAGATAAATGAGCTTTCTGCTAATGGAAAAACAACCGGCTAACTCGGAGTGAATGGGATGGAGACGCGTACGTGAAAATGAATCACCTCTTACCGCCTCTCCACTTACACCACAACCCCCCCCCCCCGAAAAAAATCCCATGCTCCATACACACGACATAAAATGAGCCTCTCTCTCCCTCCTAACACACACACACACACACACACACACACACACACACACACACACACACACACACACACACACACACACACACACACTCATGGAGGCAGGATCAGTGAAATAGAAAATTGTTTCACAAAGTGAAAAACAACTTTAATGAGCCTGTAAAGGTTGTCAAAGGGAGGAGAATTACACATGCACCTACACACAGACAAAAGGTGCACACACAAACACTAAGGCATTCATACTCACACACACACACACAGCTGCACACACAAACCCATATGCTTTTGCATTTACACTAGATAAAAATCCCCTCGAAGTGCAGATCATTACCCAACTTTAAAAGTATAATTGAAATCTGAACGTGACTGAAATAGTTCTGCAGACCCCCCATTCTCCTCCCGCTGCAGACTTGCCTGTGTGAGTTAGAATTGAGCGCGCATGTGTCCATAAATCTCAGAGCGTGTGTGCGTTTGTGTGTTTGCTGCCAGCAAGCTGATGAGGCTTGCACAACGCGAGGCAGGCAGCAGTTATTTCCACAACAAAAAGCCTAACAGAAATAGCAGCAGGCTTTCACCTGGACAAATATGGCAGAAATTACTGATGAAGAAAATACACCGCTCAAGCCCTTCTGCGGTATTTTCTCACTGATTTTATTTTATGCCTGCATACTAATCAATCTACATTTTATAAGGACATCTATTAAGTTTTATTCCAAACTTTTTCTGATAATATTAATAAAAGGTAAAAAAAAAAAAAAAAGCAACTGACCCTACAGGGTGAATGTATGTGAGTCTTTATCAAAAAGAGAAATTCTGTTTAAAATCCAGTTTTATGAGCTTTCCGTGAGTAATTTTAAAAGCACTCGTGGTGAAACTTTCTCTCATGCATGCACCGAGCACACAAACGAGCAAACATCTGTGTGGGAGACTGTTCAAAATACTTCACAGCAGCAGCGGTGCTCAGCCTCGCCAAAGCGTGTTATTAGCATCCGACACCGCGCAGCGCTAATGCTGACACTCCGCGCAAATGACTGTAATTAAACACCAAGCACAAAGTAAGCTTAAAACAATGAGGCAGCAGCTTAGAAACGCAACTCAGTAACACAGAAACCATTTGGAAAAGTTGGAGAACGATAATCCTGAAACTATCGGAGCATCGTATCGTCTCAGCCAGTCCTTCCTCTGCGCCTTGCAAAATTATTCACCTGTTCGTGTCAGCTGCAACAAATAAAATTAAAAAAAATTGAATTTCGACTGCGCACCAGTGCTTGCTAAGTTATATTAAAATCCATTTGATGTCAGCAACATCATCTGAACAACACGCCCTTTAAAAGGTGACATAAACCTTTTCCCCTCCCATGTGGATTCTCTCTCCGTCAATCTCACCAGTCAAAACGAACACAAATGGCACACACAAAGCTGGCCTGATTTCTTCTTTTATATAAAAGTATTACATAATGCTTCAAAATCTGATACTTTAATTCTTTCAGTCAGTCTGAAAACAGCCATTGAACTGAAAAATAAAATAATTAAAAATAAAGATGATTTCACATTTTTGAATGACGCTAGTTTTCTTGGATGAGAGGATGGACATCATATAAAAAACAGGTGAACTTGGCTCTGTTAGAAGGGAGCAAAGTCTGTCTATAAGGTCCTTTGAAACTTAGGTAACAATAGAGAAGGAAGCTGATTGTCTCTGCAGTGTTTTTATTTATTTTACACATCTGCAGAACATGCATTTTCTTACTAAGCAATTATATGGTTCCACCACATCCCAGAGGTGCTCTGTTTGACAAGGCGCTTGCTTGAAGTAGGACTCAATAGATTTTTTTTCAACCAATTCCTGTAAAATGTAGAGATGTTTGTGTGTGAACCAGTAAATCACAAGTTTCTGGTTGTTGTTGTCAGCCCATCTGACAACAACTGTGCGAAACCACGTGTACATGCCTAAATGCATTGAGTTGCTGATTAGATATTTGCATTAATGACCAGCCGAACAATGTGTAAATAAATATGCTGCACTTTATGTTTCATTTAGTATGCAGGGGTGTATCAAAACGAATCATCCAATTTCAAAAAGCTAGATTTTTTAAAGTAATAGACATAAAAACTTACGGGACATTTTAAAATACATGGCTGAAGATAAACTTTTACATACACAACTCACAATGTTCAAAAGTTAAATGTGTCCTTCTCTGGTCGCAAGTCCATATGATAGTCAAACTCATCTCACACATTATTGTGAGCATGTCTGGAGTCACTGCAGCCGCCAGCAGCCATGTGAAACTCGTGAATCCGTTCTTTCTTATAATACGTGTTCTGATCTTTACCAGTGAACGATACTGTGAAATCAGATGATTCCTTTTGATGGACTCTGTATTAGCAGCTTGTATTCCTGCTTCAATGCCAAGGTCTCTCTTCCTAAGTAGAGTATGGTGTCAATGAGCCTTCATGGTAAAATAAAGGTTTAAAAAGCCTGTGTTCGACTGGACAATAACTTTAAACGAGATGTAACACGTTAATTTTTACCTGGTTCTTGCAATGCTGAATCCCTGATTCATTTTTAGGGAATATCTTACTAATCACTTAAAAGTTAAAACGTGCCTCAGGACCTTTACATGCTGCTCACCTGGTTGTAGAGTTTGACGTCTATTAACTACTTGAGCAAAATAATTATCCTGTTTTTCAAAATGTCCTTTTATAATTTATATTTTATAATTTTATAACCCTAACAACAGCTTACATCGTCCAAGCTCCGCATCACACAGCTTGATGGTTTACCTCAGCATTTGTGCATTGAGCAGTTACCTGGTGTGAGTCACAATGTCAGTGAGTGCCCCTCCCTCCAGGAACTCCATGACGACCCAAAGCTCGTCTCCCACCAGGTAACTGTTGTACATGTCCACAACATTTTCATGATGGTAGTCCCTCATGATCACCACCTAAAACACAGACAGAGAAATATATATGTATGTATCGTTACTAATGACACTGTAGTACACTGGCTCTGTCACTGTTATTATGCTGCTATACTTTGTTACTACACTGTTAATATGAAATGAAAATCATGCTTTGAGCCTCAAAAAGGTTTCTCTCTGAAATTCCTCAATTCAATACCATATTTAAGAATGTATGCTAAAATGTGCTACAAAAAATTATCTACAATTCCAGTGGTTTATTGAATCTATTCATGTAATTTCATTTTTTCAATATTAATTCAACTTCCCCTTTGTCTAATATGAACATGTTCTGGAGGCTTAATCATAAAAGGATTACATTCAAATTAATAGGATTACACGAAACAAATTACTTTCCCGCTGAACACCCGCTGCTCCACACCTCGCACTCATGCTTACATACATGCATTCTCTCTCCCACTCATGCACACTAAACAGAGACCAAAATACAAAAGAATCAGGGCAGAAATGCAATCCGAGCGTCGCTCAGTTCACATTTAAATACATTAGACTTTTTTTTTCCTGGGCAAATGAAATGCAGCTCATTTTTTAGCTTGTCAGGACATCATGAATGTGAGCAGTCACGAATACATTTCTTGCTTAAGGTGCAGATGTAAAAAAAAATGTGTTAGTGGTTTAATTGCTGTGGATGGATGTTAGGGAAATAAGGGCAAACTGAACTCTTGCTGTTTGTTTCATTAATTAGCATAAAGTGGCATTTTTATTATGCTAATTAAAACAGTTTCACGACTGTCGCTTGCTTAGGCTATCAACAATCTGTGACAAATGTTAGTTCTGTGGTCATTATGGCCCCAATCTAAATCCACCTGATTAATTCACTCAAACATACGACATCAGAACTATTTGGGTTATAGTATGAGCTAAGGACAGTTTCTCAGGTAATCGTTGTTTGATACCTCGTTAAAAAGCAGCTCTCTTCTCTGCTGTTTTCTGAGGTCCATCTTCTTCACTGCCACCTGCTTTCCGCTGTGCTTCTCGGTGGCGATGCAAACAATACCTGTGGATCCCTCGCCAATCTTAATAAAGCTGTCCAGGTATTCCCGAGGGTCGCCTGGAGGAGAACACAAACATCGTGCCTCATTTTAATGCAACATCAGACACAAAGAAAGATATAAATGTAAAAAAAACATCTAGAAGTTGCAGTTGCATGCCTCTGCTAAATACTCAAGCTGCAGTTTATTCAGGCCATTACAGACTCTAAATACTGCTATATGAAACTCTGAATGTTAGACAGGAAACACTTGGATGTAGAAAAACAACAAGTTGCATGAATGTATGTGTATTTGGGTAAAGTGTCCATTCCGTCCATTTATCAAGTTGTCACATGCTTGCGTGTCATTTCAATGTTCCTTTAATTTCAAGTTACCAGGGTTGACCACCAGCTGAAGTGCTGCTCTGAACTGCTCATGAGAAACTCTGGAGGGCTGCGTGTCAGAGCTCGACCCCCAGGAAGGAGGCGGATAAGCCCCTGGGGGGACGTAAGGTGACGAAGGCTGTGAGTAGGCCCCCTGGATGAAAAAGTTATAAAAAAAAGACAGAAATAACATGGCTTATATACCTAATGATTTTATTTTCTAAAGAATCAATTTGGGAAAGAGCTACTTTAGTTAGAGATTTAAGATGGTTACAGTTAAAAACCTGGAGGAAGTGTTGATCTCAGCTAACTTACCAAAGTCACAGAGTATAATCTGCAATCTGTAGCAAACTGAATCATCACTATGATGCAGTTTTTATATGTGAAGTTAGCGAACATACTGTACCTGCGGGGTATATGGTGGACTGGGCTGGGAGGGAGGATGATGGTAAGGAGAGGGTTTGTAATGGTGAAAGATCGGGGGGTACGGCAGGTGCACCGAGGGGTAGCCAGGCGGCTTCGTGTGGCTCTGAGGTAGCTTAAGAGGCCCTCGGGGGTACGTGTCACCACCTGCGACCTGGGGACTGTCATCGCGTGACGGACGCTCATAGTCGCCCTGGAAAAGCGAGGAAAATTACATACAAGTCTAGTATTACGCAGATGTCAGCATTTTACTGCAGTGAATACTGAAGAATTTTACTGTTAAACGTCAGCCTGTACATCCACGGTCATACACTACACCTGCAGGTACATTACTCCCGGACAGACCTAACGGAGAACATTTAGTGCACAGGACAGCGACCATACCTTATCCTTACCACCCCACCCCCCTCTAAAATGCTTCACAGCTACTCCATTCATCAACCAAGAGCCTGCAGTGGACTCAGATCTGGGACACAGCTCTTCCTTAAGATTGTCCTTCAAAGTAGTATTGCAGCGTACACATGGGTATTAGTGAGAATGCAGTAGTGCTTACATGACTCAGCTTTCATTACATGACTCACAATTGGCTACAAATACGCACACTTGGAGTGGTTTCATAACCTAATAGCTTCGTCATCGTATTATGTCACATGGATCCTGTCATTTTAAGGAAAACTGGCCACAGGTCATTAACAATAGGACGTAAGTAGAGACAGGCTGATACTGTGCAGCTGTCAGTGGCATATCTACGTGACAAAAGTCTGTCATTTAAACCCCAGGAGAGGGATTAAAGTGCTACAGCAAACATCAACACTACCCAGAGTGATCTAAAGTGGATTACAGCAAAGAAAAAACAAAAATTAACTTAGAAGATGAATCTGCTTTCACCCTGCAGAGACTAAACTAAATCACCTTTGCCACACCTCTCTAAAATGATCTCCAGCCAGCCTGATTTTTCCCCTCAAGAGACTCCGACTATAATAAATAAAACTCTCTTTCCTCCTTTCTTTTATTTGTCACTCTCTCTGCGCCTAATCGCTATTTCTCTTTCTTTCACAAAGAGACACACACACACGTACACAGACTGAAACCCACAAGCACAGACAGGGTAGGAGGAGGAGCCCTGATGTGTTGGGATGGTGTATAATTACATGGTGTGAACTCTTTTAATCAATCACTCTGAGGCAGGTGCGGGGGTGGCTGCTGGGAGGCCCCCGTCTCGTGCCCCTCTATCGTTGGCCAGCAAGCGCTCGCTGGCTGTCAGCCAGGGGTCTCCTGATCCATGTTGGTTAAACGCGCATTAATCTGAGTTTGGCAGGGTAATCAACAACCTAACTCAACTGTGAAATTGAATTCCGCGGTGGAACATCGTTCGGCCAGTTTTATGCTAAGGCTGCAGAAAGGGAAAGTGCCGCAACATCAATTTGTCACCGAGAGCTGCGGCACTGAGCTCACACTCGCTACAAAACAGTGAGGAAGAGAGAGAGAGAGACGGCGGCAGAGAGAAAGGAAGCGTGCGTGTGTGTGTGTGCGTTTGCATCTTTGTGTGTGGCCAAGTTTCTGTGCTGTCTACTATTACATCCCCAACGTCTTCCAACAACGGCAGGGAAAAAGAAGGATTTACTTCAGCGGTGTGAGTGGGCTGAACCAGGAAAAGAGAAGAAAAGGCAGAGAGTGAGCAAAGAGCGAGGGAGGTGGGTTTGTTCCAAGGTCCGTGAGCCAAGAAGAATAGTGATTCTTCAGCTGCCAGATGACTCCTTGTTTTGTTGTTTCCTTTTTTTAAACCACTGCTGTGAAAATCAAACAAGAAATATTAAAAACACCATCACATTAAGTCCAATTATAGTCACGCCTTTGAGATATGAAAGAGTACGTTTGTAAATGCTCAAACAAATTCTTTCATGTATAATTTGGCTAAATTGGCTTTCGACTCTTTACTTATTCTACTTTTTTTTTTTTTAAATAGAAAAGCAAGCGCGCCTCTTTAAGCGTGACAACTCAAACAGCGGCAGAAATGTGAAACAAACAACATGAAAGAAAAATGACCTTCTCCTGCATCGCCTTCCTGCTGCTCTTGCATTCTCCGTGGCTGCTTTTTCTTCGAGTGGCTATTTACCGAGACACGCGGGTTAAATGGTTTTTCATCAAGGCACCCTGGGATCTACATCAGCAAACCCGGTTTCCCCTCTCGGCTCGCTGTGTGTGAAGGGAGGCATGGTGCAGAACTGTGATAGCGGCACTCGCGGGTTTAATGATGCTCGGAGAGCTTTGGAAGAATGATGTAAAAAGGTGTTGTGTGAAAAGTCTGACCCCACCTTTTGCCCTCTGCTATATTTCCTGATCTATTATCTTCCACCGCAGCACACGGAGTTCTTTGCACTGAGAATTCTGGTGTAAAAAAACTACGAGTAACCGAAAGCATATGGTTACATTACACAGCCACTAACGCGTGGACGGTTCGTTTGTTCTTGTCAGTGGAGTTTCTGTGCAGAGGAATCTCTTGGGCGTCTCTCCCACTGCTCCACTGGAGCACGACACGGGCTGCACAAGAGCCGGCATACTTACAGTGCAGCTGTTCCCAAATACAATATACAATCTACTGAGTGACACTGCTGGGGGATTTTACCAACAATCACATAGGTTCCTTTAAATTCATGTTTTTTTTCTAACTTTTACAAACGTGCAAAAACCTGCCTTTTGTGTGTTTTGTTTGTGAGATGTTTTCAGTTAAAAATCTGTAATACAGTCATATAAAAAGCATTTCCATGTCACAAAAACAAAAAAAAAATATTTCTGGGCATCCTTAACATCAAAGCCCATCTATGCGTTCCACAAAAAAGTAAGGAAATTAGTGTTTGATTGATTATTTCTTTGTTGTAACAATGTTTCACGGTAATAAATCTTATACTGTTGAAAAGCCTGTTTAGTTACCTTTAAATGGTGCCGCATTTGTAAGGAAAAATGCATTTGTGGGTTGAGCAGCAGAGTTGAGCATGTGGCTTGTGCCCATAAAAAACTTGACAAATCTTCTCGTGCAAATTCCAAACAGCTTATTGACTCTTATTTGATGTCAATAGAGAAGAAATAATTGAGGAAAGGTGTTGCCACAGCAACGTCCCCGTTCAACATCCATTAACCTTCTTCGTGATCTTCCTCTTTTCCTTCTGAAAAGTCTAATATCCTCCTCTCCTCATGTCCAAACCATCTCAGCCTTGCTGCTTTAACTTTGTCCCCAAACTGCTCAACCTGAGCTGTCCCTCTGATGTACTCATTTCTAATCTCTAAAGCAGGGGTGTCAAACTCCAGGCCTGTCCTGCAGGTTTTAGATCTCACCCAGGGTCAACACACCTGAAACAAATGATTAGTTCATTACCAGGCCTCTGGAGAACTTCAAGACATGTTGAGGAGGTCATTTAGCGATTTAAATCAGCTGTGTTGGATCAAGGACACATCTAAAACCTGCAGGACACCGGCCCTCGAGGCCTGGAGTTCGACACCTGTGCTCTAAAGCTTTGCTATTAGATATTTAATTTCTGCTGAGTTCGTCTTGACCACCGTTATGCATATTTGCATTTGTAATTCTCTTAGCCTTTTAATAATTGCAATGATAGTATATTTTTATACCTTTGTGCCAATTATGTTTCTGTTAAAACGCTATATTTAGCAGTGATTGCAGTTTGTGTGGTGCAAAGCTTCAGTATAAATTTGAACCCCAAGAACACTTGCTCCTATTTATTAATTTGTGTAAGTCAGAGCTTTTTGGTCAGTGGTCATTCTGAGCATTAATTGAACTGTGTATAGAGCTAGTGGACACGCCAGAGGTGCAATTCTTTATGTGACATCACCTTCCTCCTTCAGAGAAGAGTAGATTAAAGCTGAAACCATCTATCAGGCAGGAAGAGCAGAAAAAGAAAACTGATGGTTGAGGATCAGAGAGAACTCGAAACACTGAAGAAGAAAATAATGTGAAAAGGTGACTGGGAGGTTAAAGTGTGTGTCACATGAGTGTACATGTATAAAATTCTCTCTGATACGTTCGTACAGACTTGTTGGGAGGATATAGTGTGTTGAAACATGGCATTTCCATTTTGCTTTAGTTACCTTGGTTAAAGTCTGTGAGTTGGCGAGACTCTCCGAAAGGCGAGGGTAGGTGTAGGAGCTGTACGGGTGGGCCTGTGGCGGGCTCCTGAAAGTCCCACTGGCGGCATAGGGGACATTTGGCTCCTGCAGCCCAGAGCCTGACCGAGATCGCTGCCTGATGGCAGGCGTGGGGCTGGTCTGGGTCACGTAGGAACTCTTGGGTCGCTTCTCATATTCGTCCCTCATGCCGCCGTAACTCCACTCACTGTCGGGGTAGTTAATCTGCTCGCTGTGTAGTGATGCACGAGACGGTGTGCCAACTGATGTGTCCCGGTAGTCCTGGCTGGATGAACCCCCCACCGATGCCCGGTAGTAGCCGCTGGAACCTACTCCGCTACCCACCGTAGAGGCCACCTCATCCGCCGACCGCCCTTTGCTCTCCAGATAGGTGTGATAGTCAGGTGGAAGTTTGCCATAGTCTGATTTCTGAGGCATGGCATCAGGGTAAAAGGGGCTGCGTATGGGGTGTGAGTGGCCATTCTGCTTGGTGAATCGATAGTGCCTGCCAAGTGCCCAATCCCCATCTATGGAGAAGCTTGGCTTGCCGGGGTCCAGAGAAAAGTCCCTGCTGGACGTGTCCAGGTCACACGAGTAGCGGGAGTAGTAGTGGTTGAATCCGTTCTCCTCTGGAGCAGTGAGGTGGCCACTGCCCGAGGGTTTGGAGATGCCTCCAGCCTGATGGGGGCCTGGCGGGCTCTCTTTACGCAGGGAGTTGGAACGTGTTACCGAAATGTTGTCGAACTCCTCCAGCAGGCCGTTAATGGATGCATCTTTGGGTGGCCGGTTCCCTCGAACAATGGTCTACAAGCAAAGCAAACACATGAAACTTAGCATAGAGGAGACTTGTGCGTCTGAGAGTTTGATGGCGATAACCCTGATACTTTGGCTTGCAGTACATTCACTTTCAGCTTCATCATTCATGTCTGAAAACTGAATGAGATGAATTGAAATTCCTGCATCATCAACTTCAGTTAACTTCAAACATTTTCAGGCAAGAGTTTCAATTCATGTGTATCAGGGCTTTGCAACAAGTATGAAATTAATCATCACTTGCATTAAATGAACGTCGGTATTTGGATTTTAGAGAACAGCAGGCACTGATCTACACAATCACGAGTTGTTGTGAGCTGGGATTGAGCTAAAAATGCATGAAGATAAAAGTCGGGATACCTCAGATGGTAAAAGGCAACCAGCGTTGGATCGAGGGAGCTAATTCCTACCCCGTTTCCCTCGCAACACATCAGCTTCAATTTCAGTGGGATGATCAGGATGCATTAATAGTCGTGAGGTTTGGTTTAGCACACCAACACACGATTACACACGCACGCAAACCAAAAGGAGCAAGGAGGACGGGGGAAAGAGAGAATGAACACGCAGGCTCGCATCTGCTTCAAAGCAGAGGCAGCTTAAACATCAGGGAGGCCGCTTATCCCCTCCTACCTTGTGTTAAACCCTTTACAAGGCTGTGTCGTGAGTCATGGGCAACACGTGCTGCAGCGGGACTACAATCTGTGAGCGTGCACGGTGCGTGTGCATGTTTCTACAGTGTCGTGAGAGTGATGGGAAAATCCACACACATCTTTTTTATCTACCAGCCTCTCCACCACTTGAAACATAGAGGAAACAGTGCGCTGGAACAAAAGGAAACACGATGCATGAGTAGCGCTGAGAGGAGGCTGAGCTGAGGAGATTATGTGAATATTCAGCTCTTACATAATTTATTTTGGAGCCATTTGTGATGATCAAACAAATCTACCGACTGTGTTTCCTGGCATTACGGCCTCCATCTGGTAAAACTAGTCTTTTAGCTGTTTAGTAAGTCATAAGAATCAAAGGGACAGATGTTTGGTTCCCACTGGGGCAGTGGCATGAAGCGCAACGATAACTTCAACAAACAATAAAATATTTGACGTATTTTACTGTGAAAACTTTGCTGATTGTTTCAAAGTGAGACAGATTTAAACGCATCGAAATTTGGATCATTTGTTTCTAGTGTTACTAAAAATTTAAAATGTACTTAAATTAATTAAAACACATTAAAAAAGACATTCAATGTAATTTGTCCCCAGTAAAGCTGCTGTTAGTACTGTGCAGTTGGACTCCTTACATTTTCAGTACAAGAGGGAACAGCTTTATAAAAGATTTAACTACAACCAGAGACGCAGCAGAGGGACATTTTGGCCTCAAACCCAAACACACGCACGCACGCACACGCACGCTTCCACAACGGCGTCTTTCTTGCCACAGGAAAGTCTGATGGCAAAAACAAAATAGTGACTAACTAAATACACACAAACGCCACCCCATCTATATATATTCCAATGACATGCAGTATTTTTATACTATAGTCATTTAAGTGCAATATGGAAATTACCGTTTCTTATACTTGAACTAATATTATAATTCTTACTGTATTTTAGTACATTGTTTTATATTTGTTTTGTGTGACCGTGTGACTTTAGCTTTGACTCTAAGCTCTACATAAGATTTCCTATGTACCCAGATCCAGTGTATGTATGTAACTAGCAAATAAAGCTATTATTATAGGTATTATTATAATGCAAAACATCCATTCTTCATCCAATTCAGCGTCATTGTCAGGCTGGAGCTTATCCCAGCTCTTATTGGGGAGAGGTACAGGTTGCTAATCTATCGCAGAGCTCAACCATTCACATTCACATCAGTGGACAATTTTGTACCACCAGGTAACCTAACATGCATGCCTTTGGACTATGAGAGGAAGCTGGAGAGAACCCATGCAAGCATAGGGAGGACATGCAAACTCCACACAGGAAGGCTGATGTAAAACAAACCAGGCAACCTGGTTTTTGTGTTTTTATTGTAAAACCTGTGCTGATCTTTCTAAATCTTGCCTCTGACATATACACATCATACAATAATAATAAAAATGGCTAAAACTAAACACTGAAACTAATAAAACACGAAGCATTTTCAAATACACAAACTAAAAACCACTCTGGAAAGTAACTGAAACTAAACTGAATTAAAAGCAAAATAAAAACTAATTAGAAAACATAAAACTACAACAACTCTGCTATAAAAACGAGTTGTTATTAACCAGTTGAAGCTCATGTCTATCAAGGCGATTATCACCATTTAAACATCTAAAACAGAGCACATACAAAATATCAACCTCTTTGAAATCCCAGACATATAACTCAAGATTAGAGAACAGAAAAATAAGACGGCGATTTGTGTACGACATTATTTTGGCGTGTCGTTATTAGACGTTTCCCCTGTCTGCAGATGTCTGTTGCGCTCCACTCTGAGACCCGACAGTGTCACATCGTCATCGTTCTCAGACCCTCAGACAGTGCTCACGCCCTGCTGTCTGTCACCCAACTGCCATGCTTGTCTCTGCTGTGATTCCTTCATGTCACATGTGCTGAGGCAGAGTCTCGGAAAAAACTCCTGGGATAATCACCGACTGTCAGCAACATTGTGCCGGCGCAGGGATCTTCCACGTCTTTGCTCAGCTACCTGCAAACTGTCACTGCAAACGCACTCTCCTCCTCTCCTCCCATTCATCTGTGGGAATCTAAAGTAGCAAGGTAGCTACAGTTAATATCATCCCACCTTAACGCTGATGGCTTTATAACCAGGGTTGCAAGCAAAAAGGTATGACAGAGCAAAGAAACTAAAGATATTTTAGCTGTTTGTGGTAACGACAATGACAAAACACACTGACGGTTTGTACTCTCTCTGCAGGGCCAGACAGGAAAGCTCTCTTCACAAACCTTTACCTCTCACTGTGGCTGGTTTTCCACACATCATCTCTCCTTTCCATTTTGTTACTTGCTACACCTCCCTCTTTCTCTGTAACACTCCAGTTGTTCTCCTCTGCTTGAAAGCTATAGGCTGTTTGGTGCCTTGAACTGGAACCCAAGGTGAAACGGCCTATAAAAGCAGTCAGTAAAATCTAGCTGAAAGGTTGGAGCTGCAGCAGGGACGGCCTTTTAAACAGGTCGCTGAATGTGAATCTACGACGCCGGGTCTGCTCTGCGTGTCGGTGAGCTGGATTTTCCTAAATAAAGCGGTTGCATCATTAAAACCGGACAACAAAACCGCTACCCGGCAATTGCCGTCACGCTCATTAGAGTTATTCTCACACTTCCTCTAAACTGTGTTAAGAAGTCGTGGTGGAACAGGGCGTGCCAAAATCTAAAATGAGGCAGTCGCATCATGTTATGCAGCGTGGACGTCAGCGATTCAGAACTAATTCAATTGGGACGCGACAGTAAGGGGATGTCAGCTGATATCACAAAACATCAGCATTTCAATTTGCTTCGTAATCACTAAGACTGTGTCAAAGAGCGCGGCAGTTACAGGGGATGGACGGAGTCGGAGAGAAAAGGAGGCAAGTAGAATCGAGGAGGTGACGGGGGCCGGGGGGTGTTGCAGAAGGGAGAGGGAGACAAGGTTAATTGTGTGCCAAATCACTGTCAAACGGTCGGCATCAGGCCTGGAAATCTTCCCATTAATTTGAATTAGGGGCTTCCATAACCCCCTTCTCCAGTCCTCCTCTCCCCTCTTCTCCCCCTGTCCTCACAGCTCTGTGAGCCTTGTGCGCCGGTCGTGTTCCGCGGCGGCTGTGACAGCAGCCATATTTCACCGGCGTGCGGCGTTGGCCTGTCCTTTAGTGATAAGCTGTAATAGATACTCGCCACGGCCTGTTCAAGGTAAGCACAGGAGAGAGCGGAGGGGAAAGCGAGGAGACGAGGGGAAATAAAATTAAAGGAAATGAAAAGGAAAGGAGATCGAATTTAAAACGATACAGTGGGAATGAGAAGACGGGGGAGTGTGCAGAAGAAACGGGAAGCACGTGGGGGGGCGGGAGTGGCTGAATAACAAACTATGCAAAGATGCAGGGAAGAACTGAACAACAGAAGGAAAGACAGGGGGAAGAATTACGGAGAAGGAAGGATGGAGAAGAGATGAGGGAAGGGAGGGAGAAAGGGAGTCATGAAAAATGAGCCTCATTGGGAGATAAGGGGGGGATTAACCTTGCTGGTAATGAAGGGAGGGTGTGATGGGAGGATGGAGGGAGGAAGAGAGGGAGAGATAATTAATGAGCTTGCCCTTCCCGTGACTCCTAGCTAGAACCCTGGTTTGGAAGTTGCGCTTCACTGGCCAGCCGAGTCCCGGGACAACCGAGAGTCCGAAGAAGGAGCAGCGGCTCTGTGCCTCTGTTTCCTCTGCACTGCTGTTTTATTTCTGGCTTTTAAAACTGCTGCATAACCAGATAAGTTAAGCTGTTAAGTAACTAATCAGTTAAGGTAAAGCTCCTGTTTTTTGGACTATTCACACTGGTATGCTCAATTAAATTTTACTTTGGCACTGGAAAGGAGATTTTGTTATTTGTGACAAGGCATGCTGAAAAACAAAAAACAAGACCACAAAAGTTCTATCGAGTAAAGCTGTGTACACACCAATCACACCAATACAGGGAAAAAAAACGAAGCCACCCCTCTTTCTTTAGATTTAGCAAGGAAAATGGGAAATAGGTGCAAACATGTGCAAACATCAGGGAAAAACTGAGTTTGTACAATTTTAACAGGCTTGAAAGTCAATATTTGGTGTGACCACCTTTATTCTTCAACACAGCTGAACTCTCTTAGGCAGCTTTCTTGTCATTTCTTTAAGTAGTCTTCAGGAATAGTTCTCCAGGCATTTAAACCTCTTGTTTGGATGTTGGCTGACTTTTGTTCTGTTCTGCCAAAATGATCCCACACTGCTTCAATAATGTTGAGCTCTGGGCAGGCCAATCCATGACTGTTAGCGCTCCATTCTGTAGTTTTCTATCTATTTTACTGTATTGGTAGTGTGTTTGGGATCACTGTCATGCTGAAAAACGAGGACACTGCCAATACGATGCTTTACAGCATAGTAAATCAAAGTCTGACGGCACTTTTCTGCATTCATAATTCTGTAAATTTTGCAAAAATAATATTTTGTGTCTGTCAAACTGTGTTATTTTTGGCATTTTTCCACACATTCAGCAAAAGAAATGGGAACAAATAATGCATTTTTCAACACGCTTAGTAACAAAGTGCCTAAAAATACAATGTAAAAGTGGTTCTTTGCCAAATTGTTAGTTATGTGTATGTGGTTCATTAGGTGCCTTTATTTTGCTACCACGATTTGGGTCAGTGTTTGTGTTTTTAAAAAAAATATATTTTTATTGAGAGAGAGGAATATACATTGGTCGTTTACAATTACAATACAATTTGTTCCCCTCACATATTTGTTTTGTTTTTTTCATACACGAACAGATACAATAGTACACACACAGACACAAATGCTTAAAAAAATAAAAAAACAAAAAAACCAACAATAAAAACTCACAAACAAACAAACGAACAAAAAACACCCAAAACAAAAGACAACAAAAAAAAGGGGAGGGGGTGATAATATTAATCAGCTAGTAAAATGTTTAACGACTTGCAATAATTTTCAAAGGGGCCCCAGATTCGATCAAATTCTCCATATTTGGCCTTTATTTAGGTCAGTGTTAAATGTCAAATAAAGAAGATAAGGTACAAGGACTGAACTGAAAATGAGTAGAAAGACTTTGAAAGCTCTTTAGAAAACCTGGAGAACTATTGCTCCATTTTACTTAAAAAATTACAAGAAAATCTGGCTCCTTCAAAGCAAACTATAAAGAAATGAAGACGTTTTCACCAAAGTAGTTTGTAAAAACTGTTATATAGCTTCCCATTTGGATGTCCAAGGCCTGTTCTGAACCCTCGCATCACCATGCTGGTGTTTTGGAATGCATATGTCAGCATCTTGTCATTAAAACCTAAATTGTACCTGTTTCATTTACTATAAATTGGATCATAATTTATAAAATAAACATCAGTTTATATTAACTAAGGCTGAATGTAGTGAGCGAGGCCGTGCATTCAGGGACTAAGGTAATAAAATCAAGTGAGTCTTGTTTTTCACACAATTCGCCCTCTACTGGCCAGTATAGAGAATACACTTCCGCATCTGCATCACTTTTAATACTCGAAAGATTTGTCCATCCTTGATGCACAGTCTATTTTTAGAGATCAGCCACTTTGTCACAGTTTTAACCCTATGTAGATTTTTTTATTTAGACAGTAAAAACATTATGACTGATTAATATATAAATACAGAAAATCTTAAATTCCAACCCACTGTGTCAAAATGCGTTTTTTAAACAGGTTTTACCCAAATGTTTTCAAAAAACTTCAAAAAAACCATAGCCACTTGGTGATGTGCATACATTTGGATCTTGCATCTTTCAGTCCAATAAAGTTTAGAAGCTACATTTCAGTGTGTGAAAACGCTCATGAAAGCTCATCACCTATTACACCCTCATGAAAAGCATGCACACGCTGCAGCAGCTTCGCCTACTCAGCACACCCACTCCCAACTCTCAGTGATGCCACCATCATAGAAATCTCCTTTTTTTAAAAACAAAAACAAAAACAAAACAATGTTTGTATAAATCCAGCGATATACTCGAGTAGAAATGGGAACGTGGACACAACAGAAGTCATTCTAACACTCCAACCACATTTTCCCTCTCTCTCCCTCTTTGTGTATTAAATCCCAGCCTCTCTGTGAACCTCTGTCACGACTCACACAGCAGAAACCCTGCATGCGTGGGTATTCACACACACACACACACACACACACACACACACACACACACACACTCAGACTAATACTAACACTGCTGCTGTTCTGATATTGACGATGTAACCTAATCAGTGACCAATTTGTGAACAGAAGCTTACCGCTGTCTGAGAAAGATAATATCACAGAGCCCTTCAGACAGCAGATAAACAGACCACTCACGAC
>NW_024582389.1:1951420-1984617 GCF_018398535.1 Haplochromis burtoni | reverse complement strand
TCTCTGTGAACCTCTGTCACGACTCACACAGCAGCACACACACACACACACACACACACACACACACACACACACACACACACACACACACACACACACACTTAGACTACTACTAGCACTGCTGCTGTTCTGAAGTACTCCATGCTTTCGCATCAGTGACCAATTTGTGAACAGAAGCTTACCGCTGTCTGAGAAAGATAATATCACAGAGCCCTTCAGACAGCAGATAAACAGACCACTCACGACTCTCCTCTGAGCGTCACAAGACCGAGCAAACTCCCTACAGCACTGATTAATAAAGGATAAAATAAAGCATAGCTGATGCATTAACAGAATAAAGATATTGTTTGTTTGTTTTTTTAAAAAGCAGCCAATATTCACAGAGTAATAAAAAAAATTACATCATGTATTTGGGAATTCTCTTATATAAGCAGCTCTTTACAAGACAATGCATGAAAAGAAAACAAGAAAACAAGATATGGATTTTAAACGATAATCTATCGTGATTTAGGTAAACACAGAGATAGCTATTCATATCCTCCAGCCCCCTCTGCTGGATAAATGCGGTAAACACAACCAGCTGCTAGAATTTGCCTGCTCAAAAGCTGAAAGGTATTAAAGCTTCTTAACCCTCAGCAAAATTCAGTGAAAATGATATCCTCAAAACTTTTGGCCATTTATTAATCCATAAAATATTTCATATAAACTTTTTTGTCCAGTTATAATGTATCTATAATACTTCTTAAACACAGTTATTAATATGCAGCTTATATAAGTTATATAAATACTATAAGGATAGAATATGGAACACGATTTTACTTTATTTATTTTTTTTGTTCAAGTTTAAGATTCAAGATTGTTTTTACACACTCAGCTTCAAATGAGCTGCACACACCAAGTAATTTAGAAAGTTAAAAATATTTAAATATACAAATAAAATTCATATAATTCTGAAAACAGTAAACATTTCCTTATAATTTCTTTGAAAATGACTGGAAAACAATACACTACATAGAATCCAATGCCACAAAGGTGCACAGTTTTTATTCTGATGTTAATGCCAGAGGTTTGGAAGTCTGCAGTTAATGAGTCAGCAGAGCCTCAACAATTTTTACCCACAATGCAGCTCAGTAGTCAGTGAGCCTCAGCAGCTTTACATGGTCTGCCACGTCATGCTGGGCTGAGTTGCTGTGGTTCCTAAAGGCTTTGCAATATTAGCACTGAAACATAATAATGGAATATCTAGTAAGGAAAACATTTCATAAATTGACTAAAACGATGCCATTTGGTACAAAGTACTAATAAAATGAGCTGTGCATTAGTTTTTTTGTTTTGTTTTTTCCAAAGGAAGTTCATTTATAAAACAGCATCACTTAAACCCAAGCAAACCCTGGACCCTTTAAGAAATGTTATTCTGCCTGTAATATTATATTGCATATGAACCTTATTTTACTCCTGTATTTTATTCTATTTGTATAGTACTTAGTCTATTTTATAAAAAGTGTTCTTTCTATTTTGTATAGTGTGTTATTCTGTTTATCTGATTCTATCCACGGGCGATCGTGGTTCAAGAGTTGGGAGTTCACCTTGTAATCGGAAGGTTGGCGGTTCGAGCCCCGGCTCAGACAGTCTCGGTCGTTGTGTCCTTGGGCAAGACACTTCACCTACTGGTGTTGGCCAGATATGGCAGCCTGGCTTCTGTCAGTCTGCCCCAGGGCAGCTGTGGCTACAACTGTAGCTTGCCTCCACTAGTGTATGAATATGGGTGGATGACTGGGTGTGTAAAGCGCCTTGGGGTCCCTAGGCGGGACTAGTAAAAGCGCTATACAAATACAGGCCATTTACCATGTTTTTCTCTTAATTTTTTACTGTTCTTCTACTTTCTGCCGTGACCAAAAATTTCCCATGTGTGGGACTAATAAAGGTTTATCTTATCTTAACCTATAAGACAAATTTTCCTTTTTCTTCTGTGCACTAAGAGAGAACAAGACTTTACAGAAGCACTCAGAACTATTAATTAACTATTAAAACTATTAAGAGAAGCAATGTTTTAAGCCAAAACCCAAACATATTAAAACCTGTTTTTAAATGCATTAAATTAACATATTTGTCTCCTTAGACACGAAAATGAATGATACGATTCCAGAATGAGTTCCCAGGAGTGGCAGTGTTTTGGGGGTCGTGGAGAACCCCCAAAATCAGAACCAGCACATTAATTGTGAATTCCATGAACCTGAATATAAATCACATGCGTTTTATATTCACTGATAAAGCCTCAAAGTACAGTGCAGCTTCTGGTAATCAGATTCTCTAAAGTACACATCTAGTGCATCTATTACTAACTTGAACAGCCGCTCCTGACCTCTAAGTCAAAGTTCAATATGACCTCAGCTGGTGTGCAGGCCGATTATTGACTGATTATATAGAAGAAGACTTAACAAAATAGTTTCACTGAGTTTTCTACATGTTATGAGCTGTTCTTAACCAAACATCAACAGAATTATTCAAGGAGCAAATTTTGAAATGATTCCATGATTAATAAGTTATGAGCTGACCCGTTTCCTCAGGCCATCCTGCTGTCTGTTAGTTAATAACCATCAACATCATGTCATCCTGTGGCAGAGAAGCTGCATGCTGAGGATTTCATTAAATAGCATCAGACTTAATAATCAATTTAGACATAAAGAAGTATTCTGTTAAAGTTGACTTTAATATATTTCAGCATATAGAAATGCTTTTATCCAAAAAAGAACAAGGAAAGAAGAAGGAAATTTCAATACTCTTAGACTCGTTCTCAACTTTCACGACGAGAGGGCTCATACATCCTCCAAACTTCTACATATAGGAGTGAAAAAACAAAGCGTTTAAGAAGCTTAAAGTGGCTTCTCACAATGTGTAGGTGTGCTGATGGTGACCCCTTGTGTAGTAAAACAAGGACTACAATTTTGCCACCAGAAACGCCCCCTGAGTTTCAGGACAGTAAATACATACATGCATCAGGCAACATAGCGCAGCTCCATCACACCACAGCTTCATTCAGATCTGTCTTTTCATCCATCCATCAATCAATCTTCTTCCGCTTGTCAGATCAGACCAGGTCGCATGGGCAGCAGCCCAAGCAGAGAAGCCCAGACCTCTCTCTCCCCAGCCGATTCCTCCAGCTTGTCTGGGGGAACACCGAGGCGTTCCCACGCCAGCCGAGAGATATAATCTCTCCAGCGTGCCCTGGGTCTACCCCGGGGTCTTGTCCCAGTGGGACATGCCCAGGATACCTCACCCAGGAGACGCCCAGGAGGCATCCTTGTCAGATGCCCGAACCACCTCAACTGGCTCCTTTTGATATGGAGGAGCAGCGGCTCTACTCTGAGCCCTTCCCGGATGGCTGAACTTCTCACCCCATCTCTAAGGGAGAGGCCAGCCACCCTTCGGAGGAAGATATTTGTGCTGCCATCTTTTCATAGCTAAGCTAAAATCCTTTAATATAATCCAAGGTTACATTTTACAGGAAATTAACTCCTTTTCCAACACCTATGCAAAGTATAAGATGTAGAATTCCTAAAAATCACAAGTGAGACTGAGAAGACTGAAGCATTTTAGGTCCTATTAGTAAACACAGCAGGCTAGTAAAAAAAAAAAACCCAAACTATTTTATTAACAATTAATGTGGGTAGAGACCTGCTCAGCTCAATTCCTCATCTGTATTTTTATTCTTGAGACTGTAACTGAGTCATGTTTGGCATGATTCACAGTGAAATAATCCGTATTTGCTTGAATCCTTGAGTTTACTGTTTGGATGCCACTTAGCTCCCTTCAGTTTAACTCTTTCCTCCACAAAGATGACATTAAATGAATTTTAATTAATAAATAAACATTAATGGATAAAGATGTGGTTTGATGACCATTACAAAAGTTTCAAGGTTTTTCCAAGAGTAGCTTAGGCAGAGATCCCCCTCCCTAACTTCTGATAGAAACCCAGTCATTTTGTTCTATATGCAGCCCTGACACATGATAGAAATCACTCAGTTCAGAAAAGAGCTTCATCAACGGCTCCTAGTAGGTTTTCAAGGGGTAAAGAGCAGTGTTGGGCAAGTTACTTTAAAAAAGTAATTAATTATAGTTACTAGTTACTTCTTCAAAAAAGTATCTGAGTTAGATACTGAGTTACAAGATTCTAAAAGTAATTGATTACTTGAAAAGTAACTATTGCGTTACTTTAAAAAAACGTATAATTGGCCATTTTTAACTACTTTTGATTTTCCCTCCACATTTGACCTTTAAAAACTATTTACTTTGCCTTGTTTGGTATCATCCTTTTCAGCACAACCTCACATGTCTGAATTTACAGTAATGTTTTCATTTTGATATACTGTATTAACACAACTGATCTAAAAATCAGACAAAAAACATAAAATCCGAGTAGAAAAAGTTCTATTTTTTACTGTAACAACCACAAACATGTTTAATGAATCATATTTCATAACTTTAAATGCAAATATAAATTGTCGATTTTAAATCATAAAAGCACAAGTTTTGCAAACAAAGTTATTTGCATCCATTTACCTTTTACCTTTTGTTATAACCATTTCAAACTATTCACAGAACAATCAGCTGTTCTGCATTCAATAAGATGCCACACAAATTATTTGTGCCACTCCAAATTTTTCTGTCCACTATAAAGGAGAACATCACAGTCTGGTACCTGCAGGTCTGACAGCAGCAGGTGTATCACTCCTGTTTCTACCTGGAGACAGCAGTCGCCTCATTGTTCTGACACACAACACAAAACTATCCACAACACTACACACTAACTACACAAGACAACACATTAACTTCACACTCCGAACACGCTAAACGTCACAAATCTCTCACATCTCAAAACTCTCTCTTTTTCTGCTGTCTCTCTTTCTTTCTCTCTCTCTCGCCGTCACTCCTAAAACTTCCCCCTCTCCCTAAACAACCAAATGTCATGTCGCCATATCATTTTTGATTGGTCGACATGGTGCATTTTTCACACAATTTATAAACTGGTATATATCACCTTGTTGCTTTGGCATCTTGAAGTGGTCATGTGATTGGCTTATCACGACTACTTTATTCTTCCTCAGTCAAACAGCAGCACTCATGCGATTGTTTTGCCCCCCTAGCTCCAGGTGTTGTGCCAAAAAGTGATCGTTGGGCAGAAAGTGATTACCGTCCGTGGTAGCGCGTGCAGCTGCTTAAAGCTGTAGCGCCCAGATTACTTACAGCTACTTCCGTACAACTGATATAAGATACGGTAAGCTGAACACAGCTTCAACCGTCTGTTTGTTGAAAAATAGTAACACGACCGCACCGCATTTTCTTGTTAGTAACAGTAATGGCGTTGTAACGATAGGAATAGTAATTAGTTAGATTACTCGCTGTTAGTAACGCCGTTATTGCCATCACTGGTAAAGAGTTAAGTCCACCTTCTTGTAGTTCGACTTTCTTATCCTGCTGAAAACAACTACTTAAAGCAGTCTGAAGCCCAAGCCTTTCACTCGTAGGGTTTTCTTGTACTGCTCTCATTATTTGAAATTTTGGAGATGTTTTATTTGAGCATCCACCAATCTGGTTGTTAGCTTTCTAATGACAGAAACACATGAAAAGAAACAATGTCCCTTATGAAATCAATACAAGATGCAAAATGCCCTGTGCTTTTGTTTGAAGAGCGTAACTTCCACATACATCTAACCAGAACTTTTCTTGCATTCAATCACATTAGCCATATTTGGTTAGAAAAACTGGTCTCATAGGAGGGACAGACACTGGCAACCCAAAGTCCACGTGACCTCCAGAAACTTCTAAATGCCTCTAGATTGAAATTTTAATTCGCACACTGGCTAACGTTGGCTAACACTGGCAACTATTGTTTAAGACAAGATTCGCTGACCGGTCTGTAGCCCTGTGTGACTGGGGCTTTAAATACGCTTCACAGTTCTTTGAAATTATTTTTGGGAGCTGAAACACTGGCAACTACTTGTTACAAGACAAGTACAAGACACAATTATTAATTATTAAGGAAATGCAAAAATACAGGAAATATTTGTGATTTCAGTCTTTTTAAAACTGTCTTTTTAAAAAAATACATTCAAATACAGAAAAAAACAAGCATCTGAACTGCTCATAACTTAGATAATAAAGCTGAAACCTTATTGGTCACTATATCATATAACCCTAACAGAAGCCTGTGGCCCATCAGCATGTCTATACGTATCATTCGGTAAGCATGGCTGGAAGAATAGTGGTTACTTGTTTATGTGGGTCATGCTGCTGGAAGCCCTCTGTGTAGCCCCTTACACCAGCTGCTGAGCAATGGTGGCTATGTTTACCACCAGTGACATGCCTACAACCCCCACAGCTCCCAGCCAGTAGCTCAGACTAGCGTGACCCAATCACCTCTGACCTCAACCTCAGCTACAAGCTCCAGGATCCATGAGTCAGACATGATCCAGCGCATGGAATCAAGAATGATTTCCAGCAAAAATGGATTAGTGGTGGAGGCATAATGAAATACAAACATACAGTCAGAGCAAATCCCCTGATCTTAAGCATATTAGTGTAGTAAAGCCTGGACACTCTTTTTTATTATCCATTCCTCTAAGCACTGGCAGATTAAGGCTGATTCAGAAGCGGGCAGCAGAAATTTTCTAGAAAATATAATATTAAAAACCCAGAATAAATAAGTTTCCTTGCCAGTTTGGCCATATAACTGGTGGGAATAATGTTGTTCTTTTTTGAAAATTCTCCAAGTGAGCATGTCACTGCCCGAGAAACTCTCTGATCTAAAGGAGGAAAAAGGAGAGGAAGCAGAGAGCGGGAAGCAGAGGAGGAGATCAATTTGATGTCTCCCAGTTATCTTCTTGTCAACTCAGAGACAGATAAACAGACAGCTTCCCACTATAGATTAATTACACCCCAGCGCTCATTAATCGGAGCCCCGTCAGCCACTACAGACGCCTACAACACGCTGCCACCCCTATCACGGCTAAGTTGCTACTCCCCTTTCTCCTCATTAGTCTGCTTTCCTGTTATCCTTCCCCCCCCCTCATTTTACCTCTCACACTCAAACATACATGTATTTACTTTTACCTGCAACTAACAAGACTACTGCATATAAAAAAATAGCAGACATGACATGTTTATGTAATTATAAAATGTTAGCATGCTAACACACTGTCAAATACAGGTAAGCTAGCATGAATTATGTTCCTAATATCCTTTGCACAGTGTGGGAAAAGTTTGTTGAACCACTATTAAGAGCACTTATTAAAATTCATTCTCATTTAGCTAAAAAATTATATCTTTGAAACTGAAATTATCATTAATAATCGGTTTGCTCATGAGCTACCAGTGTGGCGCAGGGCTAACATAGAGAAACAGACAACCATTCATGCTCACATTCACACCTATAGCTAATTTAGAATCATCAGTTCACCTAACATGTTTAAATCTTTTGACTGTGGGAGGAAGTCGGAGTGACCGGAAAGAACCCACATGGTCATGGAGAGAATGTGTGAACCCCACTCAGAAAGGCCCCAGCCTAGATTCAAACTCAAGACCTTCTTGTTGTGACGGTAGCTAGCCACCTCACCACCATGATATAAATGTTTCTGAAACCATAAACACTGAACTGTACCAGCAGGAATAAGATCAGTTCTCAAACCCTGACCATAACTCTTTATTGCACACATGAACTAGACTTGGTGTAATTCCAAAGACAAGCAGCTACTTCTCACAGATGATGATACAAAAATAACTTTTCACAAACCTTGAATAACATTTGCTGTGAAACTACCAAATCCTAATATCATTGTTAATTTATAATTACTTCATCTACTATCTATATGCAGTAATAAAGCGGTTACTGATGGAAAACCTTCCAGCAGGGCTACTTGGCTGCAGAATAATGCACTAAAATGTGCTTTATAATGACTGATAAAGTGCTAATAGGTCAATCACATGCTTACAGCCCAATAATTAATGGTTAATATGTGTAGCCTGATATAGAGTGTTACCTTAGTAAACTTTGCTAATATTCTGGTGAAATATCTCTATTACAGAATCCCCTGGAAACTAAAATATCGAGTCAGCCTCTTGAACCAGACCAAGAATAATAAGAACCAACCTGTGTAACCTATGTAATGACAATCAGTCCTTACGTAAGCTGACCAGGTACATCTAAATCCATAAAATAAGAGTAGACTTATTAAAATGATGCTCTCGCTCACTCTCAGTCGGTTTTCCACAGTGAAATGTGAGGTGCAGGATTTGAAGTGTTAGTTGTAGTTTGCTCGCTGGCCACACGAGGATACTGCAGGTCCAGCCATTACACTCCCTCGCACGTGTGTAAAGCAGCACTTGGTGATGCAATGCAAACAATGTAATGTGTCCAAAGAGATTAGAAAATTAAAAAGGGCTCTGTACAGTTTCTTATTGGGATATTGCAAAGTACTTTAAATCCACTCTTAGCTTTTAAATCTTAGCTTTACGAGTTTGAGAGACCAGCTGTCTCACATGATTTTTGTTTCTTCAACAATCCGTCCCTGTTTAAAATTCACAGCCTAAATGTCCTTCCAAAAAAACCCACATTCAGACACTGAGGGATGGTTGTTAGCCAGGACATTTTGAGCTGCCCTGGCAAAGTACAGCACACATTGCCGAAAGCCAAAATTCCCCCGCCGACTGAAGCCTCCGTGAGAGGTGATTTGCAGAGTGTGACTGTGAATGGCAGCCGCGCGAGAAGACAAAGTGAGAAAGCAGAGGAGGAGGAGGAGCAGAGCGAAGGAAGGAACGAGAGAGGTCTAAATCAATGCCATCCACTTCAGCTCGGTGCCAAGAAAGACAGATGCTCTCTCTATCTGCGCGAGGGTGCATGCCGGCACAGACACACATCAATCAGGAGTTATTTTCCTCCGAGTCTATTTCTGCTTTGACCAATTTAATCCTCGATCAATTTGAGATGGAATGTAATACATGCTGAGTCAAAATCAAATTAAATTGAAATTGAATGCACATTGATCACAACATCTAACTTTCTTTTCGTCCGATTAAGAAGTTGAATGAATGCCACCGTCACCGTGCATGACAATCTGAAGCGCAAACGCAGTTTGGCAGATCTGGAGCAAAGAAACACTGAAGGTGCGTATCAGCATCTAAAGAGAAAGATGTAGGAAATGTTTGCGGAGTCAAACAAATCATGAAACACTTACCTGATTGCACATTCTTTTAAATCTTCAATGTAAAAAAACTAAAAACCCCAGAAAGAGTGTAAGATCCCACATGTTGAGAGATTTTGGACTTGCTCCACATCAAAGCACTTGTCTAGACCTCATTCATTTTCATTCTGGGCAGTCTACTGCCTTGGAGCTCACCCAGTATCGTTAATACACACTTGCAATAAAATGCCTCCTCAAATTAGCAACTCTCAGTGTGCACATGTCAGAACCATAATAGCCTGCATCCCTATTCAATAAAGACACAGGTTTGCATTTCTGCCCCTGGAGCAAGGACTGGGTGACCCTGTTGAATCAGAAACACTATCTCTCTCTCTCTACACTCGGTTTCTATATGTACACATACAGCAAACCCAGCACAGCTACAAAAATAACCGCACAAACCTGGAGTTCTAGAAACAGGAGAAAACAACCTGCGCTCTGTACGGCTGTAATTCAGAGAGGTCAACTTGCAGTGTTGAAGCAAAAACAAATGCAGGTTTTAAACACAGTCAAACATGTGATCTTTAAAAGTGATCTCACTCTTTCTCCTACCTGCACCCTTCACTGTTTAGTCTAGCGCAGTTTCGTGTATGTTTTCACAAAGTGCCTGAAACTGCTGGCAGTGAGTGCTGAGACCTGTTGCACAAACAAACATGCATAGCCAGCATACCAGCATGTAGTCTTGGCTCAGCAGCAGCAGAAAGAGTCGAACGCCCCACCTGTAACTGTGTATGAGTCGTCGGGGCCTGGGGTTTAACGACTGCCGTCTTCTCAGCCTTCATCGCTACCCCCACCTGCCTCAGCTTCCCCGGCTGCCTCAGTGGCACAGTCCTTCTGCTCGCTCCGGCCCTGAAATCTCCAGCTCCTCGCCCACCTGCCATAATAAGTTACTCTGCCTGGCTGCAGCTGCATGGATTGACTGTAAGTTTGGCTCTGCGCTCACAGCGACCAACATATGACAGACTTAATCATCAAATTTCCCCACCCTCTGTCACCTGCCAGTAAGCTGCTGGGGGAAGGTGCACGGCTGTACTCTGCTATCAGTGACCCACTGACATTTACAGTAGTACTAGATGTGATCCTGAATGTAAGGGCTGCTGTCATGTGCTACTGTCTCCTTTGTCTCTATTCCGTGAAAGCCTAATTTCTAACTGACCCAAAAGCATGACTCCTCAGCACCTTCTAAGCTATTAAACCAAGCGTTGTTATTCAACAGTATCTACTGGATATTTACTTTGCCACCGAGAGTGCATATTGTGGCAATATTTTCCACAGTTCCAGCGTGATGTAAGGCTGAGATATTTTCAGTGCAGCTATAATGGGTTTGACAACAGCGAGATGTTCAGCTACCTAAAATATCAGCAGTTCTCTCCACCTACACTACCTGCAGTATATGTAACCCACAGCTGAAATGCAAGAAGTTTAGGGAATTAGCACTGCAGGCTGTCAACAGTCGGCTTGGGAAATGATAGAAATTGTAAAAAGGAGAAGAGTATTACAAAACAGGCTGAAGCAAAGAGAGCACATTAGAATGAAATCTTCATTGCATAACTCATTCTCACTGTGGAGCAGTAACTCTGAAATCGTTTATCAAGTTTTGGATTCCATCTGCAACGCTTTATTACCGAAAATTTCCTTTTGCATACGCTTCGACATGGAAACGGGAACTGGAAAAGTTCTTTTATGTCCTGAAAGAGACTTTTATTTTGAAGTGTGGTCACTTAAGTTCTTTAAGTGCTGCTGATACATGATTAGCATGTTTAAAAATGTGTACGTTTATGTGATCAGTCCTCCACTAAGGTTTGACAGCTTTCTAAAAAGGTGAACTATTATTAGAAGTACTTTTCCCCAAACTGTATTTAGTGTGACTCCTGTGGCCGTACTTCCTCTTTTAATCAGGACTTCTCTTGAAGATGGTACACATTACATTTGCTCTCTGAACCTTCACTATTTTTCTACTTTCAAATGTAAAGCTTGGTTGCTTGAAAACACGTAATGTTAATGTACTTTTGCAGCACTTTGAACTTCCTACTTTGGTTCTAATGTGTAAACCACAGACGTAAAGGGCCGTCATGACGTTGCCTACTGGTCAGTGAATTCCTGTGATGAAGTCTGGAGCTGAGAAAGTGAAAAGACCACATGCCCAGTCAGCAGCATACACAGCATTACTGGTCACTAAGGTCAAATAATATAATATGGGCACGATTTAGTTGAAAGTAGTTGTTTACGTGCTTCTTTCAGGTGTGCTCAGAGTCCACATGCATAGCTGGGGAATTATAGTTTAAGCCCTACTTTACGTGACAACAAACACCACAGGGCCCATTCACACAGACTCACTGAAGTGGAAACACCAACGAAAGCCTAACTAATGACCCCATGATTCTCTTGTGCTTTTAAGAGCAGTCACACCAACATCAACATCCTCTCTTGAAATGCCATCTTATTCATTTGTACCAACACGATAATTCAAACCAAGGAAACTGAGATGTTACTATGAGTGTGTAATCTAAACGCTTTTCATTTACCTCTATTAACAGCAATTGATGCAACAGTCCTTCACCGATTCAATACAAGCTTTCAAATGTCTCCATTCATGAACTCCCTGATCTGATTCATCTTTGGAAACCTGAAGATCAGCTAAGGCCATTGAACTACAACCGCATTAGCTTCCCACCCACATGGCATGAGAGTGAAATTTATATGACGCCAAATAGCTTTGCTGTGTTTGCTGTCAAAAGATGGACGACAGTACTAGATATGAGAAAATACATTTTTTTAAGCTTGATCCAGAACAAGAGCGTGTTATGCAAAGATGAGAGCAGTATTAAAGATATGTTGCAAAAGTGCTAGCCCCCTGGGTCCACTTATTATCTTTGATTGTGAATATCTTTCCTCTACAGCTCCTGCAGAATTAAGAGGAATAAGCTCTCAGTTGATCTCAGAAATCATTATGGTTTAGCTCTCTATGAAATCCTCATGTTCTCTTTTATTTTTACTCTGGCTTGATGCTAACATCAGTGCCTTAAGGGTTATTTTGATAACGTTTGTGATAAAACAACTATATAGATTGATGAATCCACCAAAAACACCCTCTAAAATGTTGGTTTTCATTGTTTCTGCAGCATAATGAGACCAGTGTAAATCTGTCTGGCGACATGTAGCTTTAACTGCAAGACCTGCACTTGCCCAGCATTTTACTGTGTTTAAATCAGAGGGGTTTTCACTGTCACTGAATCAGCTTTATATTGTCAGGGTACAGTGCCTGTATCTGTAGTGTGTGTCTGTGTGTGTCTGTGTTGTCTTGTTGGTAACAAGTAACAACACAACACATTGCAAGTTGTCTGGACTTGACCTAAATGTAAAGTAAAATGCTGGCTTCTTATGAAGTCCAAACAAAGCAGGTAATTCTGCTGAACACAGCACAGCTGGTAATCTGCTCAAACTAAACTTCTTTGCTATTATATATGTCACCTTCCAGATGGAAAAGAAAATAATAAAAAAATATTACACTTCAGAAGAAAACTGCATGAGAAAAATCACAATATGAGACATATAAGTTTCATAAGACGTGGATATGAAACAAACATTTACTTTTGAAAGAAATGGAAACATTTTTTCCTATTTTTTTTCACTGTGAGCTTTTCTGTGGAGGTCATTTAGTTTCTTTTTTACACGAACGGAAACATCTGATATTGGCTGACGGCTGAGGAAACATAAGCAAATAGGAACAAGAAGATAGGATTAAGTGGCCAATGCGCACAAATACACACACAAACATTTATAAACACATACAAGCGTGCGCACACACACACAGAGACACCATCATGGTAAATTACTCTCTCAGCTCTATAGGGGTCTGCAATTTGAGGGTGTCAAAGTCAAGGTGTAATATTAGCCTGGCATTAATAATAGCCGTAGCACTGCCCCTGCTAGTGTTAATGAGTGCAACACATTAACACACATGTAGCTTTGGATCGCATGCTCACCCACACACCCACGCATACACGCTCACACTTCAATAATGAAATACAAACTAACAATGAAGATGTTTTGCATGAGTTGTCACAGTGCACTTACTTATGCACCACCAGACACATTAAATTCTCAAAATGAAGAAGCTTTAAGAGCACAATGTTTAAAACATGCAAATGCTCTTAGGGCATGGTGTTAGCTTATACTTTTGGATTAACATGTGTGCTAAGGGCTAGTGAAGGCGGAGGGTGGAGAAGGGGGAGAACAGAGATGAGAGCTAAAGCTTCAAGCAATACTAATGCCCAGCTGAGATGAGCAGTCTGACAACAAGGCTACAAGGCCTTGTGAATAAACGATGAGCGCTCAAAGCCACGGGGCAGAGGTAGTAGTTATTTTAGCATGATGGCCGTGCCGGCCTCTCTTAACTGCTTAGCACGCAGATGAAAAAAAGCATATACACACACGCATGCACACAAAGACACAAAGATACCGTGCTGACATTTTACTGTACTCTGTTCCTCTATACTGTTTGGTGAGGACAGCACTGGACGTTTGCCAGAGACCGACTCATCCAGGCCCACCTGGTGTGTGTGTGTGTGCGCGCGCGTGTGTGTGTGTGTGTGTGTCTATATGCACAAACTTATAAACACTAAGTAGACAGAGCTGGGGGAGTCTGCCAAGCAGAGGAAGCCTTATGTCAATCAAGTGTCAGGGCAAGCTGGAGAGAAGGATATCAGGCCATGGGTGAGACACTATAAATAACCTAGCCCACCTTGGGAGTCAGGGTCAAATACACACACACACACACACACACACACACACACACACACACACACACACACACACACACACACACACACACACACACACACACACACCCTCATGTTTACATCCCTTCAGAGGACACATCACTACACATACATCACTACACTGACTTGCATTCATTTCCTAGAGACTTGCCCTGAAAGTATCCAGTTTACCAAAGGTTTACACTACACATTTTCTTTTTTTGTACCCAAATCTAGCACTCACAACACCAATATAATGCACTGAGAAAATATCGGACAAAAAACCTTAGAAAATCAGCGCCGTATTCAGAAAATGTACCATTAAAAGAATCACAAGTTCTAAACAGGCTTTTACACAAAAGAAAGCCTGAGTTGTGTCACTGAAGCCATTAAACGTGCAAACAGCAGAGCTTCTTATGTTATCTGCTTCTTTCAAATAGCACGCTCAAACAAGACTTGCACACATATTTGCTAGTATTTATTCTTTCTACGCGCACTGCAGGTGACAGCGAAAGCCTTTGGATTTGATATGGGAGCGAAGTGCCCCCTGAATTCTGAGCAATCTCTAGCTACTTTTAACATTGTTCTACCAGCTTAAGACTTAAACTAGAGGCTGATTCAGATGGGATTTGGATCTATAGCAAAAGAGGATCTCAATATTGCACACGCCTTTTATGTTTCTTTCACAAACTAGAGCTGGCTCATGGTACATGTGGTTGCGTGAATATAGACAAAACTAAGGCAAATATTTTATTACCCACCTGCTGGATTATTAGTTAATTTAATCCTGAGCTATAAGCAGATATGGCAGATTTAGGCATGCCGTACTGAAGCCTGTTAATTAAAGCAAGAACTCTTAAGTGCTCAGAAACCGACAAAACAGCTGGAGGAAAGATTTGGATATTACCAACTGTCTCCAGGATGTGAAATATCTTTTCAGCTCATTCACGTTCTAATCATTTTGTTGATTAGGAGCCATAAGTATAATGAGGAGAGGAGAGGAGAGGAGAGGAGAGGAGAGGAGAGGAGAGGAGAGGAGAGGAGAGGATTAGAATAGAGAGGAGAGGAGAGAGAGGAGAGGAGAGGAGAGGAGAGGAGAGGAAGTGATTGGGTTAGATTAAAGGGTGGATTGAAGGGTTTTTCTAACACATGCAAACCCTTTTGAGCTAGTTTCTACAGAGTGACAGCTTCCAGTAGAGCAAAATCAGCTGTCATGGCAACATGCACTTCACATCTCAGCACCCATCATCATCATTATGATTATCATCATCATCATCATCATCATCAATGATGCTCCATAGCAAAAGGGGAGAAACGAGGGGAGCATGCCACTGCAGTTGATCTCATGTTTTCTTTTCATGCGAATGAAACAAAAGAGTGGAGATGAGGTCTAACAAAGGACTTGGCAGAGCAATGTAGTTATGTCATGTGTTAGTGTGTGTGTGGAGCCATTCTCTGTGTTTCTCCCTGTTCCTGCTGACACATCACCTCCACCTGAATGCATGGCAGCAGGCACGTGGGGGAGAGATGTGGAAACAAAACAGTGGGATTGTGACTGTGTGAGAGCGACCGTTTGGAGACAAGAAAAGAAAAAAAAAAGGTGAGGTGAGTGTGGGGGTCAGAAGGGAAGAGGAAGTCATACTTTGGGCAACGGCGTTTCGGATGACCGGACTTTCTTGGGAGATATCTGTGAAGAGAGCAAGAGAATTATTTTCTTGTTTCCCCCTCTTCAGAGATATCTCCTGTGGCATATTGCTGTTCTCTGTAACAGAGCTTTGTCTGCTTGGATTTTCCTGTCAGCAGGACCTGCAAGCAGTTCCTGAGAGACTAACAGTGTATTTAGTCTCAAGCTTTGTCATTTATTTAAAAGGAACCTTGACTTGTAGTGTTACGCTTTATGAGCTTTCAGTTACAAAAATGGAAAATTTGTTTAAAATTCAAATGTTTCTTGGGGGATAATTCATTCCTGACATATTACAGTACAAGGGCAACAGAAGTGGTGTACGCAGCAGTAAGTTGTACTGCAGCACCGATCAGGCAAAAAGGGTCCTAAATTTCAAAGCACTGGCCCTCTTCAGTATGCTTGGACCACTTTAAAAGAGAATAATTGCCACATTATACACAATGACCCTGTAAAGGCCCATTAGACCCAAAAACAACACACAGAGGAAAGGTGCACAGAAATATCAACGAGCAAATCATCAAGTGGTCAAGTGTGGCTATAACTGGCAACAGTTGGTCAAATGTGTCAAAGTGATATGTTAAGGAGCGCCAATGAACAACAACACATCAGAGGAGACACTCGGAGAGAAGAGGAGACACACAATCACAATCACAGGGGAGGTAAGGCGAATGAAAAGACACATCAGTTTGAAATCACAGAGGCATCATGTAATGGAAAACATTTATAAAATCACACAGACACTACATTAAACAATTCTGGACTGACACGGGCTGGAAAGACAAATATGGGCGGTGTGTATGTCTAACTCCTCTCACACATGCAGTCCATATCAAACAACCTGAAAATCCCACCGGACTTTTACGAAAGCAGCACATACGTCTGCTGTGAACATGCAAATCAGATTCATAGGCATCTGGTCGCTTGGTCGCAAGCACTTAGAAAAATATCAAAATAGTGTTTTGTTATTCATTTGTTAAGATTCTTTTTGTGATTTTTGCCCTTTTTAATTGGCCGGTAATGTCAGTTGACTTATGACCAGGGATCATAAATGGTGTGATGACACAAACACTAGTTAGTGGATAGGTTAGTAGGTGGCCAGCGTAGCCACTGTTTATCCACAACATGTCTCCTGGGTGGGTGCCACTACTTTTTTAACCCACTGAAATATAAGAGGCTAAACTGTAATGCAACACAGTCTACTACAATTAGTTCTATAGCTTTAGTGGCAAGAGGGAGTCAATCAGTGTTCACAAAAATGTTTAATGTAGGCTTAAAGCATCATAATAAGCAACAATATGATTACCATTTCCGATTTGATAGAGACATTTAAACAGTGTGAAGTGGCCAGATGGTATGGAGAATTCTCTATTTTGCCTCTGAGGAAAGTGTGCAACAGGTGGAGAGGGAAGCAGTAAGAGACAAAAACACTGAGGTGACAGACATTTACAGAGGGTGAGAAAGCACAGACAGCAATAAAAAGGAGAGGCGAGAAGAAAAAAAGTTCATAATTAAGTTCACATAGACACGGCGTGTGTGGGTAAAAGTGGAGGAGAAACAGAGGGATGAACAGCAAGAGAAAGATGTGAGAAAGGTAAGCAACAGGCTGGAAGTGATAAAGATTTGTCTCTATTGCTAGAGTCTGTGTGGTTGTAATGTACCTTCATTGGTGCCAGCTGTATGGGGGTAATGTAGGAGGGGTCCACCATGGGCTTGGGCCGATTGGCAGTGTCTGCCAGGAGGCTCTGCCATTGCTGTGGCAGGCCGGTGAACTTCTGCTCCCGTGGGTCGAAGCCCGTGTGGACCCGGTGCTCGAAGTTAGACGGAGCTGAGATCTCCAGCCGTTTCTTCTTCTTCCCAAACATGCTGGAAAACCCTGGCAAACCTGGCAACCCCAAAAGAAAAAAAAGCATACTTGTATTAATATTCTGGCTGCAGCACTGGCTACGATTATGTTTGACGCCCGTGAGTTAAAGACTGTATCTTTAAGATGTTGTTAAGTCATCATGGCAGTATATTCTCCTTCTTGCCTAAAGTTTAATCTTCTTTTTTACATAGTACTAGGATGTTTTATACCACCGCTCTGTAGCATGATGAATCTCTTGTCTTATAACACTGCAGGTTATAGATGAGGAAAGAACGAGGAAAACTATCCAAACACACAAAATAAAAAAATTAAAAAGCCAAGTGTCCACTTTGATTATGTAATGTAAACATCAGGGGGAAAACGATGGCAGTGGGGATTTTTTTAAACACATGTTGGACAGCGGTTCTACGCGGCTGTATAGTCAGGCGCGTATGCTGCATGAAAGCTCCCGTCTGTGCTTTTTGGAGCTGTTTGGAAAACCCACTGTGACTCTCGTGGTTTGGGTGTATGCATAATGTCCAGTCATAGGAACAAAATGTCATAATGCTGTTGTTGTGGCTGTGAATGGAGTCTATTGTGTCACTCCTCTCTGAGAGGCATTGTCCTCTGAGGGAGCCACCACTGCCACCCCCACCACCATACTCCTTACTTTTTTTCTCTTTGCCTCTGTCATCGCTTTTGCAGAGACAATGTTTGCTGTGCCATTCCACTCGATCATGCATTTGCATGCATGTACTGCAAATGGGCAAAATAAACAAAAGATCCTCACTTATGCAAACACGCTGAAAACAGTTCAACAAAACCGCTCGAGGAGTTTAATGTTTAGATTGTCCCAAGAAAAAATGTTTTGCCCCCATCAGAAGAAAACATCATTTACACTCATCACCACACACTAACCACTGACCATACACACACGCCTTTATACACCACACACACACACAGTACATGCATTACAATTGTTACTAGCAAGTAACAACCATAATCTTTAAACTTCACCCAGTTACCATTATTTTAACATTTCAAACCTGCACAAATATGGAATAACGCTTACGTAGATTTTCCAGTGAGAAAATCTGAATGCTTAGCGGCGTATCCGCTTAGAAAGCAAGGTAATACGTTTGTGTATTTCAGTTTGTCCCAGTTTTCTAAAACTCTATTATGAATAAAAATTCAATTAACATGTTATTAGCTCAAACGTAGTTGCTTACCAGAAATGTGCCAGAAGTCATTAATTTTTAAGGCTGCCACTGTGTGTGTGTGTTCATGTGTGTTTAACGTGATAATACTTATTAATACTTAAAAGAGGAGAAATATCAGAAAGGCTCCCTTATCTCTCAGCCTCCTGTAGAGGTGTGTCAGTGCCAGTTTCTGATTGGCTGGAAGTGGCAGGCTGCCAGAATGGCACTGTTACACTGTCAGGAGCAAGAGACAAAGTAAACAAACTTGTGCTGTACCCTCTGTGTCATACTCTGGCAGCATATTGTCAGCAGTGCTGAAGAGTGAGGGTGACACACCGAAATCACAATAGAGCACAGTTGCATTTGCGGGTATATTTACATGTCATTTCCTGTATATGTAGCCGAGCAGCTAAAGTAGCCTGCAAACTGTCTGAGCAGTAAATGACTGCGGGTCATTCACCTAGCTGTGTTGCACACAAATTGTATACTTAAGTTTGTAATTTAGATAAGAGGCAGCAAAACAGAATGTGAGGAGCTTATGTAACGGCAGATAAACAATGTGCGATTTGTTCCTTACACTTTTGCTTTGCTTTTCAGTTTTTGGAGGCGCTAAAGAAAGACACGTCGCTATATCATAAGCGAAGAGCAAACATTTAAAGCACGTTTTTTAATAAAATATTACAAACATGCTGCTACCTCAAACATTCTAAGTAAATCTGCAGAGCGGTATATCAAATGACTAACTCTTCTGACCTGGTAGTGCCACTTCAACAGATGCAATGACAGAAGTCACCAAAGAGTCTTTCTCTAAATGCAACTTTAAACAGGCAAGGCAAAGTAATCATGGAAGTCTTTCTCAATCATTTCCTTTCTTCCCAGCAGGAGAGACAGACAGATCAAATTAGCGGCCTCAAACAGGAAAGATGGGGAGATAGATTGATAAAAATGGGGTAGGAGGGTTGATAAGGGTAGAACACGAGAGCGGAGGAGGAGCATGGGAAGGAGTTTAGGAAGGGATCTCAACAAATGCTAACAGAAGAAAGAAGAAGAAGAAGAAAAAGACAAACATGGAAAGAGGACGGAAGCCTAAAGTCCTTTGTGCTAGGAATGCGCTGCACTGCATGCATCACAATCACAGCACAACAGATTATTATGCAGCACACGGCTGCCTTTAGAAAAGTCTATACTGGATCAAAGGGTGCTAAGTCATAGATAGAAGCTTCATCCCACAGGCATGTTTACACAACTCTGCCTTCTACAGTGCAGTCACTGTAAGCTTGCTTCAACGATGCTTTCATTTGTGAGCAAAAGTACTTTTAATGAAAAGAATATACCCGTGTAATCAAAACATAACTTGTCATATTCGTCATGATCTGATCAGGACTAAACATTTAACCACAACTGTGACCCGAGTGTGAGAGCAATACCAGTACATGTGCATACCACAACTAACAAATGACTCCTTGCAGTAAACACCTGCATATTAAGAAAGCGTCTATCACAGAGGTAGTACATCTGGAAAGATTGCTCGTTGTCTTTCAGCTAGCTTGATTCACAAAACCAAACAATTTAAATGCAGGTATCCCCCGATAAAGAACTAACGATCCTCAATCTTTATCTTTTCCATTTTGTGCTGAGCTACAAATCTCTTATGTAAGGAGGATGTGTCAGCAACCCTTTCCAATTTTGGCCGATGTCCACTTAAACCTCCACAAATCAAGCCAAGGTTCTAACCTTGTTGCTATTTTTGGGGCAGGTACACTAAGTGGCTACATTAAGAAGTGATGCAGTACTGACATGCAGACGTTATGTCCACTGGAAATGACATTCACAAAATACATTTAATGAAGACAACGTCAAGGATGAAGCTGAAACACGGCTCCTGTCAGAGGAAGTCTTCTGCCATCACTGCAGGACAGCACACAGTGACTAAACAGAGAATGATCGCAGACTTGCACTGAATCATCAGCTGACAAATGCAGTAAGCGAAGCTCTTGTTACCTTAGAGCAACATGCAAACGAAAACACATCCTATAACGCCACATCC
Source organism: Haplochromis burtoni (assembly GCF_018398535.1). Taxonomy (NCBI): domain Eukaryota; kingdom Metazoa; phylum Chordata; class Actinopteri; order Cichliformes; family Cichlidae; genus Haplochromis; species Haplochromis burtoni. The sequence goes on along the minus strand of NW_024582389.1, from coordinate 1,963,848 downwards.
AACTAAGAACCACAGCGGAAGTACTAATCAGACTGGTCAGTGTGTGTGGGTGTGCTCGTCCAGTTATTTGGGTGCCCCAGCCACTCTCCATGCATCTCCAGGTGTCCAACTCTCTCTTACCAGACTGTCACATTGCTGTGAGAGACTCCATTTATGCAGATCTCTTTAAGGTTTCACCACAGCATTTTAGTCAGGTTGAAGTCTGGACTTTGACCGGACCAATGCAACACCTTGATCGTGTTATTTTTCAGTGATTCCATTGAAGATTTGCTGCTGTGTTTGTCTTTATTGTCCTGGTTGCATTATCCAATTTAAGCCGAGCTTTAGCTGTTAGACAGATCGCCTCACCTTTGACTCTAGAATACTTTGGTATACAAATTCATGATTGACTCAAAGGGCCCAGGTCCTGTTGCTGCAAAGCCCAAATCATCACCTCTCCACCACCATGCTCGGCAGTTAGTATGAGGTGATTGAGCAACTAAGCAAACCTAAGCTGTGCTGCCATGTTTTTTTTTTAAAGGAAAAAAAAGAGGCTTTCTCCTGGTAACCCTCCCAAACAAAGGCTTCTTGTCTATTTTTTCTAACTTTAATGCCATTAACTTCAACATTTAACATGCTAACTGACGCCCACAGAGTCTGAGATTGAGCTCTTGGGATCTTTGCAGTTTCTCAGAGCATTGCACGATCTGACATTGGGGTGACATTGCTTGCTACAGACAAGCAAACTGATGATGATGATCATTTGATTAGCATCACGTGGCTGTTACATACACTTCCTTTTTTTCACAAGACTCTAATCCTGTGAAAAGTTTATTTTTCAAATGATTGTATGCAGCTCTTAGTCCTTGTTTGACAAGAAAATAGTGGTTAATGAGAACCAAGCTAATTTATAGACACTGAACCAAACAACAAGCTAAACAGCTAGCGCTTTTAAATCAGCTAGCAAGCTAGCTAGTTTGTTTTATCTATCTGAGGGTAACTGAAACCAATTTTTATTTTTAAATAGGTGTGTAGTGGTAAATCCAGCAGTGTTATCAATATGAATAAAATCTATTGTAGTAAACGGCTTTAGCTAAACAAGAGGGATATTTTAATCAAGCTTTCATTTCACAAAATGTCTTCTTCTTTCCATCTTGCACTGGGTAAGCAACCCATAGTGAAGGTGGAAACCCATGACCTAGATGGTGCTTCTCGGGAATAAGATTATTAAAGGCTAGTAGGACTTAAGTTGTCTAGGCCAAGCTCAGCAGTAGGGAGACACAACAACACATGCAGACAGACACACATAAACACAGCACTGAACGTGTGTTAGACAGCAGATGGAGACACATGTTCATGTACTCGCCCAGCCCAAACGTACTCCTGCAGAGCTTTTAGCAGCTTCTTTCTCACAACAGTCAGAAAACAAGTTCAGACTGAGATGTACTTGAAGTGTAGAGCCCACTGGGAATTGCTGCCACGCAGAAGCCAGAGGAACTACTTACTGCACAACTTCTCCAGGCTGCCGTGCGAGCACCTCTTGAGCTGTAATTTATGGGCGGATTGTAAAGCACTTTGAGAAGTTCCACACTAATGCCTGCAAGGTTAGCCCGCCAAAGAGTAACAATGTCACTCTGATGAAAAACTGCACCTGGTAATATATGGCAGAGATTAGAGATTTGCAGCACCGTCATTCCAGCTGTGCTGAACTGCAGTGAGCTGTGACTGCGTGTGTGGTGAGCGGCCTCGATCGGATTTTTCACCCCACTGCACAGAAGGGTAAAGCAGTTTACTCAAACAGCTAATGAAGCTATAATAAAGCATCCTGCCTCTTTATGTCCACTGTAACTCAACGCAAGAGTATGGCTGAAAACAACTGGTAATAAGCAGAGTACTGTTTGCAATGCAAACACTGATTTCTTTTAGAAGCTACACAACTACTAAAAGCTAAGCACACAAACACTACTGCATACAAAGAGATAGTTTAGGATGCTGATGCAAACTGTTTACCTTTATATCTGAGTGTGTTGTATTCATTTGTTCATAAATAAAGGAAGCGTGAATATCTAAAAAAAAAGGCACACTGGTGTGCGGCATGCTTGCATACCGTTTAATCTGTCAAAGCAATGTCATTTGATGTTACGAGAAGCATTACGTAACATTTAACATCCTCTACACACAAAAAAGGGAGATGCTCAGCCATCCAAATGCTCATGCAAATGCATTCAAATGTATTAACAATTAGCCTTCAATGTCATTTAATGGGATTCACAGTAACCACACACACACGCTATATACACCAACACACTTAAATGGGCTACTGGTCCCAGGGCAGAGATCCTGACTCCCAGGCTGATTTGTCTCCAAACCATCTGTCACCATCCGAGCCTCCACAGGCATTTCCCCTTCTGTACAACAACACCTCAACAGACACACACACTGCAGTGAACCGGAGAGTCTGCACGTGTGTGTGTGTGTCAGTATTCGTGTTGTCTGTGTCTTGTATACACGCTGTATCTATTTTTGGTTCCTAAGCGCATGCTTTAATGTTCTGTGGCAGCAGAGTGTATTCATCATGTTTTCCAAAGAGCACATTAATTTTCTGTCCTTTAGATTGTAATTTAGAAGCATAATTTGGTATCGAGACGCAGAGCATTCACTCATGCACTAAATATGCAAATACATTTCATACATAATTTAAAACGCAACATGAAAAAGGACACAAATGCCTTCTGATAAACAAGCTGAGGGAGGGGCAATGCTCTCTACTTTGTTCCTACAGAGAATAGGAGGAACTCCTAATTTAATTAAAAGGTCAACAGGTTCAGAGTGAAAGCCTAAGCCCGGTTTGCCATTTGTGTTCAAGAAATTACCAGTGTTTCTGTTTAGATTTACTTGAAGTGGTGGCAAATGAGCAAAGTGAGAAGCAAATGTGTCCCTGCATCCTCACAGGTAGTCTTTGTTCCCCCTCTTCCTCCTTCCTCTTTTGTCCTGCCCTGCTCTGTTGTCTGCTGTTCACTTCTCTCTCATTTACATTCACTTGTTCTCTCTTCGCCCTGTTCCTTCAGATGATTTAATTGGCTCCAAAAACTGTTTACACAGACATGCATTTCACCTTCCGTTCCCGAAAGATGTGTTTCGTTGAGTGGTAAACAACTCGATCTGATGGAGAGGCTTTTTAAAAAAATGTTATCATTTGCAAACTGTTCACAACAGTTTGTAAGATTCCTCTCTCAAATGAGGTTTAAAGATTTGGGGAGCAATGGGAAGCTCCCGCTCTGATTATAAATATACCTTTTGTCAAATTACACACAGACTGCGTGAATCAGAGGTCTTACCTGGCAACAAACTGACGGTCTCTTTCAGCCAATCAAAGCTCTCTGGGTAGGCCATAATGAGGCAGACAATTAAGTGCTCCTCAGATGTTTCGCTTTGATGTCAAATTACACTCCTGACGAATCCATTATGCGCCTCAATTTTCTTTGCACAAAAACCACTAAACAGCGAGTCCACCTCTCCAGTTGTAAGCTGATGATTCCCCCCCCCCCCGGTGGAGCGATGCTTCTGAGAAGTCATCGAATTGACAAATCAGGTCACATTCAGGACCCTCTGCGTTCTCTGGCGAACTGTTACTAGTAATGCTACCCTGCCTGTATGCTCTGATAACTCCCAATGTGAGATGCACAGGACACGAAAAGTGCCTACGCCAGCAGACCGGGCCGAGGCACGGCCAGACAGCTTAAGCCTGGATCCATCCCATTTTACGCTTATTGTTTGTCTAACTGGGTTTGACCGGCCACGTCCCAAACTGAGCTGCCCCTGACCTTCACTGTCCTCCTCCTACTTACGTGTCCATCAACAGAAGCACAAAAACAACAGAGCGTGAGTGTCCTCTGCGTTCCCACAATCCACAGGATGGTGTTTGTGTGCTGGTCGCTTTGGCCAACACACACACACATACAAAACTGTCTCCCACCGATGCCAGCGTGTGCGGATATCAACGTTTGTGTCAAGAGCTGCATCGCCAGGCGGCCTATCACTGCCTCTTTCACACGACAAGTCACAGGGAGGAAGACAGAGAGTGTGACGGAGGAGATAAGATGGAAGAAAGAGAGAAAAAAAAACAGCTGGTCCAGTCAGAGACTGTGACAGTCTGGCCGTTTGCCGACGCAAAGGGGACATTGAGCGGTGGCAGCCGCGGACAGGCCTTGTGCTGAGGGCAAACAGTCTCACAGAAGCAGTGCCAGGCTGTCAGGATAACACTGTACAGCATTTTTCCCTTACAGAGAGAGAGAAAGAGGGGATGGGAAATGACACCTATGCAAGGCAGCAAGCCAAATACAAATAAAATATTGAATGCACTGTTGTTTTCAAATAATGCCAATATGAAAAAAGGTAGCCTGAGCAAAAGCCAAGGGCTGAAAGAAATCTGCAAGTTTAGTATATCTAATGTATACTCGTGGAGTGCAAGGCTGATGATACGGTACATTTCAGGCTTGAGCAGAGATTGCTGCTGGTTGTGCTGCACATGGATGTGGAGTATATCTGAATGCATTACTGAAAAACTGAATTGGAGGCACAAGGAAAGCAATGAACTTCCATCTGAAAGAACATTCATTTTTAGCAGGTACTCATTGGTATGTGTTTTAATAGTCAGGAAATGAGACACAAGAAATGTGTTTCTGCAGACAAATTTAACTGTAAGCATTTTGTGTCATGTTACATCAAGAATTCAAGGTCCGCTTCTTCCTGAAGAGCTGAAACAAATATTACAGGATACATTTTTTCCTTCAAAGTAGTGAACTCTGACAGTTTGGAGTTCTTTTTGGTTAATCACTTGGGAAGAAAGGAAACAAATTATGTATGACATTTATCTGTGTTCTCATGATAAATGAGGACTGTTTTTACTTTACCAGTTACTGCTGCAACCCAACCCGTGTTAAAAGAGCTCAAAGTTTGAAGGCAAGCCTTGTCATGTTCCAGTTTGCGTTGCACATTTCATAGTTCACCTCTGCCTGCCATTAAATTTGCCAGTGTTTGCAGACAAGTTGGGGTCTTCCAGGTTGCTAGCTTGCAACCTGCTAGCAACCAAAAGCACAAAGCACAAGGAGGTCTTTTTGGTGCAGCGCCACAAACCTCTCCACATCCAATTTCACACATGTGAGTGCCAGAAACCTCCATCAACCACTCACCAACTTTTTGTGGAATCCACCAGATGGTTGCAAGATGGTCTCCAATCATGTAAATGGGGCTTAGCTATAAATACTTGTCATTAAATAAATTTGGCTTATTTTGCAAAACATCAGCTTTTCATCTGATTGACTGATTGTGAATCATTAAATCCGGATGTAATGATGTATGTAATTTTTCTAACTGATTTATCAGTCTTATAGATGTCAGTATGTCAGGCCGTTCATCTTGCAGTTTTCTGTGGCATTCTCAAAGTGAAGTATTGTCCTACTTCCCTTGACAACCACAGACCAATAAAATCAAATGCTAAATGTCAAGTACTGTTAGGGCAACAGTTTGAAATTATTTGCAGTCACTGGCTCTTAACATTCGAAGAACAAAACACTCAAACCTTAAACGGTCAATTTTAAGCAATGGTCTAATTTTTGGAGTTCATGCAATAAAAAACGATATCAGTTTTTTTCCTTTGTTCAAAAGGGAAAATTTGTTGTTATACAAAAATAATTATATAAATTATGAATAATTGTGTTTATCATGTGGTTTGTCACTATTAAAACACTGGTTAGATTAAGGAAAGACTGTGAATTTAATTCCATATCCTAAATCTACATCTTATATACGCAGTCGCACATGGAGATGGCAACATAAGCAGAGACGGTTAAAATGATGGCATTTCACGGCTAAGTACCACACTCTTTAAGAGCATCAATACCCTCCACGTGTCTAATGAGCGGGTACATCGTAGCTGTCACAATACAGATGCAGCGTGATGCTTGACGCAATCACAATCACTGCAAATGACAGAAACATTTGCGAAAGGGAGCTATCCAGGTCAGCTGCTTTCTTCAGGTCTCTCACCGATCTCTCACTATCAAGGGAAAGGATCAGCTAAAGTTGTTATCTCATCGTGTGGTAACATAATAGATGGATACAGCAAAGAAGGGTGACTCTGGGAGGTACCGAGAGATCAGGAGAGTTATCTAAATGAGATCTTTGCAGTCCTGAGGACAGAAGACTGCATATCACTGCCTGAGAAAGCGTGTGTGCAGATGTGTAACCATGTCTATATGTATATAGCTGTGTTTTCTCCCTTTAAAAGCACATTAAAGTAGAAGGCTGACCCCAAACTAAATCTCTTATAATAGTCATTGAAAAGAAGAGACATGATGTGAATCGAAGATGAAATCTCACAAAAAATTACAACCTTTTAATATTACTGCTTTATGAAGAACCAATCAATGCAAATGTTCTTGTATAAACCAGCTGAACATGACTACCCAGAGCTTTTGCATGCCATTTGAGAGAAAAGGATGCTGTTAACTCAGGACTGACTGACTGATCTGTGCATTCAGGACCACTTTTTCAGGTCTAGGTCTTCTGCTGCAAGCTCAGTAGATTATTAGATCCTCTTCCCCAGCCCCAACCTCCAACTCCTCCTTAGGCATTTCCAGGGAAGATCGGATACAGTATCCCTCCAGTGTGCACCAGAGCTGCTTTCAGTTAGCCCAGAATACCATCAGACAATGTGAAGGAGCCATACTTCCACCTTCAAATATCAATGCTCCTAACTTTTAAACTAAACCCAGGCACCACTACAACTCATCCTTTTGATAATACATATATTTAGTTTATGACCACAGGTTGATTATTAAGTCATAAAACTCATTCGGATGTTAGCTCTTCTCAATATGCACAATATAACTCTATCTGTTGATCTAACAATTCATCTTACTCCAGAGCAAGTATATAATTACATTTTTTATCCCTCCGCTGATATCGGTCATCATACAAACAATTAATCTTATTTTACTGCACAGCAGCGTTGCACTAAACATGATTTTATTGCAGCCCACTGCTGATTTGTGATGGGCATCAGACATAGTGGTGTCTTCGAAAAGTGGGAAGCATGATTACGCATCACATCTGCTGCTGCTGCTTCAGCTGTTGACTGTTTTAATAAACAAGACAAATCTTCAGGCCAAACGTGAATGTATTACGAGAGCTGGATTATGTCACCCCTACTCAGCCTTTCATGCCAATTTTATCCCATCCCAGGGGTCAACTGAGGTATTACAACCTTTAACCAAACATATATTCAAAGCAATGTAATAAATTACTTTATTACGGTATTGAAAAATATATTTAATTATTTTTTACAATAAATAAAGAGGTCTGTAAAGCTGTTGAGTTTTGATCTTTACATTATTATTTTTTTCCTCACCAAGAATCCGGTTCTTATTATTTATTATAGCACATGAAGCCAAACTAAAAGCATCCGACCATCATTTCAGTGAATCCTGGGCATTCATTTTTCAATGTTTTACATTGACTGATTTTACATTTTGACAGCCTCCCCTTTAGGTAAACACAACACAGGTACAGTCAACTATCGGACAAAGCTGCATCGTTTCCTTGCATCCAACTCATTTGTCTGAGTCCAGGCTTCAAAAACATGCAGCTCTCTAACACATCTATTCAGAATGAATTTGCAGGGATTGAGATGTGGAGCAATAACACACTGACACGAGAAAAAAAACAAGCTCCACTGTGAAAAAAAACCCCCACACTCATAATATTGGATTCCTTAGCCAATAAGCAAAGGTAGATGAAGTGCTGCTTCTTATCTGAACCTGTACACTGATAAAGAATGAAGGAATAACCATTATTCAGCCCTGCCATCGACACTATCAAGCACGTGAAAGGAAGGCTATGCCATATGGTATTAGTTTCAGTGCCCCAGGGCTAACATCTGTATGCAGACAGCATCCACATCTAGACTGAAGAGACAAATGTTTCTTTTTTTCCGAGACTGAAGCAGCCTTTTTGTAGGCCTGCCATTTCACTGAGAAGCAGTCAGACATAAAGAGAATGACTGGCAACACTGCAGGGCACTCTGTGACTCTTTGGTTATTTGTTTATGTTAGCATCTGGTTGTCTGTGTCATGTCATGTGTGTGCACGTGTGTGTGTGCAGATTTCAGAGATGGTCAGCTATGGTTGTGTCCAAGAAGCCACAGATATAGTGGATAAATAAAGAGCAGTTATGACAGATGTAATTACAGAGGGTGCGATTACAATGAATGCCTTCTGGTGAAGCAATGTAGTTGTGCAATTCTTTGAATAAGCACTGCACATCCCCCCTGGTGTCAAGATCTGTTAACAGAACAGAGCGTTTCTATTACCAGCCTGCATTGTATGGAGTATTTACTCACAGTGCAAATGTATCCAGCACCCTCTGTTAGGTGTCACTACTATTTGCTCCAGTGAACACTGATTTTAAGCATTGAAATACTGACTGGAGCTATGAGCCCCACCCCAACTAGCCCTACTCTGTAAATCAAGAGTCAGGCTCAGCGAGAAATCAGAATTATCAGCATCCAAAAGCTCAAGAAAAATCACAGACCTACTGAAGCACTCAAGTGGAATAATCTGAAATCTCAATCTCTTGGTCATTGCTTTGCAACTGTGGAGATCAAACACTTTGCTTAGCTAAGAGTGCACAACCTAACCAGAAGCCTCCAGGCGTGACCTAACATAACTAGGATTTAACTTTTCAAGTGAACACATAGTGAATATAATGGTTAAATAATAGTTATGTGTTGTGTTGTTGCTGAAATGGAAAAAGGCTGATTTTCTGATTTTGTCCTATATGCAGAAAAAAAGCCGGTTTAACCTACTTTTTCCCTAAAGGAAGGGCTTTGAGGCTCCTCTTTTATAAAGATTATTTAGAACACAAAAGGATCATTAATTTTCACTAATATTACATTTATGTAATCTTAAGACATGACTTGAATCAGAAATAATGGTTACTATAAAAATAACTCTCTAGATTATTGTGAAATAAGTCCATAGTCATCTATGATTGATGTCACTTGGAACCCAGAGCTCCCCACCATTAAAACCTGTGTACTTCCTGTTGGTGGTTTTCTGTGTTAAAAGCACTTTGTTCTTTGATAGCCTCCTTCTTTCCACCCCATTATCTGCTGAAGCACGTTAAACCCCCAACTTAATCGTTTATTATTGAAAGCTCGGCAAGAAGCCTTCCCTCCTGGTGTTATGGGAAAATGGTTAAGGCTGAGATGTAAAAGACGTAGGGTTAAGCATTTAGCCAGCTACTGAACTGCATGGAAGCTACATTTCATGGGCTGTGCTTTAAAATGGGCGACCCATCGTCTATATATGTGAGTCTGAGGATATGAAAATAGGCATATTTGTGTGTGTAACGGTTGTCATGGTGCTTAAAAAGCAGGCAACAAATGAACTGGAAAAAAACAAAAGATTGTGATATTATTAGAAGCATTGTTCACATTCAGGGTACATCATACATACAACATCAACGTTGTGCTGCTATGTCTGTCACGTATACGGCACATGCACGGTGACAGCAACCATTCAGACTTTTTTGTTTTTGACACAGTGGGCATGAATTTTTTAAGAATAATTGATTTTAGGCACAAGTAGATAAAAGGCTTCTCATTTCTATCCGGCTGCTGTTGATTCTGACAAATGTCGTTAGCAAAATTCATCAACTGTAGCAAATTAAGCTAACACGATCTTGCAAAATTGCTCAAAAAAGCTTTTTCCTGCCAACTTTTTAATATTTCAAGCTCGTTTGACTTAAAAGGGGAACAGTGTAACAAGTTCTTAAGTATGCATGCAATGGCCACATACAGACATCGCACTGTTGAGCTATTAGTCTTTGTAGTTTAAGTGCAAAGAGGAGTGTTTACAGCAGTGGTTCCCAAACTTTTTTTGCTAGGCCCCCCTTTGTTTTACAAGAAAAATGTTCGCCCCCATCCCCTCCGCGTGCACGCACGCACAAACACATCCTCCAACCACACACACCCATATTTTGCTCCATTGCGGTTTCTTTCACACCTCAAACATTTAGTGAACAATTAAGCAAATACAGGTAATCTGCAATAAATTACAGGTAGTAATAAAATAAACTACTAACTCTTTTACGCTACGTCCACACCTACACGGGGATTTTTGAAAACGCAGCTGTTTCATCCACACGTAAACGGCGTTTAGAATCACCGAAAACTGAGATTTTTTAAAACTCCTTTTTTTGCGCTCATGTGTGGACGAGGAATACAGAGTTCGTCACGCAACGTCAAAGGTATGTGCCTTTTTTCACGTCAGCTGTGCGCCACGTTATTGTTTACATGAGATGAATTGCAGAATGGCAGATAATCAGATTAACAGTATTTTGTCTCTATCTTCAGGTTTTACACGCTTACATATACACACGCAGTTACTGTCCCTCTATTTACAAAGTCAGAGGCGTCACTGTGTAATTATTTTACATGTAGTTGTTTCTTTCCTGTGTAATAATATTTAACATTGCTATCAATCCATTTTTCAAAAAATGCCTCTCTGTGCAAAATGGGTCTAAAAACATAAACAGCTGTGGGATCCTGTTTGTCCATGATTTAGACAGGGGGAACAAATCGTGGCAGGATCAGCCTGATGTTATTTGTATCCCGCTGTAACTTTACTGTATAAAGAGCTAACATCTCCAAAATGTCAGGAGCAGTTAGTCATTACAACAAGTGTTTGTCAACTGTTACGGTCGCTGACCTCTAGTGGCTCTCCCTTTGTAGAAGAGGGTTTTTTTCTCCTTTTCTTGTGTTGCAGGTCTGCCTCATGAGCCACAGCTGAGGTGTGTTCCAGCTCGTCAGCCACGGCATATAGTCTGCCATCCTAAACTGCCACACCCCTGCCACTTCCCCCATTTTTGCCAGAGCTGTGAGATGTAGTGTTTTGGGCAGTGGGCCTTAGTGTGTATGTGTGTGAGAACTTAAACTCTGTGGAACTTTGGTTTTCTTTCTTTATTGTAAGCAAAGGTGTGCCCTTATTGTGTTAATTAGTTCATCATTGTGGAAGCAGGTAGGGGTTCTATGCCATTTTTGTTTCAACTGTTTTCTCCTGTTTTTGGTTAGACAGGGAGCTCAGCCATTGTATTTTGTTTTGGTTAGTGAGTACTTGGTTTGATTTTTAGCTAAAGGGGGTGTTTTGTTTGTTGTTTTGGCCTTGGAGACCCTGAAGAAAAGAGCTTCCCTGTGTTTATTTTTACTGTAGTAGTTTTGGGCAATAAATCACGTTTAATGACATCTATTCTCCAGTAGCTCATGTGTTCTCTTTCACTTTGTGTTACCCCTCACTCCAGTCAACACTTCGTTTTTAAGTGGGGCGTAACATCAACTAAAAATCAAGAATGTGGGATACTGTTTGTCCGTGATTTGGAGAGCCCAGCGCTGCTCCCGACGAAGGGAAAACCAATTCTGCAGGGAGCCCTACCTCGGCACCTGTGCAGGTTAAACCAAAGGGCAGATAAGCTTCACCATATTTTCTAGTCTTTGGCTTAGAATGAAGTTGGTTTGGAAATATATTCAGCGATGCTTCATCACCTGCTTTACGTTTGTGTAGGCGCCCCGTGCTAGCAGTGTCCAAGCATTGTTTTTGTTTTTTTCCCTTTTCATACCACGCCCCCCCCTAGGGGGCGGGCCCCACACTTTGGGAAGGTCTGGTTTAGAGTGCTTGGATATAGCCTACTGGGACAAGCAAATCAGAGGTTAAGCACTATGTTTTCACGTTAGACAAGAAAAGCAGCTTTTATAAAATAGCATTTACAAACATACTAGTTTTCTTTAGAGAGTAAAAATTATTTCTATTTGCACAAATAAAGGAATTATTTCAGAAAAAAACAAATTACCAGGGTCAATATTATTACCCCAGCAAAACACTCAATTTTTTCTTGAGCCACGACACAAACTGCTGCTGTGCAATCATGTGCTTTAACTATGTAATGCTCAAAGCTCACAACTCAAGTTAAAACCTGTCTCTATCCATCTAGTATTAAATCTTTCTGGGAAACAAGTATGTATATTATGCACACACACAAACACACATGCAGCTATTACCTATTTCTTGTTTTTATACCTAAGATGAATTATTGTTGAATGAAGACATTTTTCAAACAAATGTAAAATGTGGGCAATTGTGTTTATTGGGTAAAGGAAAAGGCAGAAGGGGGGGGGAAGGATAGAAAGAATGAAAGAGAGAGATGAGAGAAAACCCCAACAAATCCCCTCTGAGCAAGCACCAGGCGACAGTGGATAGGAAAAACTCCTTTTAAAGTGAAAGAAACCTAAAGGAGAAACCTATGGCAGAACCAGGCTCAGGAGGGGGCAGTCAACTGCCGGGACTGGTCGGGGGGTGAGGGTGAAAAAAGAAAAAGGAGGGAGGGGAAGGGGG
>NW_024582389.1:1914573-1932073 GCF_018398535.1 Haplochromis burtoni | reverse complement strand
TACTCGGGGTGAAAGGCAAAACCTTCTTCTATAGTTCCTTGGTTGCTCTTGATCTATTTTCCACAGCTTTAATCATTGTATCCTAGGAGGCAGAAGTCAGAGCAGATAATACTGTCACAGCCTGTGACAATCAGATGTGCAAGTCAAGTGAGACTGGGTGTGGTCTGAATCTCAGAGCTCACATAGCTAAACCAAGCTTATCTTCCCTCCATCTCTGTTTTGGTTTCCTTCTTTCTTTTTTCTACAAATGTCTCACTCATTTCCATCTTAATAATTAGTTTAAATGTTTAAGGTATCATTTAAATAAACGGTTCTGCTCTGCAGCCTCTCTTCACATCAGACTAACAACATGCACAGAGATGTTTTGCATAAGCAGGATAGTAAATGACAAAAAAAAAAATACAAATTTCTTGTTACATAGTTCAACATAAGGACTATAAAACTCCACATACATGCTTCAGACACACATATTGACACACATCTCCAATAATGGTCAAATAAATTGCAGGAATATATTTTACCCGTTGAACTGTGGCTTACAAGCACTGGGCTCCAAAGTGCAGTTGTAAAGTTACACCACCAAAAACTGTATGCATGCTATTGTCCCTGGAATTTGCATGCATTCAGTTAGTGATTCAGAAAATATGTAAATGCTGCTGATAAGCCTAAATCAACATAACCTTTTTTTTCCTCAGCATGCTTCTGTTGATCATGCAGCATTAAGCTCTTGTTTTATTTACAGCAAACAATTTGGCATTTTATTGCTACGCTGAGGTTTTCATGTTCTTTATACATCTGTGCAACCTTTTCCTCTGACAATATCTCAAACTGAAGTGCTCATTTGATCCATTTTTGTGCGGAAAAAGATGTGTCAAATGCCCCTTTCTGTCTGAGCATGCATACAGCGTGATGCAGAAAGCCTGGGTTAACAAAGAAACCACCTTTGTGATATCTGTCTGAGTGGGGTTTGGGGTTTTGTCAAGCCAGCAATTGCAAAGAAAACCTGGCTATTTGGACAGAGATTATTTTGAAACAGTGTTTAAAGGATGTGGAGGGTAGTGAATTTATTATTTCTTTCCATAGCTGCCAAAATGTAAGAAATGAAGTGGCACTTCAATTAACAAAGCATCGCTTTTTCCAGTAGTTTGTGATGCTACAGGCTGGATGCCACAGAGGCATTTAAAGGGCAGCCAGAGACAGTGTTTAAAACAAGTTCAAGGCCAGCACTTACAGACTAAACCTGCCCACAGCCCGTGATAAACATCAGCAAGTGACTTTTGTCATCTCTGAGTTAGAAATGAGTAGACCGCAACAGCTGATCGGTGGACCTCGTGATTCATTGTCATTCAGAAATGATGTTGCTCATGAAAATGAGAAGCAATACCTCCAAGCTTTCAGAGTCATTTCCTACTATTCAGCACACAAATGCTCTCTCTCTCACACACACACTAACTCACTTCAGGAGGATTGACTGGAGATAGCTGAGAAAGTAACAGCCATCATTACCTTGTCTACTTGTAAACCACAAGGGCCAAAGTAATCATCACCCTTAAACACAACGTTTCCTATTACTGACTGAACACACACACCCACACACACACACACAAATACACATGATCTGTTTCTGCAGATGGATAAATTACAGAGAGAGAAATGCACAGTGGCACAGTCGTCCAGGGCAGATGAAATGAAGAGGCTTAGCTAGAAGGATAATAGAACAACAGGGAGGAAACAAAGCCAAATAATTCATAATGCATTGTAGCGTGCTGAATAACTGCACAATCAGTAATACTGCCTTTTCTCCTGGAACATTACAAAAGAGCAGAGACAGCAGACCTACGTGAAGGACCTACTTTCCGTGGTTTCACTGTATATGCTGCTACATGTGGCATGCGACCACACGGGCAACAAAAACAACTGGCTAATCCTCCCAAACGAACTCGGCCATAATCACTTTATCACTACGTGATCTCTTTGTTATCTAGTTAGAAATCTGGCCTTAACTGTTGCCCTCAGAGGGGTGGACCATTTTGTTTGCTCTGTTGCAGTGAAACAAAGATGTGCAACCCATTTATATTTCAGCGGCGTACGACTTTCTCCTCCGCTTCTTCCTGCGTCTCACGGTCGACTTAAGGAGTGGTCTTTCTAAACACACCGGGAGTTTAAATGAAGCCTGCGGCTTGCTCACGTAGTGCCGCTCTGGCAGGGTTGTGAATGTGTTATAACCACAACCATGCGAGGATGTTGGAGCTCCTCCAAAATAAAAGTCCTGCAAGCAGGCGCACAACAAACCAATGTGCAATTTGTCTCTCCGTAGATTAACACACAGCAACATTTCACCCAGCTACAAACTGAAAAAAAAAACCTCAACCCAAATGCACGTGGTTGGAGGCTAGCTGCTTCCTTGTGCACATTGTGAAATTTTGACCAACACCAATATTTAAAATAACAATCTGACTGATCGCCGAAGCTGGTACTGATATTTTAGTTCTCTTTGATTATTCTGTGTCAGGAAAACAAATAGATGATGATTAAAAGAAACCACTGATTAAAGCCTTTGAACGCTTTATCACACTCACGTCTTTAAACATTTAGCTACTGCCAAAGGTAAATGTCATGTTATTTGCCAATATGCCAATATGGCTGATGCTGACTGTAAGACAGACAGAGAGAGAGGGACAGAGTGTGTTAGCATGCTATTGCTGTACGCTTCAGAGTGGATCTCTTTTTTTTTTTTTAATATCAGCTAAGACTGCATCCCTCTTTTGTTGCCATTTCCTGCAGTTTCATGCCCAGGCATCAAAGAGAGCACAGCTGCGTCACTGGATGAATGCTTTAATCTATTCAGCTAGTGCATCTGTGTTCTCTGTCTTACACTACGTCATTAGCCGCCCGCCTTAAAGGACGTGCTTGTGTGTCTGTGTGTGTATCTGCCCAGTAAAGTGAATAAGCATGCAAGTACATATACATGCAAACAATATGTGATCTCAAATGTCTATGTATACTTTCATGCAGTATTCACTAGCAGTATACCTACTGACAAACCCACAGATACACACACATATACAAAATAGATTTCTCTTTAACTACCGCCTTTTTTATGCCCGAAGTTGTGTTGTTTCCCAGCTGAAGGCCGTGTTAAGACATCCCATCTCTGATGCTAATCTGTGTGATGGTCAAGTTTCCAAGCAGTGCTAAATTTAGGTCCAGATTGCTGCTTTTGACTGGTGAAGGGTTGGAAACAACATTCTTTACAGTCAAAGGAGTTCAGAATTTAAACAACAAAAAGCAAAAGATCCCCACAAGCCACTGTATCGTCTAACCACAATACCAGTACTGATACTTCTTTAACACAGTTCATTAAACATGTCTGTTTGTGTTTTCAATTGCACAATCTGACCAAACTGACTCTGGGAATGGAATGGAGTCAATTTTTATAGAGCCACAAACCAAATGCTAGGATAGATTGGACTGTCTTACCTAATATAAATCACTGTCAATTGAGCATGCCCAATCAGAGCGTAATCTATTCTGTATAATTATCTTAACAACAGGATGCTATTCGTCTTCTGTAACGCTGACTGAATGGATTTTACTTGTTTGGTCAGAACAAATGGGATTCTGAGCAGCTGTTTGTCAATAGGAGATGTATGTTATGTCACCATCCAGATCTAGCAATGGCTTTGACCAACTATGGTTTGAAGTTGAACATTAACAATCGTTAATCCTTCTGACCCATTCCTAAATCCAATCGTTGAAACACCCAGTCAAGCAAACACCCGGTCAAGCAAACACCTGGTCAAGCACATCCACTGTGTAGTGTGAGTTTCCCAACTGCTATCAGAGTTTAGGCTAACACTGGCCTTGCTGCTCTTTGCACAGCAGTCCACCAAACTCGGTATCTGAGATATCGTTGGGTTTGCCAAACCCATCTGGTGCTCCTCTTAATAAAAGTCTCTTTCCTTGGATGCTAGAATTAAAAGCATCCACAATAAATCAATAACCAAGTAAATTAATGAAGGAATACAAAACCACCTAAGAGAATATAAATATATTTACTCATTTATCTTTTTATTGTTTAATCCAGTGTCTACAGGGGCCCTGAGAGTTCAAATGCACCACAACTTAAGAAAACACCAGTAAACAGAAAATCGCAGGAAAAGCACACAAAACACAGAGAAACTGTTTTTAAGGGAGACATAATAGGACAGAACAGAGACACATTTGATTTTCAAGCAATTATTTCATCATTCAGGCAAAAGACACGACGGAGAAAAAGATGTATGGTAAGGTGCGTTTTAATCGTGTGATCCATGTAACACTGTAGATACATGCTTGCTATTAGCCTTTTACTGTTAGCTTGTTAGCTTGTTACCTTGACGGTATTAGAGTTGGATTTTTGGTGAGCTTTGTGGGTTTGTTTTCCCTGTTTCAATTACATTGTATATTCAGCTTCCATTGTGTTTTCTGTGCTTTTGTAGCATTTCTCTATTAACTAGTGTTTCTTAAGCTGCAATGCATTTCAACCTTTCGTTTCAGCCCTTCCTACTAACTTTTTTCTACTGCAACACAAGGACAGTGCCGTTTCTTTCCATCACCCTGTACGTGACATCATCTGGCTTTAGCTTCAGCCTTTGAACACAACATGTATCTGTTGCCATTACATTCATTAACTGTAATACAAACTGGTTCGATTGAATTGGTTCAAGTGCACAACGGTCAAATCGAGCCACTTTTACACATCGTCTAATAATTATGTCCCAGATGGTGGATACAGTATGCTATGATGTAAGCCTCGCTGCGATAGAAGCCTGCATCTTCAACCTCTCCGTTTCTTTTGAAGTCCCCCCATGGGGGTGTGGGAGCTGGGCGATGGTAATGAATCAAGCTGAGCCATAATGAATGTCCTTATTCAAGTCTGCTTTGATGAAATTCCACCTGACTGATCTCAAATCACAGAACAAAACAGCGAGAGCTTGCTCGCAACTGTTATGAAAGCTATACTGACTGGCAACTTGATGGAGAGCACTGAGCGACTCCGAGGATCCCTTCAGGATACTTTTTCTGTTTCTTCCCTTCACGTCTTCCTTTTCCCTTCCTTCCTTATTCCTCTGTGATCACTGAGTAGGATGAAATCAGATGAGTGTGTCTACAGTTGCACTACCATTTCAAAGTCAAAGATCCGTCACAATACACCCAGAGGAGAGACATAACTCGCTGTTTCGTTCCTAAACCGGTGCTACAAATATGCAGAAAAAACCTGTGAGCTCCATGTAATAACTTAGTTGCCTATCTGTCTATATTGAAACATCATAAACTATGACAACCATCCAACAACAACATCATAAATTTCAGCCAAGTGATGGTTCTCATAGTCTTTGTCGCTGTGCTGCGTTTGGCCAAGGAACTGAGCAAAAGGCCTGTTTTACACTTCAAATGAAACAAGGTGCTACGGCACAGTCAACATGCTTTGTAGAAGTCTGGGACGCATCTGCAAGCCCCCAGTATTCCAGATAGCTTGAAAAGACTGCCAGGAGTAACAAAAGAAGTAAGTAATTATAGAGAGATCTCAAAGACAAAGCATGCAAATGATTGCCAACGGCATTTAAGAGTGGATAAGACCAACTGCTGCTGCCACCACTGCTGCTGCTGCTGCAGGTTGTTTTTGTGATGGTTTGCTTTGCTACCTTCAGTTTTTAATTGGGCTTGTAACAATGTAGTGAAACTGGATTTGAAACTGCAGCGTAACTCCCAGTACGAAGCCGTTAGTCGCTTCGATTTGCCTGTAAAGGCTGAAAATGCAATTTCAGATTAATTTGATTTTGATGATTTCTGGAACAAAGTCCTTAGAAGAAATGTTTTAGCATCATGAGGTGCTTATTTGCTCTGTTGATCAGAGCAAGATCACAAATACATCGAGACTGTTGCTGGTGACCTAAAAGTACGACGAATATATGCTACCATACAACACCAATGATGAAAAAAACACTTTAAAATGTTGTATGTGAACTATCCCAGAAGGGAAAAGGGTAACAATGGGCTTTTCCTTATTCAATATATATAAAATCAAGTGACAAGATGTGAGGAAAATCTTGCCTATTCACGGTCATAAAGCACAGTTTTTAAAAAGTACTTTGGGTGAAGGCAGCAGACAGCAATTGGCTCCTCAAATCCAGTCATTCTAAACAGGTATCACTTTAACAGTGATTAAACTGACCTCAGGCTTACAGCGCTTCACTGGTACATACCCCCACACACACTCAGACGGAGACAATACTTTTAAACACGCAGTTCTGTAAAAGAGTTAGGCCTCAGCAGCACACTTGAACAATGCAGTATCAACCAATTCGGCCGACAGGAAAGCTGAAGCATGTTAACACAGACACACGCCCGCACACATCCACAGAAATAGTGCATGTCCCTAAGCCTGGAGGGTGGGTGACAGAGCTCTGTGCTGGGCAGCAGTAGAGGCAGATGCAGCATTCATGCAGCCTGAGGGCATCGCTGGGTATTCAAGCTTCACTTGGCCTCTTCTACAGTGCCCTCTGATGCCTTAACCCCATCACCAACACACACACACACACACACTATCAGCACAATGCCAGTCAGGCCTTTCCAGCTTTGGACAAGAGACAAATTGGGAAAGAAGTAGAACAGGCTCAATGAGCGCAGACAAGTTAGACTGAGAAAACTGTAGAGGATGTAGGTTATGTTTGACTGTCTTCCTTCTACTTGTAATGCTATGTGAGTATCTAGGTTAACTCTTTCTTTGTGTGTCTATGTGTGTACGCATGTATGTGTGTGTGTGGGTTCAGGACAAAGAAATTACACAGCTTTATGAGCGTCAGCACAGTAGTTTAGATTCATGGCGTGCATCCTTTTCACGGTTTGTTTCTAAATGATAGATACCAGCAGATTATATGCATGTCCATAGTGTTGGGCAACTGAGTGAATATATGGCGTCCATAGTTGCTTGCTTCTGGACAAGTT
The DNA here is from genome assembly GCF_018398535.1 of Haplochromis burtoni. Lineage (NCBI taxonomy): Eukaryota > Metazoa > Chordata > Actinopteri > Cichliformes > Cichlidae > Haplochromis > Haplochromis burtoni. Next base: position 1,925,083 of record NW_024582389.1, on the reverse strand, counting down.
GATCAACTTGTAAGACACAATCAGCACTAGAAGGTGGTGGCATTCCGTGAGCTAGAGAGGAGAACAGTAGAGTTAAGGTTATGGTTGGGGTGTGGGCGTCAGGGTTAACCCTAAAGCTTGATTTAGACCCGATGTGTAGTTACATTTCTCGGGCAGTGCAAGTCCGGTTAATAAGCAGGCTAATAAGCCTAGACACAGCTTCTTATCATGCATGAATACTCAGTGTAGTGCTGTCAAGACCTGTAACAGTACAGTTGATGTTAAGTCCTGGAAAACAAAGAACAAAGTCTCTACTCCTAATACAAGACGTTTGTCAGCTATCAAGCCACCTCAGGCCCCATGCTAGCTAAACTAGCAGCATGTTGCTAGTAGAGCATTAAAAAAATAAAAATAAAATCTCATCTTCATTTAAAGGCTGCAGACCTTCACCTGATTGCATGCTCATATTGTCTAGTTTAAGACAGAAATAATCCCAAATAGTGGATTTTGCATTCATTACCACAACAAGTGAGAATTTACATGTGCAGTTGCCTGGTGGTTAAAATGGTGTTCAAATCCACCATGCCTTTCTTGCCGGATGATTTCTGTGTGGAGCTTGCCTGTTCTCTCCGTGTCTGTGTGCGTTGTCTCCGGCTACTCCAACTACTACCAATCCAAAGACATGCAGTCAGTGGGGTTAGGTTAACTGATGATCCTAAATTCTCTGTAGCGATTGGTTGTCTGTTTTTCTGTGTTAGCCCTGTGACAGACTGGCGACTGTGCAGGGTGTACCCCGCCAACTGCCCTATGGCAGCTGAGATTGGTTCCACCCACTGCGACCTTGACTTGGGTAAGAGGAAGAGAATGGATGCAAGGACATTCGGTTGCTCATTGGAAAATGTAACATATCACTGACACCCATCATTTCAGCCCTGTGTGCAAAGTGGATGGCTTCATTACATTATAAAGTCATGACAAAAACATCTGTACCATTTATTTTCATTTGTGACATGTAAAGAGACGACACAGTGGAATCACTTAATTCTTTAATCCTTAAAAGGCAACAAACATGAAGCCCACACACACACACACACACCATCACCTACACATTTTCTTTCTATCGCTCTCAATTGTTCATGGTTATCTCTCCTCTGTCAGGATGTCTCTTAAATACACTCAATCTCTCCTTCTGTCTTCCCACTCTTGCAGACAGACACACATACACCTCATTCTGTTACTGACATACCAGGCCATGCAGAAAACACAAGGGAAGCCTTTTTTTTAATCCTGGGACCAAAACAGCAAAATGCAATAACCTGGGACAAAAGTGCTGACATCTGAAGATGAGTTTGGCATTCAGACAGACTGCTCGGTCGCAGCTGAAATAAACAGAAGCGACAGACCGAAGGGATCCCGCGACCCCTGACAATAAAAGAAAGACAGATACTCCTTCAATAGCTATTTTCACCCACTGCATAGTCACTGGGCCTTCAGCCTCATTTTCCTTTTCCTGATTTTCATTCTTGACTCTTTTTTCATCAAATCCCCTTTTAATCCCAATAATTTACCCATGTGTGTTGTCTTTTTATCCTCACTTCCTGCTTCACAACCACCTCTGGGTCTCTCTACACTAGTCTCACCTTACTTATGGTTACAAGGCCTGTCTTCTTTCGTCCTCTTCCCATCTTTGTTCCTCCATTGTTTCATCTATTCCAGCTTCTATCTCCCGCTCTGTAGTCCTCTCTTCTCTCTCTTCATATCTCGTCTCTATGCAGACCTTGTTTGCCTGCTTCCTGACTCGGCTTCTTGATTAGCAAGATCGACCAGCAGAAGTCTGCCAGACACTTTGTTAAAACAGCCAATGAGTCTTCAAGAGGTTTCCGTATAAATAGAAGGCTGAATCAGACAGTTCAATTACAGATAACACATTCCCACCCTTGAATTTCAAATGCTATTTAGCCACCGACAGAGAAATGGAGATTGTGGCCGGTGAAACGTGAGGTCAAGCTTTAAGGAATGAGGAAGCAGCACCAACAACCAACGCACACTTGAGTGTGCATAGCAAAGGGAGTGTGAGATTGTCTTTTTCTGGCAACACTATTCAATCCACCACGCCACTGCACTCTTACATAATTGTGAGTTTGTGTGAAGAACGAAAGCTGCCTCCTCATAGACAGCAAGAGCAGTCTAGTGCACAGCCATAGGGACTAAAATAGTTAGTCATGTGTTCATTATCGCTATCCTCTTTTAAATGCTCACCCTGTATCCAGAAACATTAAACAGAAGAGGACCTTCGAGTGGGTCCGTGCAAGTGTGTGTGGGTGTGTGTGTGAGAGAGACAGAGGCAGAGTATGAGGGGAAGGAGGTTGTGGGATTGTGATAACTTCAAAAGGTTATTATTATTATTACTGAAGGCTGAAGCCATGCTCTGGCATCCCTTAAGCTTTGATCATTATGTAAAGCTGTTGTGCTCAGCGCTGGCACTGAATACATTACAGAGTGGATAACCAGGGAGTGTGCAAGCAAGCATACATGAACCAACACATTGACTCAGCTTCGCAGTGTCTTCCGATCCAAAGCAACACACCTTATTATCTCTAAAAGACGAGCACCCTTAATCTCACATCGACGCGTGATTGGGACAAGGGGGGTGGAAAATTAGATATTTAAAGGTGCACTACAACTATTTCACAGATGGAGGTCAGGATGCTCACACAGAGGAGAGATCTGTTTTTGGCTTTGGAGTTTTTATCAAGTTCAAGAACATAATGATATCATCAGCGTTACTTCAGCTCTACTTTGGAGACAAAGAAATCCTGCAGTAAAATGAAAAACAGAGGGAATTAAGAGGATTAAGAAGATGGAATCCTTTTGGATTTAGATCCACGTATGTCAAAATATCTTGGCATCTTGTTGCATCAACTTCTACTATTCATTTGTTAGACCTCACTTGTACCCTGCTGAAATTCTGCACTACTAGAGTGCTCCTGGTAGCGTTTTCTATGTAAATCCTGTGACTCTGAGAAGTGACAGTTCTCAAAGATCAGACAGCGAAGTTAGCGCATAAACTGTGTTCATAATTTTATAAAAAAGAAGAAGCTCAGGCTTGGAATCTCACTGTGCTCGTCAACATCATTTCCAGTGAAAACCTAGATATGGTGGGACTTAAGATGTCAACACTTTACCTAGCAACAGCAAGTGCTTCAGAGAAGCATACCGAAAATGAGGTCAGTGGTGCTTAGAGCACAAAAAAAAAAGTTTTCTGTGGATCACAGGCTGCATAAAAGATGGATGGAGCAACCATGACATCACCCACTGGGTTTCTGGGCTTTACATTTTGAATCGTCAGTACTTTTACAGTTGCCATGTTAGTTTGTTGGAGCTAGAAGTTGGCATATATGGACGATACGGTGGATTTGTCGGTGAAGTTATCGGCTAACACTTCCAAACTTAGTTAACAAGCTGCAATAAGTACAGGTGTAATGCATAGAAACAAATATGTGTTAATGAGTGCAAAGTAACTGACTAATAGAATGCTAGAATCATATTTAACTAAACTGAAGGGCAAACTTATTGGGCAGGCTGTTAAACATGGCAAACTATATTATGATTCTACTAAACAGTCATCTGAAAGGTACCTAAAGCACCACCCACAAACTCCCTTTAATCTAAGTGATGCCTGGACGTAGCTACAATGACATCACCCAATGGTTTGTAACGTCCCATTTTGAAGCCTCGAGATAAGAGTTTCCACCATCATCATCATCATCATCTCAGTTTTAAGAAACCTGATGTAATAAGGAAGTTTGAGTCTGACTCTGAAACCTCATGCACAATGGCTAAAGCCTTGTGAGTGATAACTCATTAGCCAGAGAGCGTTTGGTTTCATAATCCTATTTTTTTTACCATAGTATGACCAGGAAAGTGTTTACAGAAGTCAAGGCAAAGTCATTTTCTTGTAGACTTTCACAGGACCAGAAGCTGATTTGCAAACACAGCTATCACACTCTGGTGCACTTTCACATTGGCTTAATTTTTGCAACCTAGGAGCTATGCCCATGTTCATGTCTTTGATTTTGACACGTGCCAATCCAGTTTCCAATTGTTCACTTATAAAATAATTCTCTGAGGACACAGTTGTAGTATCCATATAGGCCAAACTATCTGTATCAAGCTGTAACGTGCGTCTTGATGGTGTAAAGTTGACAATTTTAACATGCGAGTGAGTGGAAATTGACTCTCTTCTGGAGTCAGCCTCAAGTGGTCACTAGAGGAATTGCAGTTTTTGGCACTTCAGCATCTGCTTCATTCTTCAGCCCCTAAGGTTGCTGCTTGCTGTGGACACAGATCTTGCGATTGATAACCAATGGTTTTACTGTAAACTAATCCCTCTGTACTCACTTGTAACAATACGATTATTACAAGAATATTGTGGCATGGTTTAGTGCTCAGTTTAATCAGCACAGTTTACTACAGAATAACTTCAAGTTATATTTTATGTTAACACAATCTGTTATACAGACATGAATGTTTTTTCCTTTTGATGGGTGGGTGGGGGGGTGGGGCGGGGTGTCTATTACACATTGTAGGGCTAGCCCTAAAAGGTACTCTCCTGCCACTGTAAGTGAATACCAGATGTTTAAGACGTCAACAGATGTAACTATCAAAGCAACATACGCATTGCAAAAGGTTATCTTTGATTCACACGAGCAGCGTGCAAAAGTGTGACCCGTATAGCAAAAAGCATGTTTAAAATAATGTATTTATTCTCATTGCTGAGTTGCTATATGCTGTATCTATGCTAGCACTGTACCTATTAAAGCAGGAAGTCGGGAGCTGTACGTCTACTAAGCAGACTTTGATATCGGCTTTGCAAGTCATGTTTTCATTGCAGTATTTAACAATTTTCTCACACCTCACCTCTAATGCCTTGTACTGCCTCGCCTGCAATCTTAAAGTCCAAAACATATTCTGTTATCATACAGAGGCATGGAAAGCAGGAAATGTGTATTGCAGTAAATATCTGGTATTATGCTGGCATAAAGATCTCAAATGATTAATAAAATAGCTGTGGATTACATTTTTGGTTGAATTATTCCATTATTTGACTAATTGTTTGTGTCCGGCTTGCTTTTATAAGAATAATCCTTCTACAAATGATTGGTTGGTCCTATCCTGTTCTATCCTATCATGTTATTTATTGTTAGCTATGTCTATTGGGCTATTAGTCCTTGTATATCCCCTGCCAGAGTAAAATATTCTGCAGACTGCATTCTTCAGCGTATATCCTGTGTTTTGGGATAAAATACAGTCCTCCTGACTGCATTAGAAAACATGTTATTATTGCCTCTATTAATAGAGTGTCGCTATTAGGGTGATTATGAGCTTAGGAGGGGAACCCTTGCTCAGAGGGCCTAGCCACCACTTTTAATTTTCGTCTACACCATCTAATCCGAGAGCCACACTGAACTTGAAAACAAGCCATCTGTTCCTGCCCTTACCTGGCCTACATTGGCCGGAGCACACTCAAACTCTAGCTGCAAGAAGGAAAACACGGGCAGTGCAATAAAACTGTCTTGCACTGTCATCATCACTGTCACACTCCGGAGTAGATGTGCCGTAGTGCTACAATAAAAGCGACGCTGTCGTGGTAATAATAATACTGATAATAATACTAATAAAGAAATATAGCAGCACGAGAGCCTACTAGGCTAAACTCGCCAATGAGCACCATACACGCACACTGCGAGCCCCCAGATCCGTTACAACGATTCCCCCCTTCTCTTTCTTCGACCTCCAGCCAGTGATAGCAGTGGTTCTGGTAAGAAACAGTGACATAATTTAAGAAAACCGGGCATTACACAGGCCCTCAAAATCTATTTGCAACATACAGAGATGTGATGCCCACCCAGTTCAATACCAAGGACAGCGGTCGACGCTCGAGAGAGCCTGACAGCCATGACAACACATGCACTACAAAATGACAGATTTATTTCTGCACGATGCATCGTAAGCAGCTACGTGAACAAGCCCCGAATGACACTGCTTTGTTTATGAAGCATTAAACCCACGGACAGAGGGCTAGACACACAAAACCCTCGGAGATGCATTTATAGAGAGGCTTTTTGCCCCCCTGCAAGAAGCATCAACAGCCACATTTCTCCCCCTTACCAAATCACACCGTCAAAATGGCTCTATCGAATAAAACGCCCCGCACTTACCTGCTTTTCCCGGGGTGGAAGAGCTCACATGTCCCGTAGCTTATTTTAGCCTGTTAGTGTGGGTATTATCAATGTGGTGGGCACCGTTATGTGTCTGCCAGCGCCATGTTATTATCACTAAAGTGGAGGACTGTGCGGTCCTGTGCGCTACATCCGGGCTGTTGGAGAGAGCGAATGAGCGCAGTTTGTGGTGGCGGAGAGGGCGGAGAGCGCTCTGGATATATGTGGAGCACCTGTGCAACAGAGCAGGGACAACTTTCAGTCACGTAGGTGTGCTGGGAGAGCTACACATCGAGCGTATTCAATAAACGTCGGTGTGAAAAACCTCTTTCTTTTCCCCCTCCCTGTCGTCTATTGTTGCTATGGAGAGTACCAGAGCAGTTTGGACTAGCTTAATGTAATACACAAGAAGCTGAAATAGCTTACAAATACACACGAATAAACTGTTACAATAATTAGCTTAAAATGGTATGGTATATCATACATTTGCTTTTAAATTGTTTATAAGTTGTTGACGTATTCTAAAGTTTAATTATATTTTCAGTAATAACGTTAAATAAAAGTTAAAAGACTGAAACAGCTTAAAGTTGGCTTAATGGTTCTGGCAGCTAGCTTGAAGTAACGGCTAAATCGTTGGAATCACTGACCGGTAGTACTAATGGTGTGAATAGGAAAAACTAGATAAAGCAGGGATACGCCACCTGCAAGCTGACCGAAAGTAATGAGAAAAATGATGGATAAATTGCTAGTAGAGTATATTAGTGTTGTGATACTGCAGAAATTGCTATTGATGCAATACCAAGTAAATAAAGGGCCAGTATCAGTACCGATATTGATCCTTTTACCCTATAAAGGCAGCACACAACAAAACACACCTTTTAGATTTTCATGTGTTTTGAAACTGGGTTTGTTGGAGACCTGGAATGTAAATGTGTCTGTCTCCAAAGCATTTTGGGTCACACTCTGTTGTTTGAATGTGCTGTAGGCTATTAAAAATAGACCTAGTAGTCAACACAAGAAGGTTCAAACATTTTAGTGCATTTTTGAAGTATATTTTTTAAATTTCCAATAATAATTATTATTATTTCTTTAACACAGTTCATTGGGTTACATACTGAACTTGGAGGATAGAAAAAGGTATCGATGTTATCACGCTAGTATTGATTCAATACCAGTACCAGTGGTTGGTATCAGTACTATCAATATTTGCATTGATCCCCTCACCTCTGGACTATATACCTGATAAGAAGATAAGCTAAAGTACTGGCTAAATAACATTAGACAAATAATGTTGAAAGTCAGTTAAAAGTAACGGTTAAAAACATAATTTTAAATATTATACAGAAGCTAAAAAAAAAAGAAATATAGCAGAGTGTAATGGTTGAAATATATAAAAGTGATGGTAAACAACTGAAATTTGCAGTGATTGATAAAATGCTAGTAATAAACAAATAGATGAAATAGTTAAATAAAGTGTAATGACTGATAAGTTTCTGCCACCAGGTAATGCATGGAAGCTAACTTGGTTACATTACATTTCAACATTTCATTTGATTGCAAATGTCCTCTTGGCCTACATAATATCAGCTTTTAGTCCACAGGGTTGTGGATTACAAGAAATTAAAAAAAAAAAAATGAATGACAATATCAACACAATTAATCCTTTGAAAACAGACAAACAAATACAGGAAGAGGAAAACAGTGAAGCTATGTCAGAGGTCCTTTACTAATAGCAAGCACTGTAAAAACAAAATGTAATGAAAAATGAAGCAATGAAGTTTCATACACTTTAAGAAAACTCTCTTTTAAGTTGTAATTTTAGGAAGCTGATTTAGGCAGGATGATAGAAGCAAATATATCAGTACAGATGTTCTTCCAGTGAAAGCTTTAAGGACACACACAGTGTGACAGCCTCTGCCAGCTCCCACTGTGTCACAGCCCTCATTGATCTTCCATCTCTTTTTCTGACATGTTGTTTGTAGCACAGGGCTCTTCCCTAGACTATGGTAAGCGAATATGGAAGGGCAACAGCCACTTTCTGCCACTCACAGCACATTCCTTATGTCTGCTCTGTTCTTTTAAACTGAGTACTAGAAGGATAGTGGAGGGAGAAAGCATCCATAATGCAAGATCTGCCTCTTTGTATTGCTGTTAAACACTTGGATCAATGAAACAGTTGCCAGCACATGTGTTTTATCACCATCTTTCTTCTTCTTCTCCTTCTTCTGTACAGATGAAGACTTTAAAACTGTCCATCTTTCAAATATATGGTGTTGGAGGTGCATTCCTGTCCTCACTACACACGTGTGCAACATATGTCAAAACCATGCTTACAAACGTAAGCAAACCCTTCAAAAACAGTTCCTCAGTATTAACTGATTTCCTGTCCCACTGATTTGGCCTTTTGTGATCAGATCATACTGCGCTTGCCTGCTCTGTCTCCCACGGAGATTGCCACCACCCATAAATCTCTTTGGGGACATGCGAGCTCAGGTTCTCAGCCGGGGAAACACCCTTTCAGAAGACTATTCCAGGATATGCGACACTTATTATGGGGTTTACAGACAGCCACATCTGTCAAAGGAGGGGCAGTGGTGTTTTTGGATGGTAATTGAGCTTTCAATCATAATAAAATTGAATTGTGGACAGAGCTGCATCCAGGATGGAACAGCTGATTTACCATCTCTGGAAAAAAAAACACACACACACATACACACACAGACACACTACAGCTTTGAAGTGTGGTTAAAATTTGAGGGTGATAGCAAGATTTGGGAACTATGCCATACTTGGATGGTGAGGCTGATGAACTGGATTACACTGCTGGGGAATTTAATAAATTGTACTGATATTTTGACACGACTGGACTAAGTTGTCCAGAAGTGGACTATAGTAGTTCTGGAAGAAAACTCCAGAACTACTATGTTTACTGTGATTTCCACAAAGGAATCAGCTGACCTGAAAAAATGAGCCGATCCAATGGCCTTTTTGAGATCAGGGGTTTGCCCACCACATGACTGCAACCTCCCCAGTGAATATTTGACACCTCCATCTAGTGGTGGATTGTAGGAGTACGCAGGTCACGACAGTGCAGCTGCAGGAGTTCTAATGTGGGTTTTTGTTATTCTTGGAACATCAGCCCAGGCATCTCTGTTTGAATAATGTGATCTTTTCTGATACTAAACTCATTTCACAGTGGCCCAGATATGATGTTTGGAATTTCAATGCACATACATAAACATACTCAGGTTTACACACACACACACACACACACACAAACATGCTACTGTCCCCATGGCAACTGAAGCAATAACCGTGTATTTGAAACCATCTCCCTCACTCTTACTCCACTCTTACACACTCTTTGATTTACTCTCTCTTCTTCACTCAGTGTTTGAAGGCACAACACCATCTTTAGCTCTTGGTGAGAGCCACAGGTTATTGCTACCGGATGGAAAACTACTCCTCTGACTAAACACTCCAAACCATTACCCGTTGTAGGATTACCACGAAGAGGTGTCTCATTCCACACATTCAGTTTTTTTTTCTTGCACATGTAGTTGGAAAGAAGGGGCAAAGAGACAAAAGTATAAAGTTGAGGGCAGTACTCATCTGACAAGCGTTGAACCCACATTTGGAACAAAGCCCAGAGCTTATCAGAGACTAATGCCACCGTTGTTGCTTTGGAAAACCCTGCTCCTGCCAGTATGCTCTCTTCTGCCTAACAGCAGCACGCCTCACAGTTTCCTCCTTTTTCCCTCAGCTACCCCATTGGCTGAAACTACAACAAGAGATCTCCTGCAAGTGACATCATTACTCCCTCTCCCGTTGAGCAGCATATGTCATGACCACATGGTAAACTTAAATGAAGAGATGTAGTTTGCTTTCTTATTCAAATATAGCTATATCTGTTACAGTTGCATTATATGTGAGTTGCAGCTTTTGTTTTCAGACTTGATTGAGGAAGCAAACGTCAGTTCATGCCCTGGAGAGGCCAACCAGGAGAGGAAGTATCCTATCCTCTCACTATGCAGCCCAAGCAACAACAAAAAAGAAGAAGTCTTCTGATCCTTACAGGAATACCCTTTTTATATAGCTATAAGGTGGTAGTAAGTATATGAAACTTCTCCTTTTGCCCAGCTGCTTCGAGTTTGAGCTTCACTTTTAACAGCAAGTGTTCACCCCTCAAAGGTTATCGTGGCTTATTCAAGCACAACGGCGCTTCACTTTAGCCAGTTAGCACATTTAGAACATTGCTTTAGCTTAGCATTAGTTAACATCTGACCTTCAGAAGGCATCTCAAACTGTAA
>NW_024582389.1:1905849-1914553 GCF_018398535.1 Haplochromis burtoni | reverse complement strand
TTTTTTTTCTTGCACATGTAGTTGGAAAGAAGGGGCAAAGAGACAAAAGTATAAAGTTGAGGGCAGTACTAATCTGACAAGCGTTGAACCCACACTTGGAACAAAGCCCAGAGCTTATCAGAGACTAATGCCACTGTTGTTGCTTTGGAAAACCCTGCTCCTGCCAGTATGTTCTCTTCTGCCTAACAGCAGCACGCCTCACAGTTTCCTCCTTTTTCCCTCAGCTACCCCATTGGCTGAAACTACAACAAGAGCTCTCCTGCAAGTGACATCATTACTCCCTCTCCCGTTGAGCAGCATATGTCATGACCACATGGTAAACTTAAATGAAGAGATGTAGTTTGCTTTCTTATTCAAATATAGCTATATCTGTTACAGTTGCAATATATGTGAGCTGCAGCTTTTGTTTTCAGACTTGATTGAGGAAGCAAACGTCAGTTCATGCCCTGGAGAGGCCAACCAGGAGAGGAGACATAAACTTGTGTTATTGATTGTTTCTTTGCAAGTATCCTATCCTCTCACTATGCAGCCCAAGCAACAACAAAAAAAAAAAGAAGTCTTCTGATCCTTACAGGAATGCCCTTTTTTATATAGCTATAAGGTGGTAGTAAATATATGAAACTTCTCCTTTTGCCCAGCTGCTTCGAGTTTGAGCTTCACTTTTAACAGCAAGTGTTCACCCCTCAAAGGTTATCGTGGCTTATTCAAGCACAACGGCGCTTCGCTTTAGCCAGTTAGCACATTTAGAACATTGCTTTAGCTTAGCATTAGTTAACATTTGACCTTCAGAAGGCATCTCAAACTGTAAGGTGTCATTTTTAAACCAGTGTTCCCACCTGGGAGCAACAAAACAAGGCCTAAATCTTAAAAATATAAAAAAAAATCTAATTACGGCAGAAAAACAAGGTCTGGCCATCTGATGAATGAAAATCTACTTTTGTGTTCACTTTTGTTTCTGTTTTGGTCTCCACCAACTCATAAGACAGGCAGCGTGAATTCTATAGAGCTTTTTTTTCATTGTTTGGTAGTCATGCTTGACAGAGGAAAAGTGAATCATCGAAAAGAAAATCAGCCGGTAAAAACTAGAACTTTAAATTTTACTAACAAAAATCATATTCTGCTTTAAATGTCACCATTTGATTTAAGTGTGATAAATATATAATTTAATCAAGATGCTGATAACTATAAAATTACTATTCAGTATGTTTTGCCTTGTTCACTGTTTGTTGTAATGAGCTGAGCAACAATCCTGTTGGGCAAATGGCAAACATTCATCTATTTGTTATCTAATTGTGGAAACTATTAAAAATCAATTTTTAAAAAAGAGCTACACAATTTGCCTTGTAACAGCTTAAATGAGATGACGAGACATTAGGATTTAATCAGCCCAGATGCTCAATTTAACAAATTCTAGTGCTGCCACACACACACATACACTGCCAGAGGCTGCAACTTCCCCAGACTGTCCAACGTGACACTGTAGAGCCGCTGGGCTCCTGGGGTTGGCTGCTCTCAAACACTCATGAAGAATTAATGATTGTAAATGCAAGTTAACACGTGTGCCCGTGTGCATGAAGGCAGAACACAAAATGATGCAGAATCAGCCAGTTAGTGTTGTTTCTATGCAATTTATGATGTGAACTCGTCAAACAACATAATAAACATTTCAGAGATTAGTATGTCAGTTTAACAGCATATAGCTTAAGCATGAGATAAAGCGTTAAAGTGTGTAGTTCAAAAGTGTTAAACTCTTTGAAGTTTGGAGTCCGGTTAAAACCAGCACAAAGTGCAGGCTTTTGTTATTTGTTATTAATATTCTTGACGTAGTTTGGAGCACAATTATTATTTTTATACATGTGTATTATTTGTTTCATTGTTTAGTAAACTGGTGTAAATGTTGGGTAGGAAATATCAAGTGAAAAATGTGTTTGATTGCAAGTTTATTTTGTTTTCTGGAAAAAGAATTATAATATAATTAAGTAACATTATATTGAAAATCCCCATATATGATTCCCTATATGCTTATACATGGTCAAGCAAGAGGCATAGTGTTAAATAGCTCTACATAGTTTTATTATCACTTTGACCTTCACGTCATTCTGTTGATGTTGAAGGAGAGATCAAAGGTCAAATGTGACAAGACATTTAAAATCCTTATGTCAACAATACACACCATTAGTGTATTAGCGTAAGTATCATTGATTCTAAGTTATAAGGCTTTTGGTGGATGTTGGGCAAATTGACACGCAAACACTACCAAAAACATAACCTCCTTGGTGGAGGTATAAATGACACCTTCAAATGTATTCCTTTAATTTACTTTATTACAAGTATGCACATGTTCCCTTTTAATGAACCATTAGTTTGCAAAACAGATGATTAACAGCGACGTCTTTGTACCATTAAGTCTTTTTTTCTAAGTTGAGTTTGCATTCATGCACATGCAAATATTAATTAGACTGATTGGATTTGCATAAGCACAATTTAAAATACTTTCAAATTCCATGACTGTCTCACTTTGTAACCCTCACAGCAGAAGGAGCACTGCATGGAAAAATCAGAGCAATTGTTGAGCATTTTTATACATAGTAAGCCATCCAGTTGGCCAGATTGAATCTTAGGTGGGTCAGTTTATGTTTGACACCCCTGGTGTTGGTGTTTAATGAGTAAGTATAAGAACTATGATTATAACTTTTAACCTTGGAGTCCATACACAGGTTGAATATGCAATAACCTGCACACAGGAAACACTTAAATACTGCTGCGAGCCCTGAGAAATGCAGTAGACAAATAATGCACTGTGTGAAAGACATGGACTGTAGCTGAACTTAGTTCGTTGCAGTGGTGAGTGCACTCATTTGCATGAGGGTCAACCTTTCCCTGCATAAAGGAAACACTTTGTGATAATACTTAATGTTACCGACTGCCCGTGTTTCAACAATAACTTTTACTTGCTAATATTTCACAAGTACCTCGGCTACTTACCTGAAACAAAAACATAACCTTTTTACAGTCAAAGTTAAAGAAAGTTAAACATTTTCACTGTGTATCGCTAGATAGAGTATTGAAATCGCACACCCAACCACAGAATCTCAGAGGTTTAAGTGTCTGCATTCTAAAAGTTTCTGCAATTTCTGACATTTTTCAGCTCAGATGATTGGTAATCTAATAAGGTTGCGGGGACAGCTATAGCAATTGTGTGAAGCCACATGTTCAAGTGTTATTTGTCATGCTGCTGATGATTAAGTGGAGATTTATTTAGCTGGGTGTGAACCTGAAATCTCTTAATATTTATAAATGTTGAAAGATGTCAAACAGTTAGTTTGTCCACTGTAAATGTGAAAAAAATGTGAGACTGGAAGAAGGGATCACTCAGTCAAAGCCGAACTGAAACCAGCAAACTATGCGAGGGCCGAACCAAAGCAGCACTTTGTGACTTTAGTCGTAAATGCCCGAATCAACTAGACGTACAAAAAAAACAGCACTAAGTTTTGACTCATTTCTCTTTGCCCTGTAATTGTGTTCTGTGTTGCCTACAGTGGTATGGCATGAGTGTGTTACACAGTCCCATGACTGCAAAAAACAGGCCATTGTGCTGCCATTGGACCTAGTTTGAGTAAATAAAGTGGACACAACATTTGCCATAGGCTGTACATTTCACTGTTTTGTAATGCCTGAAACTTTAAGACACGATTCAGTTTTGTCTGATTCCCCTTTGCTTTATGTTAAATTGCAGTTTTAACATCATCTTAAGATCACCACACCTTTCCTTTTAACAGCTTGTGACTTTTTAACCCTTAAGTTTAGTTGACACTTAGTTTAATGAAATGGCATTGATTAAAACTCGTAAAATGGTAATTGAGCTGCAATATATTTTTTCCTCACATAGTTTTGACACGCAGGGAGGGGCTTTATTCTGAAAGTGGAGTGATAGAACGAGGAGGGGCCAAACGAAGAGAGGATTTAAGGCTATAAAAGACTGTTTCTGTGTGCTCCAGGTCAACGTTTTGCCTTAAACCACAGCACATCCTGCTCCTGTGTGCACCTGAGGACTAGAGCAAAGTTGAGGTAACTTCCATTCTTATTTTTTTTATCTGCTGCAGTGTCTTTTTGTGTTATGGATCAGAAACGGCACACTCTAACAGGTAAAAGGTGAAGTGAAAAATTCTTTCCTGGTCTGGGTCCTGGGAGAGCTTTGCAAATGCTGCTCAAAATCTTCTTCTCTAAGACAACTAGGCCATAAAATGTGCTCTAAATTTAAGAACACAACAAATTTTAATAATAAAGATATCATTTAACTGTAACTCATCAGACTGATTAATGTTGATTGGTTATGATAAAGGTGGCAGGAGTGGACAGGAAGTCCAAATCAAGGACATTTTTAACTCCCTGTCTGAAATTTTACATTTTATGACAACTTGTGCACTATCATCCATATCTGACTTATTGACTGTAGATTAAATGAAATGTTATTATTATTTCATAGCAACAGGAAACATTAAGAAGCAAATAGAAAGTATAGTTAGTTTCAATCTGCATTGAAAAGAACAACTCAGAGCTGTAAGGTTAACAAGGGAGAGTTATTGTTGCTGTGCATTCCTTCTTAAGTGCATATAAGTCACCGTGTTGACCCAAATCAATGTGACACTATGTTTCTCCATGACTCAAGACGTTTACTGTGGTCATCAGCCAATTACTATGTCTCGTGGTAATGGGTAAGCCTTAATTATCTGCGTATAGGAAGTTGGACAATCTTCCTGTTCTACCGTGTGCTGACATCTTGAAAAGCTGTAGAGTCCTCTGGTGGTCACCTTGTGAACTCTGCTGTCAAAGCACAGTGTGACTACAGAGCATGTTCCCAGCTTGTATAATAATAATGATAATATTTTTTTTAAAAAGCTTTCTTTTCATGTCTCTCTCATTTGATATCAGTGTTTGCAACTGCACACTAAGATTTAGCTTCTTTCTATCTCTATAAAGTCCTGTTAGGTTTTATTTTTTTTAAATTGTGGTTTAAAAGGCTAAAATCAATAAAAGCTCCATTAATTTTTTTCTGACAGGCAGCATGGATGTAAGTACTTCATCAAATTCTCAGATCTCTACTCTGGTAAGAATGAGTGCATTGCATTCTCCTCTGTTATCCAACCTTAATGTAAATGTATAACTTTTTGCTTATGTTTGCAACTGCAAGTTGGTGTCCTCCTTCGTGTCCACCTTCTCCCTCCCACGTATTTCCATCTTGGCTCCTGACCCTTCTCTTTCTCTTTCTCCATCCTCCTCCTCTCCTCCTCCACCTCCTCCTCCGCCTCCTCCTCTGTCTCAGCATTCTGATCCTCTGTGTGGCAGCTGCCCGTCCTCTGGTTCTGCCCCACAGGCTAACAGCCTTTGGCCCAGCCTGTCACCTTCTGGAGCTGGATTCCCCACTTGGCCAGGACAGGCCACTCAACCCGCACCGTGCTGGACAGGCCAGCCAAACACACCCTGCTGGCCTGGGATGCAACCAGCTCCAGTCTCTGTCCCCACTTCAATTCCACTCCAATCTCCCACTCAAGTCATAACACCACCTCCTGCGCCAACCACAACTGTAGTTCCAGCTCCACCTGCAGTGCAGCCCTGTCAGCCTTGCTGGCCAGGCATCCAGTACCAGCCTCCTCAGCCACCAGCTCCAATTCAAGTTCAAGTCCCAAATCCAACTCCAACTCCAGTTCCAGTGCCTGCACCTGCTCCCAGCATCCATTCAAATGTACCAGGCTGGCCTGCAAATCCCGGCTGGCCCTATAACCCGGGACAATCAGGATGGCCTGGGCAGAATCCATCCATCATGCCTCCCCACTGGCTCCCACCCACATCTGGACCTCTAGTGAGTCAAATGCAAGGAACCGGGTGTGTTAGTTTGCTGCCAGGCTGTTTTACTGTGCTCCTCTCTCTTTGCTGTTTAGAGCGTGCCATACAACTTGAATCTGGCCCGAGGGGTGTATGACAAAATGATGATGACGATCTTGGGCTATGTGAAACCTAACGCTAAAATGTAAGCCTGCGTCTGTGTGCCCTCAGTATCTTTGAAAAACGAGGTGGATTTCATGTTGCATTAGGTTCTTGAGAGCATGTTTTCTTTAGTCTGAATCAGTCTGGTCTCCCGCAGGTTCACAGTGAACTTCCTGAGAGGCAACGACATCGCCTTTCACATCAACCCCCGCTTCAACGAGGCGGGCAAGCAGGTGCTTGTCCGCAACCACAAACTGGGTGAACGCTGGGGTGCCGAAGAGAGAGACCTGAAGGGTCCCTTCCCTTTTGCGCTTGGGAGCCCTTTTGAGGTGAGTGGCAGTGACCGAAATTAGATCAGGGCAGTGGGCTGAAGCACCCATGAGAGGCTATATTGTGTTGTATTAATCGTTGGATCGCTTCAGAGCACAAAACAAACTGAAGATCACTTTTTAAATCATTAATCTCAATTTTCAGAAGTTTAAAACAATTCTTACATTATTAATACTTTTAAAAACTAATAACTAATTAGATGAAACTAAACTAAAACTACTAACGTGCAATAAAATGAGTTTTACTGCTGATCCTTGTGCGTTTAACTGACTCTAGGTCACTTTCTCATGGGAAACGTTAGGCCTCGAAAAAATGGAAAGGGTTGGAAAGTCGTTTGTGCAGGCGGGTCCTAGATAAGGGAGCTGCTATGCTGCAGGGAGGCTCCTGGAGGTCAGTGGGGGTCTCATGTTGCTCAGTAACATCAATAACACTTATGTTTAACAGGCATCGTAAAGAGGAGACTAATCTGTGGAGCTGATTCTGTCTTTGTGTCCATCGGTCCTGGGTTTGTGTTCACTCACATCAATAACACAATGTGTTAACAGGCACTCGTTACTGCTACTTCTTCTAATAACTGATTTGGTGACATTATAATGTGTACTATACAGTACATACAGCAGAAGTGAGCTTTGATCTGTGCAGTATCACTTACATGTCAAATTGTAATACTTTGTGTTGAAAAGACCAATTTTACTTTACTTCTGTTAAACAGTAAGTCTCATTTTTTGTTCTTGTAAAATTAAAAACAGTTATCACAGGTATCACAGCCATGAGGCAGATGCAGATAAAAGGAGCCAGGAGGTCAAAAGCTGGGAAATCTGTGGCACTCAGGGGTCATTCTATAACCATGTTTTTGCAATTAGGCTAATTAATAATTGTGTGCTCAATTAATTTTCAGTGATCACAGATTTTTTTTTTTTAACTTGAAACCAGTGATCGCATGAGAATTCACTTTTGCTGCTCCTCCTCCTGGGCCTGCATTTTCAATGAGTTTTCTCTAAAGTATTTGTTTTTTTTGTTTTTTTGTTTTTTTGTTTTGTTTTTTTTAAAATGCTCATTGTAAAACAAATACATTTAAAAAAAATTAAAGTATTTGTTTTACAATGAGCATAAGTGGAAATAACACTGCACTTTTCAACTTGACATTAATTTAATTAATGAGAGGTGACATATTCTAACTGAACACTTCATTAGTTGCACCTTGCTAGTATCTTGTTGGACCCCTTTTGGCTAGGGTTAGGGTCTTCGTGGCAACTAATACAAGAAGGTGCTGGAAACATTCCTCAGAGATGTTGGTCCATGTTGACACAACAGCATCAAACTGCTGCTGAAGATTTGTTGGCTGAACATCTATGATGCAACTATGAACACAACATCACAAACATGCTCTATTGGACTCAGATTTGGTGTAGAGGCTATTTGAGTACAGTGAACTTGCTGACAGGTTCAGGAAAGCATATTTGTGACATGATCTTAGTTTTTTTGCTTTGTTGGTTTTTCCGGTTGAACCCGGCCTTTGGAGGTTGGTTGGAGGTTACCGTTACCAAACTTCGGTAGACTGTGGTGTTTAAATGATGCTCCGGTGGTGTAAATAAAATATCCCTATCACCATTACACTACCCTCAGCCTGAACAGTTGATGCAAGGCAGGATGGATCCATGTTTTCATGTTGTTTACACCAGATTCTGGTACGATGCTCACATCTGAATGCCACAGCAGTAATTGAGACTCATCAGCCCAACCCTTTATTGTGTAATATTGATGACCTTGTGCAAATTGTAGCCTCATTATCCTGGTCTTAGCTGACCGGAGTGTTATCCAGTGTGGTCTTCTGCTGCTGTAGCCCATCTGCATCGAGCTTCAATGTGTTGTGCAGTCAGAGAAGCTCTTCTTCGTATTTTAGTTGTAATAAGTGCTTATTGCCTTCCTATCAGCTCGAAGCAGTCTGGCCATTCTCCTCTGACGTCTGGCATCAGCAAGACATTTTCACCGAGAAAAATGCAGCTCAAGCTTGTGTGGGGAAAATCCTAATAGATCAGCAGTTTGTAAATACTCAGACTAGCTTTTCTGGCACCAACAACCATATGCATTCAAAGTCACTTAAACCGCCTTTCTTTCTCACTCTGATGCTTGGATTAACTTAAGCAGGTCGTCTTGACCATGTCTACACGCCTAAATGCTAGGGGTGCAACGATACACAAAATTCACGGTTCGGTTCGGTTCGATACTTTGGTGTCACGGTTCGATATTTTTTCGATACAAAAAAAGATGTTCATGTCTTTTTAATTTGTCATTTATTAAAATTATAAATATATATTTTAACTCAAAAGTACAGTTTTTAAATGTAATGTTGTTGAAACAAAAGTAATTAAAAAAATAAATATATCTC
>NW_024582389.1:1885697-1903017 GCF_018398535.1 Haplochromis burtoni | reverse complement strand
TGTCACTGGTGGTGTGTTCTCTTGCAGATGAAGATCCTGTGCACGCCTGAGACGTTCAGGGTGGCAGTGAACAACATCCCCCTGTTTGAGTTCCGTCACCGCATCAGAGAGCTCAACCAGATCGACAGAATCAACATCTTGCATGATGTCGTCCTCACATACGTCAATGTGGAGACACTTCCTTAAGAAATTCAGCTTTAGCCACACAGATGAACGCATATATACGACTGTGTGTTTATGCAGCAGAGATACATATACGTAGATTAATGGTGTGACACATACTCTTACGGTATTTACAGGCTACATCTTGGGGGTAACGTTTCAGTTAATGTTTAGCATTATGCTCTAAAATGGGATAAATAAGCATGTTAGTTGGTCCTGTGATGTGTAAGGTAATGAGCTGAGCTCATTGTTTAACAATAAGGAATACGTCCTGTGCCACAGCACTAATCACTTCATGCACAGAGGCATTTGATTTTCTGTATAGATGCTACTGCTACTATTTTTATTGTAGACAATAACATAATCTATAATATGAAAGTCCTACTAACTAATAGATAACTGAGAACTATGTATGCACCGATGTTGGAAAAAAACGGCAACACTGGTTCATGATTATTACCTCTCGATTAGTATTAACTGTAGAAAAGCTTTAATAATAAATATACAAGGGTCCTAGTGTAATCAAGTCCATGTTTTTATTGTGTTTTGTTTTAACAGATCAACACTATGAAACTGTATAACAGTAAAATAAGAGAAATTCTCTTTCAGAGAAATAAAAAAATCAGCACAAACGTATAAAAGGAACTAACTGGATGATCGACTGTGTGATACATGTCGACAAGCAATCGTTTCACCAAAGTTACAGTGAGTTTTACAAGGAAAACACCATCAGCTACCTCTGTCAACGACTGACAGAGGTAGCCTGAAAAGCTCTTTCCTACAGTAAAAACTCAGTGAAACCATTTCTGTCCTCACTCCTTTAAGCCCAAACGTTAGCATTTTTACCTCAAGAGCAGCATATTGTTAAATTATAGATATTGTACCAGACCCTTAAGCTAGCATCACATTTGGGTCAAGGCTTCAACTTCCACAAAACAGAACAGCTACACAGACGACGAGGCGGAATTTTGAGCCTGGATATTTATACTGGGAACAAATAATGATTAGCTTCATCTTATGGACATAATTTTTTTTTAAATTCAGTAAAAACTAAAAACATCTCAGTACGTTTCTATCCACATATATTTACTTTGCTTAAAAAAATATTACTCTCATCCAATTACTAACAGTTTAATAGCAGAAAAAAATAAATAAACAAAAGTTGTGTGTATAATTAACAAAAACTGTGGCATATTTTTTAAACCCATGTGGTCTTCTAGTTTTGGACTACCTCTGCTCTTCACGTGACTTCATCACCTTTGTCCCTCCAGTGTTTCCCTATAAAACATTCACTTAGAAAAATTCAATTAGATAGTTTAAAAAATGCTCCACAGACAAAGGAGAGCAACAGCAATGTGAAAGTAAGGCAATAGAAAAAAATATATATATACATATATACATACATATATATATATACATTACATAAAACATATTACATATAATTAAACATATTACCCAATATATATAAAATAACATATACAGATATATATATATTATATATAATATATATATATATATATAATATAATTATTGACACATTTAATTATTTATTTATTTATTATTCATATATATATATATATATATTCTAGACAATAATACTCAACATCCATTTTCCAAATGGTCTCTGTGCAAAAAAAACAATTGTGCATTTAAGAGTGCTATAGAGTCTTCGTCTCTCTTTCTCCTCCTGGTTTATGGGCCCTGCAAACATTAGTCTATCTCTTCAGGTCTTGGTGTCTAGTCTCTTTTCTACAGACTTCACCAGCAGCTGAGCGTACTGCTCCAGCAGAGCCAGGGCCTTCTCTCCGTCACAGTTTACCCCTGGGGGCCCTTCAGATTGGGGTGAGGAAGGATGAGGCAGAGAGTCCAGCTCATCCTTAACTGTAAGCAGCGCCTTGGACAGGATGCTCCTCATCTCATGTTGATCTTCACTGGTCTGTTGGCTATGTTGTAGTACCTGTTGTTAATGAACACATGCATATAAAGTAAGTCAGCAATTCAAACTTCCAGAAATTAAAAAGAAAGCCAATGATGGAGTGAAATTGGTAGTACCCTGAACGACCACTTGAGGCTTGCCCAAAAGCAGAGTCAAGTCTCCATGCCGTTTCATGTTAAAATACTCAATTTTACAGAAGAAATAAACATGTTTTCCACCCGATAGAAAAAGATTGTAGTTCTTATAGAGCACTTTCCCTTTCATAATAAAGTGTGAATGTTTTTATAATTCACCCATTTAAAATCTGTTAAGCATTTAATATGGGCTACTTTGTAGCTACTTTGAATGGCAAAAGTAGCTACACCCATCTTATTCACCATTTAATGTACTAAAACATACACTTTATTTGGTAAGTATATATTTTTTAAAATCTTTTTTTTTCACTAGGCCACCTACACATTACACCAACAGGAGCTGCTCCACCCTGGAAACCCATGAGCTATGAAGCTCCGAGCACACAGTTTTAGTGCTGATGTTAATGACACAGGAGTTACTGAGTCAGCAAAGTGCTTGTGGTGACTTTAACAAAATATGTGCCTCAGTACTCAGCAACCCCGCTCTATAACACTTCCACTTTACAGTAATATCACATCATGTAGTATCTGGGAGGGAAGAAATTTCACAAGCTAACTTTTTGCATAGTGGCATCCTATTACAGCATCTCATTTAAATTTTGTAAACTCTTGAAACTCTTTTTTTCTCACAAATGTTTGTAAAAGCAGACTGCATGGCTAGGTGTTTGATTATATACACATGTGGCAGTGGGATTGAAAACACGTGAATTCAAAAATTAAGGGTTGTGACCAATGTTATCTATATAGTGTACCTTCCAGTGTGGCTTGCTGTATAGTTTACTGTACTAGCATCCCATCCAAAAAGTCCCTGCTAAGATTTAGGTGAGTTAAATTCTACAATTTTCTGTGTTCATTACTCAACCCTAATCAGCAGGTATCTGGATCCATGCGTGCACACTTACACTTTATTGATACTTTATTGATACCCTAACCCTTGGTTGGATAATAGATTGGGTGGCAGGCTAACCAAGCTAACATGCTAACCAAGCTAGCTAGCATTAGCTGATAACAGTTCACCCTCTTGTTTAAATGTGGTCACTTCTGACTATATGTAAAAAACAAAAACAAAGCAAAAACAACAAGGTGAAAGCCATGTTGAGAATTTTAAAATGGGTGGCTTTAAAATGCCCAGACACACGTCTTTTATGCAGTCAACAGGCAGCCAGGGGCACACACAGATGGGCAGTGCCTTTATCTCTTCTTTCGCTTCATCAGATTATAGATGTTTGCTTTTCCCCTTTGTCTTATTCTCTCTCTGTTTCCTGCTTTCTATCAAGTTCTCCATCCACCCACCATTTTCATGCATTCATATACACAGATGCACACACTGACCGTAGTGTATAACATGACAGTTTTCCGCAGACTGCTGTGAAGGTCGGTAACAACCTGCCTACAAGTTTCCAAGGTGACTGAGCGATCTGCAGAGAGAGATAGAGAGAATGAATTTCAAGTACGGCACAGCATGCAGAAAATCAGCACCAAACCCAGGAGCACAAATAGCACAAACACAAGCGTGCGCTGTTATCGAGCGAAGTAGGAGAGCGGTAAACGTTGTGCAAAAGGTTGAAGAGCATATAAGAAAGAAAGAGGGAAAAGTTGTTATCAGAAAAGAAACAAACAGGTGAGGAGGTTGCTGCAAAAAGCTGCAGAGCTGTAACAGTGTAAACTAAGAAAACTGATTTCACAGTTTATATCATCCAGCAAAACACAGTTTCAGGTACAGAGCTGCTATCACTTAATGCCATTTAAGGTTTCTGTGTTTTTCAAATTGAAATGAAGCGAAAAGAAATTCCTGGCCTTTGAAAGGCGCTTATCATTCAGGGAACAGCCGGGAGGGAAGTATGACGAAGGGGATGGAGTTATTGTAAGATTCACCAGAGCACTTTAAAACTATTAGACACCTTTTATTTACTGAGCGAGTGAGCAATGTGAGGAAAACTCTGCACTGCCCATTAACTGAGGCTTTGTATTTGACGTCACAGCAGAGTCTAAGTAATATTCAAATTCACCTGCAAATTTCCCCAGATAATGGAAAACAGTACCTGGTGTGCAAACATGAGGCCATAACGGAAAACCTTCATCCTTTTCAGGAAGTACAAATGTGCAAATTTTATGAAAATCATCCATATTTTGATACTAGAGGGAAGCAAGAAGAGGGCTGAAGACAAAGAAGCTAAAGGAATGAAAGTAACAAAATGTAACAAATATAAATGTAACAAATGTAACAAAAAAAGCAGGTATTTAAAACTTGTTGTTCTGTCATGTGTCGTCCTTGTAAAGGTCTAACTGGAAGCAGGCAGATAATATGAGACAGATAAGACTGACAGGCAGTACTGAAAAACATCAGGGGACGTAGCAACAAATAAGAGGAGGGTTGGTTAAAGAAGTCGTGGGAGGACAAACCTGGCTGTGGGCTTGATGTGTGGGCCTGTTCAGGCACCAGAGGGCACTCTTTAGCTACAGCCACCTGACCTGGCTCCTTGGCACTGGGAATAAAAGCCAGAAATGTAAGTCAGTTGCAGTGGCAGTACTAATTCTTGTATATAAGATACCCAGAACTGAACAGATACAATGAACAAATACTACTGCAGCCAACTCATATTGTGTATGAAGCAAATAACTAGCAATTTGATGTGCGACTGTTAAAAAACATCTAGCAAAGTCTTCACAAGTGATGTAAAACTTCACCTCTCAGAAACAGAGTCCCTTTTCTGCTTCACAGGCATGGAACATGACAAAGAGGAATCCAAACTTAGAGACAGGTGCCTGCCTAATGCTGAAAATAACAAGATAAAATCACGTTCAAGCACACAGTTAGCCGATCAGCTCCTTAGCTCTGTGGAGACATCAAAAAGTACACAGCTGGCCGGCGTTCTGACCTTGTTTGTTTAGGGGAGTAGCTCTATGGTGACATCCGGGGTCTGTTGTAGGAGTAGAAGCCCTGCTGATATTTCCAGACCAACTTGAGCTTGGCTTCACCTCCAGGCACAG
Source organism: Haplochromis burtoni (assembly GCF_018398535.1). NCBI lineage: Eukaryota > Metazoa > Chordata > Actinopteri > Cichliformes > Cichlidae > Haplochromis > Haplochromis burtoni. The sequence goes on along the minus strand of NW_024582389.1, from coordinate 1,897,794 downwards.
GCTGCGTCGAGGGCTGAGCGGCTGCTTAGGAAGTGGGATGCGAGAAGGAGGGACGTTCTGGCTGGCTGTAGGATGAGGTGGAGTCAAGGAGGGAATGTTTGATAGTGGAAGGGAATCTTTTGACGACGCAGACGATGGGAAAATCAGGACAGGACATGAGGCGAGCACGGGAGGCTCAGTTTCTACCTCCACAGACGACCTCCTCCTCTTGGAGAAAAAGGGGGATCCTGGTGGGGTAATTATATGGATGGCATCTCCAAAAGAGGAGGACCGGCTTTTTGCCACAGAGCTAGCAGTGGCGTTCATGTAAGAGTGCTGGGGCTTGAGTTTAGGGCTCTCCCATGGAAGTGGGGACTGGGATGACTGTGGGGACCCAGAGGAGTGTGAAGAAAAGCACGAGGAAGGTCTGGGAGAGGGTTCATTGAGGAAAAGCTGCTGAGGTCTCTTGTGCAACTCCCTCTGGTCACTAGAGGGCAGAGGGGAGGAAAGAGCTGCAGAAAAAGACAGTGAGAAGATTAATATGACTAATTCTAAGAAAGTAGAATTAAATTACACGTGCTAAAGTGTTATGAACTGATTCAGAAGACTACAAAGCAGTTACTTTCAACTCATGTGGGAAAATACACTGATTAATTTGGCAAATTTCAAAGAAACTGTAAGTCGGCAATGCAAATTATGTTTAAATACACTCTTGAGGCAGATTAACTTTCTCACAGTTGCCAGCGGATGGAATTACTGTAGTTCACTGAAAAATCCGACACAAACATTACAGGAACCACAGACAAATAAATGAGTGAATTGAAACCGGATCAAACGTACAGCGTGTGGCCAAGTCCTGGGCAGAGCGCGATTTTTGGATGCACGTCGTCCTGTCCAGCAGCAGCGAAGCTTTGGGGGGAGGATTAGAAAACCTCCAGAGGTGGGACCCTGTGGTCGTCTTATTCTGGGGTCTAAGCGCAGGAGGACTGCTTCTCTCCTGAGCCCTGCTGAGACGCGATACAGCAACTTTACCATCTGTTCACGGCACGCGTGAGTATTTTAGTCACATGACTGGCAGGAATAAAGCACAGTGAAATGTCTGCTGTTGTGCTGACATAGCCTTGTGACACAGCATCTATCCCCCCATGTTGTTAATACTGATCTTTTAGAATCATTTAGTGACTTTTATGCTTTTCGCAGATCCGGTTTTGCTTCAAAAATGAAACCCCCATGACGCCTCTTAATGTATGTGCTTTCTTCTTACTTTGGCCCTTGAGCTTTCCCAGGGGACACGGGACTCTTATTTTCTGCGTTCCCGCTTACGCCATCTTCCATCAAGGGCCGCACTTTTGACACCGGGGGCTTAATGGAGCGGCCGCCTTGTTCCTTCCCGTTCGCTTTGGCAAACAGAAGCACGTCTCTGCGCAGAAAGGTAATACCGGGTAAGAGAAGCAGATAAGTGAGACACACATTATTCCCCTAACGTATGTGCAGATTGATATTACTCTCAGGTTTGTAAAGTCAATATGAAGCCTCATCCAGCAGTCAGTTAGCGTAAACTTTAAACAGGAGGGGGTTGCACTGCTTAAACAAGATATACCATGTGAATTAGCGAGCTTTAGATGTGCTGGTAGGTGGATTTGGAGACTTCTGCAGAGAGCCGCCTCTTTAACAGTAGCTTAGACATCATTTAGCCCCCAAAATATGAAGCTGTTTACACTTATACATCTCCACCTCCAAGAATAAAAAAAGAAAACAGTTTCCTGCACAAAATCACCCGTAGAGGGTTAACAATGTCACTTTAAACTGACAGCTTGACTAGACAGGGAAAGTACACAGCGGCGTGTGAGAGTCCGCATGGGTTTGTAATTATAGCTGTTGAATCCACATTGGTCTGAAGTGGTCAGGCAGTACCGGTTATTATGTCCTCCGGCCAGGAAGCGTGAAGACATACTGAGCCTCGGGACTCTGCTCTGCTCAGCTGTGGATGGACATCAAGAAAAAACAAAAAGGAAGACAATTGAGACAGAGGCAGGAAGTAGAAGTGAGACTGAGAGGATAATAAGTGTTGACTGTGTCTGAATTTGCACGTGAGGTCATTTAAAGACGTCTGGGAAATAAAGCAATAATTCTTTTCTCCATGTCTGGAGGTGTTAGCCACAAACAGGCTATACATTAGTCATAACTAGACATCAAAAGGGTATCAATCTTCTGCCCCTGGCTCCCAACAACAAAGAGAATAAGGTTATTTCCCTAAAGCTCAAAGCACGCCTGCCTGTGTGTTCTGTGTTACCTGTAGTGCAGCCCTCCGACAGCGTCTCAAAGTTCTGCTTGAGGAAATCCGCTCGATTGCATCCGCCACTGTCCGTTATTGTCCTGAGAGCCTCGTCCATGCTCGTCACCCCTTCCCTTCGCTCCTCGTCCACCTCCTTCTCGTCGTTCTCCTCATCCGAGTTGTCCTCACTCAGATACTCTGCCTCTGCAGGATCTGAAAGCGAAAGCAAAATTAGACGCAGCAGAGACACAAGTATGACAGAGAAACCAAAGTCTTCAGTGGCCTTGATACAGCTTTTACACACAGGGAGGGGGGCAGCAGGTACTCTGTAATCCTTAAGAAATAACCAGCCTGGTAGTTTTATCTGACATTTCTCTTATCGAGCCTCGAAATAAAATAAAATAAAATAAATAAATAAAATCCATGTCTCTCTGCACGCCCAAATCCCTCTCTGCAGGTATGAGCTTCACTGTACATTGAAGAGATATTTTAAAGCTCCCCTGGACATTTTAAATCGTGATTTTAAATCCTGCGTTTGGCACACTTCAGAAAGAAAACCTGAGACTGAGCACAGGCAGGCAGAGAGTACTGCAACATGAAAAAACCTCACAACGTGAAGAAAGCTCACATTTTTTTTAGCATTATAAATATACAAAGACCTCTCAGTTATGCTGCAGCATCTGGTCTGGCCTTATGGACTGAAAAGGACGGAAAGCCGATTATGAGGGCGGTCAGGAAGCCCGTTCTCTCACTCCCTTCACATTCCTGTGACTGCAGCAGCAGTTTGAGTGGTTTATGCTCATGTTATGCATTTTTCTTTTTTAGTTTTGTTACATTTAGTTTTGATGTTGGATTAGCTTAGATCAGATGTGGGGAATTAATCTCCCCAAGGGGGCGATATGAGAAACTGGGACTGTTTTTGAGGGCTGTAACAGGGATGTACACCAGGCTGGTCAGAGTGGCAGCAGTTTAGTGTTGCTGATGGTTTATGGTTAGACTTTTCCTAGTTTTCTTTTGCTTTTTGTTCCTAATTATTTATTAAAATTTGTGGGAACTGTGTGGCTTATTTCAGTTCTGTAGAATCTCTTACAGCGTGGAGATAGACATACTGGGGGTTGTAACATATTTTTAAGGTGTTTAGACTTCTTGTGTTAGTTTTTGTGTTGAAAAACTGCAAAATCCTGATGAAAGTATGTAAATAATGTATGTATGTTCTCACCAGGGCATAAGCATGAATGCATCTAAAGCAGACAGTCTCCTGTCATGTGCTACTTGCTGAAAAAGTGCAACTTTGGACACTGTGCTTTACACAATTTTTTGGAGTTCAGAGCTTTTGCACAAAAGACTCTTTTTTTGTAATGCTGCATGCATTCAGAGTAAGACCTTACCATCCAAAATATGATCTGGGCTGGACTCGCTGCTGTCATAATCCAAAGAGCAAGCGCTGTCTGGGCTGCGGCTGTCCTGGCTCTCGCTACGGATCCCTCGTCCTTGCATCCTGCAGTAATCGCTGATGTAATGGAATCACCGACGTGGGAGCAACGAGGAATGGGGAGGGGGGGTGCAGAAAGAGAGAAACAGCAAACTGAGAATAGAAAAGGACTTTTGTTGTCTTGCAGTGGCATTGCAATCAGTCGGGCAAAACAATGCGTAGCAGGCAGAGGTTTACCTGTCCAGAGGACTTGTGTCGTCCTCCTTTTCCTCAGGATAGAGCACATCTGTCCCCTTGGTGTCCCTGGAAGTGTGCGAGGACAGCCAGTCGGCGTCCGGCCAGGGTTGATGTCTCCTGGGTCTCTCTCCCATCTGCAGAAAACGGGCAGTGCAATTATACACTCACGGATCCACACAAGCAGCTTCCTATATCTCCCTTATAGACAAACAGAACGTACCACAGGCTCTTGGAGGCCGAGCGAGCTCTGCCTCTCTCTGTCATGTGGGGGGCAGCTGGGGTTTTTCTTCGGAGCAAAGGTTTCCAGTTGCGTCAGGTCCAGCATGGATTTAACCATCACTTCCAATGAGCCCATACGATGAGACCAACGCCTCCGGGGACGCTTTGAGGACTCAGGGATGACTTGGCTGATGACTCCATGCTGGGAATATACATTATACACAGCACAGTACAATTATTCACCCTTTCCATCACATTTGTTGCTATGGAAGAAACTGTATGGCATCATTAACACACAGGGATGCGGGGTTTTTTCCATTTTTGTTTTCTTTAATGGAACAAACAGCAAATACTGCATGTTAGGATGCTTTAGGTTGTGCTTTCTTAGAATAGTCCAAAATGATTTATTTTATTTAAAGTCATAACAAACATCTACCTTTGTCAGCTCCCAGTCCTGTCCTTCATCTGAGCCTCCTGTTGCAGGAAGGAGCACAATGATTACAAAGTTAATAAAGGAAGTCAGTTTAAAACAATTTTGGTTGTTTTCCAGATTCTGCTGCACTCTGCAAAGAAGCCGAATGTCAGGGCAGTGCACCAATGGAGGATTGTCTACCTATTACTAGACCCTTTTGACCTCATTGATGTAAAAAAAAACAAAAGCAGTTACCGCTATGTTTATTCATGTCATCAATTATCACACAGTACCTGTGTCCTCCTCTTCGTGGCTGCTGGCGGAAGAAGAATGGGTCGCGTTGTCTTCGGGGTCATTGGCATCGTCGTTCGCCGCTCTGTCGTCCTCCTCGTGTTCACGGTCGCTGTCAGAGGACAGACCCCCCAGAGCGGGAGCGCTGTACACCTCACGCCTGGGTAACACAGCGAAAGAGTCAACAAGATGAATATTCTATCTGTGTTGCCATGTCATTATACGCGAAGGGAATACATTCGCTTGAGGTGGGCTCTTTATCATCGGCGCTGGGTTCGCGGAAAGAATGTACTCAATTAACAGGTGGAGGTGTGCTGGTGTCGTCACCTGAGACTGGAGGTTTTGCTGGGTGGTGTGTTTGGGTTTTCTCTGAGCTGGTGCAGCCTCTCTCTCATGGTGATTGTCAGCTCCGGGGACAGCCTCCACACAAAGATGCAGCTGGGGGAGATAAAAGCATTAAATATTCAAGATTTCATTTCAGCTCGGAAGCATCTGCAAACACATTTCCACAGCCATTTCCTACAGCTGCAGCGGCAGAAGATTGCTTCGGCCTGGGTGCAAGGACATCACTGAGAGGCGGTTTCTCACCTATCTCCCGATACAGAAATCAAATGCCGGCAATCGCTGGTAAACTTAATCCCAGTGACGATTTCTGCCAAACAAAAACAAGAAAAAAAAGGCTTGTTAGCGCTCATTCTGTTCTCTGTCATTGTGGTTAGATTTATTCTGTGATAGCTGCGTTACCAGAATGTCCAAACATAGTGGCCACACACTCCCCGGTGTAGAAGTCAAAGATGCTGATGGTTTTATCGGAGCAGCTGGTGGCCACGTATTGACCAGAGGGATCGATCTGAACCTGCCACACCCAACACAAAAGAGCCTTTTAGTATCTCTCTCTATATATGTGTGTGTATATATATATATATATACAGACAGAAAGAAAAAAGGTGTTTCAACTGTGGAGAAAAATGTTACCCTGAGCAGACTTCCATCTTCACTCAAAGATCCTTTATAGAGTTTTTTCTGTTTGCCGCTGCTGATGTTGAAAATCCTGCAGAGAGAAGGAAGAGATAAGCCCCGGCGCCTTTAAAGAACACGTTCCTAGCGAAGCTCGTGTATCTTTGAAGCCGCGTGCCCTCGCTTACCTGATGCAGCGGTCCTGACAGCCAACAGCGGCGTACTTGCAGGTGGCGTCTACGTCCATGTCGTAAAGCGTGGTCTTCCTCACCATGTGGTGAGAACGCCTGAACTCTGTTCCTTTGTTGGTCTGTGAAACAGAACAAGACAGTGTCAGGCCTGCGCTGGAGGAGGGTAGGGAAAATATCAGGGGTATTTTAGCAGAATGCATGATGTGACTTTTATTCTGAACGTGCTGAACTCAATATAACCTGCAAAGAGAAATATGTGCAGCTTTACAGTCATTGAGCCAAGTCTCCAAAGGCTGCAGAGATCAGCTTGACTCAGGATCAATATCTGCATATTAAAAGGTGGGTATAGAGCTAGTTGTTGCGTACAATAATGGAGTTGGGAAAATAGACTGAACATGTTTGGCAGTTAGAATAGGTCAAGGTTTAGACCACAGAGAATCAGCTTTTGTGCATCACTACCATCATCATCATCATCATCATATAGACATAGTCAGAAAAGGGTACTCTTTGCAGCTCATCCTTGAAAACGGCACAGAAGAAGCTCATTTCTGCTCTGCCGGAGCACAAACCTGTCACAACAACTTTCTAAAATGAGCACTCCATAAATGTCTGTGCGCCAAAGAGAAGGTTCACTTTAGACTAACAAGCCCTTGTTTACTGCGCTCCGGAAAAAACAAAACAAAAAAACAACTTAATGTTCTGAGTCACTGCAGTGGCCTAAATCTCGTCTCAAGTTTATGAAAAATGCTGTAAGTGGCCTGCTAACCCAGAAGCAATTCCAGAGCAAAAGAATGTCGCCTCCTTTTTTTTCCTCTCTTTTTTTGTATTTCATAGTTATACAACTTGTAGCACAAACGCTCCTTTTGTGGTCTGTGCTCTAGAATTGCTAAACAGATTGTGTTACCATTGTGCCAATAAGTGTGACCTAAATGAGAGGAATTAATGAAAAAAAATAAGTCAAATGCAATGAAGCTCTTTGTGGCCAGAATGAGTTATTCAGAAGAATATCGCAGGCAGTACTTTGACGAAGTCAGAATAGCTGGTTCACTGTTTCCAGTCTACAATGAGGTGGCTGTTTCCTACCTTGTTAGCATTTAGCAGCCTGCATATACATTAGCTTTAACATTGGCGTTTGGCAGGAGTTTTTTGTGTCACTCATGCTTTTGCGTGTGTTTGTTGGGTAATATCCAGCATCTGATGTTACCTTGTGCGCTGTGCGGAAATAGATGCTCTTGTCTGCCCCACAGCTGATCATTCTCACCTTGTTGTCATTGGCTAAAGAACAAAAAACAAAAGCATTTAGTCATCGTGTCTTCATGCACGTTCAATCATCCAGGCAAGGAAATCCCAGAAAGTTGATTCTGTTCATCTAGACGGAACGTTTTCAGTAGGAGAAATGATTTGTGCGTGAAAAGTGTGAGAGGATTACCCTGCCCTCAACACCGACCAAGTGTGTCAGTGTTGAGGGCAGAAACATGGTGGCGCCGTGGGTTCCCCAGTTTCACCCACTGTGGCCGATTTGTGTATGGAGGAAGCAGAAAAGAGGACTCTACCATCCTACCCGGGGACACCACCGAGTCATCGGTTCACATATGTGGATAACACCTGGGTGAAAATCAAATCTCAGGATGTCCCACAATTCTGTGATCACATTAACTCAGTGAACAAACACATCGAGTTCACCAGGGAGGGTGTGAAAAATGATAGGTTAGCTTTCCTAGACTGTGAAATTCCTATCAGTAATGGACAACATTTGAAAGTCAATGGAAACAACCTCTGGCCAGGCGGATGGCAGAACACAGGCCAGGACTCCACAGTCTATTTACATCTACAGGCCAGTGGCCACTCTGTCAGTGGACAGGGAGGAACAGTAGTGGGGAGTCAAGGAGGCTATTTACGTGAAAAAGGAACGACCATCTGTGAACTGAGGGGGCCTAAGGGTACATTGTTCACTATTTTACAGTGCCGTGATTACAGCTATACCCCAACTCTCTGTGAATAGCACTCATGGAGATTGATCAATGGTCGTGACAATTTGCATGTTAATGATCATGAAACTGACCTCACAGCCCATTGTTAGTCAGTGGTGCTGGTGTCAGTCATTATGCAAATGTAGTGTTTATGAGGTTGGAGAAGCCTGCAGACAGCTGAGACTGAGAAGCCACATGAGCGATGCAACGTTTCTGCCACTGAAAATGCGACATCCAGATGAGCGTTCCAGGATTTAGTCATCTTTTCATTCAAAAAATTGAAACCTGACCACAGAGACACCCTAATATTATATAGCAGCTTATTATACAATTACACTTTGACCTTTTTAGTATGAAACTTACTTTTATGTTACCAAGATAAGGTTTTGCATGTTGTTTAAGAAGTTAGCTGGTTAGCTGAGCAATCTTGTCTGTTGCAAAATGGATACAAAGCTAAAGCTGACATCCCTGCACTTCCACGTAAATAATGCAGAACTAGAGACGGAAATTTAAGCTATATGGACAAAATCACCTAAACATTACACCCACAGGAGCTGCTCCACCATGGAGACCCATGTCATAAAGCTCAGCGCACACAGTTCTTGTGCTGATGTTAATGCCAGAAGAGGTTTGGAGCTCTGCAGTTATTGAGTTAGCTTAGTGTTCTGGCATCTTCTATGCAATATGTGCTGCTACACTGGGCAACCCGCTCTGTATCTTTAAGTGGTGTTTAGGGGTGAGAGCCGCTGTGGTTTCTAAACCACTTTGCAGTAATACCACTAATACACACATTTTTTTGACTTGCTGCAGTGGTGGCATCCCATTAAAGTACCAGTTTAAAATGACCCGCTCTTTCATAAATGTTTTTGAAAGCAGGTTAATGGGACTGAAAAAAAATCTTTGAATTTCAAAGATTAAGAGGTGTGGCCCAGTACTTTTTGTCCATACGGTGCATAACTCGTCATTTCTTTCTCTACATGGAAAACAGCTGTAGGCCAAATACTTATCCTTTTTCTGCCCACTGACTCATCATTTGCAGACATGACCACCATGCAGAAATACACCAGAGGAACTCAAACCCAGCTAGACTCATCCCTAGGGCAGCATTTCTGCAGTTCAGCTTCTTCCAGCATGAAGTAATTGGTAGCTTAAAAGCTAAGCTTTCAAAGTAGTTTGCCCCAAACTGCCTATTTTATATTAACCCACTATTATCAGTAAAAGAATTTTACAGTTCATGAAAAAGTCCAGAGACAGTAGATTAGTGCCTCTTCAAAAATCTACATTTGAAACCGTGACAGTAAGTGGTGCAAACATTTCATATCGGCTGAAGAAGAGAAAGCAAAGTGCAACTGAAAGGCTTTGCTCAAGCAACCAAAACTCCACCTGAATACACACGTAACCGTCATTTATTATTGAAACAAGTCGTGCGGCGTGTGAAATAAAAGAGGGACTTTGTGTGGGGCTGAGCGGAGATGAAAGCGTCGGATTAAGGAAAGATTAGCCGTCAGATGTTGACAGCTTCTCAAGTGTCTCACCAGCAAAGCGGACGGCTGTTATGGATGAAGAGTGTTCGTCGAGTGTTTGCACCAGACTGTAGTCGTCTTCTGCATCCAAGACGTGGATCAGACGATCCCTGCTGGCTGTGGCCAGCAGCTTCAGCCCTGAGAGAAATCAGACCACATAATCACCTATTGTATTCACAGCCAATGTGCAAATATTCTCCAAGCGTGTCATCATTATAGTAACTAATACAGTCTCACACACACACTGACCTGTTTCTGGTTTACTGTATTCGAGGCTGAGGATCTCAGCATCATGGGCTTCCACCTTAAGAATCTCCTTCATGCTGCTGAGGTCATGAACCCTGCAGAATATCACAGTTTTAGGACAGAGGTCACGTCAGTCTGTCATCAGCCTCAGCCTTAGTCTTCTAGTCCTACCTCAGCATGCCATTGCGATCTCCAGATGCCAGGTGTTTGCCGTCTGGGCTGACACAGATGGTCCTGATGCCCGTCCTGGTTTCCGCTGTCTGTCCATCCCCCGACTTGACCTCTGAATTCGCACTTGTTACACACTCTGAATCCAGCAAGGTGCTGGTGTTCCCGTCGATGTAGATTATATTCAAAAGATCCTTTATAGAAATGAGGGAGACAGACAGTAACTCTTCACAGCTGTACTTGAAACACAGCTGAAGAGAATACGGATCTTGGAAGTCAACCTCACTTGGCTCAGGATGTTTGGAGAATGAGTTTGTGTCCAGTCGTCCATGCGCCACACTCTCACGGTGTTATCAGCTGAACTAGTGAGGAATGCGCCTGATGACAAACCAGAAGCCACTTCTTCTGGAACATCAGGAAACACCTGGGGAGTAGTGACAAAAGGAGGAGGTTCAGTTAATAATAAACTAGATGAGGGTAAAAAAAAAGCACGATTTTAAAAAACAATTAATGCTGTAAGTTAGATTTCTAGAAATGCAGTTTCACTATGCTGTGAATTGTCTTACATCGACTGTTATCACCAGTTTCAAGCTGCCAAATTCTGATGCACAATGTTCAGTACAACAGCACAACAGCTCCAAGTTTCCCAGTTTTGTTCGTGTAATGATCCCCAATGTGCCGCAAATTACTAACCGAATCAATAGGTAGAATCCAATCTGTTGTACTGCTGTAATCCTATTGAGCCAGGAGGCTTGAGAAAACACACTGAACATCTCACAGCTTTTAAAGAGGTTATATAAATTCACTTCCTCCTGCATGCATTTACCTCCAGGTCCCAGACACAGGCGGGATGAAAGAGGGCAGAGTGCACCTTCCCCACCCGCTGCACATCTCTCACGTCCCACACATACAGGCTGTGGTCATTATATACACAGCTGAGCCGGCAGCTGACGGGGTCATAGGTAACGGCAACGGTGTCTGGGTAACGGGCATCCGCTGTGGCGTTGAACAGATGACTGTGGGAATGAAAGGTTGGGACAACAGGAATAGATGTTTTCTTTGTAAAAATCCGACATCCTCGAGAATAAGAAACATTTAGACGAGACTCGGGCTTGCACTGCTTGAGACAGAAAGCTCTATTAATAGAGCTCACTTGATCCTGCAGTGGATCAGTGCTAAAGAAAGGCCGAGTTACTCCTGAGCTCTTCCTCACCTGGCCTCAGTCATGGAGGAGACGTCAGAGCCGAGGGGGTGCGGCCGAGGCAGCGTGCACACAAAGTGCAAGTCAGCGGGTCTGAAGGCTCGCACCGTTCCATCGGCACAGCCGCAGAAGATCATGTGTTCAGACAGAGAGAGCGACTGAGCCAGCCCGGTCTGCACGGAAAGACACACGCCAGATAATCAGCTCACAAGTCATAGCTTCATAGTCTTTCTGAGAAAATGGTAAACATTTATATTCATTCAAGTCTGAAAAATTAAGCTAATTATGCTCCTGCAGATAATATTACATCATTGCTTTGGCTGAGTCCTCTGCAAAGGTTACAGAGGAGTAGAAAAGCAGCCCCGTTGGAGCTTTTCCAAACACATCCTGTACCTGTCCTTGCTTCTAAAGCTTCTAAGATCCTTTTCACCCGTTCAATAAACACGTATGGTTACTGACCTAAGGCATTTGTGCCTGTACTGTACTCAAATAATAACTAAATGAACATGCATGTTAGTGCTGACTGAGGCCAATACCACATAAAGAACAAATATGTTACATTCAGCTACCATTTAATAAAAACGAACAGTAGTGGCAGTTAAGAGTAGAGCATTTTTTCCCAATATTTTGCTTGGCGATACTGTAAAGATTCAGGGAGAGCAAATATCATCATATATGGTATCTAACAGTCCCGTCAGGACTCTTGCTGCAGCATTTTGGATTAGCTGAAGGCTTTTCAGCGAGTTTTTTGGACATCCTGATAATAATGAATTACAGTCGTCCAGCCTGGAAGTAATAAATGCATGAACTAGTTTTTCAGCGTCACTCTGAGACAGGATATTTCTAACTTTAGAGATGTTGCGCAAATGGAAGAAAGCAGTCTTACATATTTGTTTAATATGTGCGTTGAAGGACATGTCCTGGTCAAAAATGACTCCAAGGTTCCTCACAGCGTTACTGGAGGCCAAGGTAATGCCATCCAGAGTAAGAATCTGG
>NW_024582389.1:1872167-1884789 GCF_018398535.1 Haplochromis burtoni | reverse complement strand
TTAATAAACACAACATGAGGGAAGTCGACTCAACAGATTTGAATTCGGTGATTTATCACAGCTTGACCCCGTTCAATTCATCTTGTGGCAGGTTTTAGTCAAAGTGTTGGTACTTGACAATATAATTTTGCAGCAAAAAATTACATAAATCCAAATAATTTAAGTATGATTACTTTATCTTATTAGATAAAACAAATACTGACAAAATTTTAATTTGAGATTTATGAATATCTCATTCATTTTGTTTTGTTTTCTTATATGTCACAAAATGTTAAAAATCACATTGATCATATAGTGGGGGTGTCTGGTTAGTCCCACCTCTACCTTTCACCTGCAGACAGCCCCTCCCCTCTCACTCACCCGAAGGTCCACCCACTTGTCCAGCATCCTCTTGCTGTTAAACTCACACAGCAGGCCAGAGGAAGTAATGCAGAAAGTGGAGTCTGATTTTGAGCCACGTCCACAAGCTACATCACAGAAGAAATTGTTCCTCAGCTCTCCCAGCAGCCCGGAGCGGCCCAGCAGAGGCACAGGAGCGCTGGCCTACATAGCACAGAGGGGTGATGGTTAGCCGATAAAGCTCCAACTGAAGGAGTTAAAGCGCTTCCCTGAAATGTTGCATGTGTGCTGCTGAAAATTAATAATCCCTGGGTCTCACAAATGTATTTGCATAATGTAAGAGTGCACTAAAGTTATTCAATTATGCAAAAATAAAGCAGAAGTAAAAGGTAGGGAAATAACTCCAGGCAGTAATAAAAGATAGGAAAGCCTCTCATACCTTGTTGGCCTTGCAGTGATCCAGATACCAGAACTTGACATGCCTGTTCCCCACTGTGACAAAGTAGGAGCTGTCCTCGGAGAAAGACACACCTTTCACCTTACTGGACACCTTGTTAGCGGCCACTATTACATCTTTCTGCAAAGAACAACACATTCGAAAGAGATCACACAACTAAAACACAATAGGACTCGCTGCTCAACAGTATAACATCAGATTCACTACGTGGTTTTAGACATTTTCACTACTTTAAAGTTATTTTTTCATTTAGAGTTTGAAAAAATTGAGCTTAAAAATTGCCAGTCATCAGACATTAAACCATCATTGTCCCGATTAAAGCAGTCAGGAGAACGGAAGAAGGTGTAAAAGCACAAGTAGGATTTGAGCTTTAGAAACTTTCAAGGGAGACAAACCTTCCACGCCCAGACGTTGACCATCATGTCATGTTGATTTCCTACACTGACTATGTATTTGCCATTGGGGGAGAAAGCCACACAGGAGACGCCGTACTTGTGCTTCTGGAGCTCGGCCACTTGCTTCCGTTCTGCCACGTCCCATACCCTCACCGCCGGTAGGTGACCGCTCTGATGAGAAAAAACAATGGTAAGGGGGGGAGGAGTCAACGTTTAAAAACAATGTTAGGTTGTTAGTAAGATGGCGAACACTCCTCCATTCATACACTAAAGCGTCTTAATGTTTTCGTCGACTGAAACAGGCTCCGCTCAGGAGTCACCTGTCATTCCTGTCTGTCCATCTCTCTAGAAGATCATCCTCTCTCTGTCCTCTGATTGTCTACTTGTCCCTTGACCTGCTCACATTATTCCCTCCTGGGGATCGAAAGTTCAGCAGACTATTTGTGTAGTCTCCTATTATAATATGGTAAAAGGACCTTTCAAAGGTCAGAGTTATTAGGTCCAAAAGAAATAGTGTGACATTCAACTGAAGACAGAGCTGCATACAAAAGACACACAAGAAGAGGAGGACAAAACAGCCTGCACATCCGCTGTCAGCCTGCCCCTGTATGTAAATGAGCTACTGTTTGATGAATGAGTGTGTGTGTGTGTGTGTGAGGGACATTTCTTATCAGATCACTCACTCGGGCATATCTTTTACTCCTCATTTTAAAGGGCCTGTGGGAAAACATCTAATACAGCTGTGATGCGCTCAGCTTTGATCACCGAGCGCAGCGGGTTAAAAAGAGGGCTCTAATATTTCTCCACCACATCTACTACGATCTCTAACCAGTTTTAATTACTCAAAGTATTCTAACGTTGGGAATTTAGCACATGGTTCCCTTTGAATTCCAGGAGAATCCAGGAGAACAGCCTATCCTCAAGTCTATTTGGGCTTTTGAACTTTGGTCTTTGTCGTCATGGCAACTGCTGCCTGCCCATCCACTTATGCAGAGAAGTCTTTAATCGGCTTTGATTGGCCGGGGAGGATTAAGATAGCGTGTTGTGTCGAGGCCCGCGTTGTAACTACAACAAAACCGATTCAAGATGCTTGACTGAAAAGACACATTACGCTGTGACACGACAGAACAAGGCCCTCTAAAGAGGAGAGGCTGCAAACACAGAGCTCTGCAGCAAGCCTCCATCCTGCTGGGGTGTCCGCAGCACAGCGAGCTAACTCCTTCTTATACTGTGGATAACTGAAGACGGGAACAAGCTAATTCTCTGGATTCTGCAGTAAATCTGAATTACTACAAACACCAGTCCTACTGTGATATTCACTTGACACAGCAAAAACCAAAGAAAGCTAAACAGAAGACGAGAGGACAGACGCAAGTTTGAGTTTACCTGCAAAGACAACGTGAGAAAAGTGAGGGTGATGAAACTCACCTCTCCTGTCACCAAGTGTTTGCCGTCAGGGGAAAAAGACAGAGCTGTGATGGTTTTCCTGTGAGAGGGACAGAGGATAACATCACAGCATGATTAGTTCAGTGCTGCTCTGCTTCAGTGAAGACTGTACTCGTGGGTGACTCACCTTGAAGTGTTGATAATGTGGTGCTGCCTGTTCTTTTTGGGGTTCAGTAAGACTACCACACACCTACAAAAGGAAACCAAGAAATGCAGTAATGCATATTAATGTCTGATATGGAAACAGGTCGAGAAACGATGCAAATACTTAAGGAAAATGGCCATTTTATGTTAATAAATTAATGACAGAGTTTATAGGTGCAAATGTTTAAACATTCAAACTGTGCAACTCCAAAGAAAGCCTGATACTAATGGCTGAATTTTATCTGGAAGTTTTTCCTTGGTGGTAACAGCGAGAAGTAGAAACACACTGTAAACATTGGTGCTGTTAATGTTCTAGGAAAGCATTAAATAATTGACATGTGTGGTGATTGCGAAAAAACAACTAATCATGTGCAGAAATGAATTTATGAAACTTACAAATGACCAAAAGATCAGCTGGATAACTTCTAATTCCTCTTTATTTTTATTTAATTTTACCCCACAACACAAAAATAACCCCAATAAATCATCAATATTTTCTGGTTTAAATCAGCCGTGTGTGTTGTGGTCAAAACTCTGCATTCATGATTTATCATTTTCTTTTTGTGTGAAACATACAGATGAAGTCAGGAGCTTGCGCACCCTCATCGTGGGCATGGACGAATGATGATTTTAGGCTTTTAATGATTTCTTTGAACTGTAAATACAAGTTGTTTCGATGTGTCACCACTTTGCAGAGTGAAGTGAGTTTTACATTACTCCAAAATCGACACCTTCAAGCTCGGCTGAAGTTTGCAGCTGCCAACATGCATGGCCAAAAAACCTTGGCGTAATATTTTACAGTCAGAAGAGGCAAAAATTGAGCCATTTGGCAACAATGACAAGGGGTATGCCTTTCCGGAGTAAAGGTCAAACCTAAGCACAATGCACCTCCTGTGAAGCAGGGTGGTGGTAGCATCATGCTCTGGGGTCGTTTTGTAGTTGTACATTGCACCAGTTGGATATATTAATGAAGAAGGAGAACTACCTCCAAAATTTTCAGCTTCACCATAAATCAAAAGCTAGATGACTGAAACTTGGAGATGACTGGGTGTTCCTACAAAAACGAAATGAATAGGAACACAAGCGCGCGCACACATTTTAAAACTTGGGTTGGGAAAGTGCACAAGATTTTCCGTCCTTAGTCTAGTTTTCAAAATACAGAATAACTTCCTTAGAGGGAACATTCAGAAAGAAGATTACACTACATTACATGAAAAATGAAAGCACGACTAGACATAACGTGAGTCATTTTTAGTCTATACTATATATTTCATCATATACTTTTCCATATTGAAATAACGGACGCATAATATTGTTACCTATTAATTCAAAATCCTTTTTGCATCCTAGCTCGTGAGCAGAACTTAGATCAGCATTGGACCTGCTAGTGAACTGCACCGTGCCAGGAAACCTGGTACAGAGCAGCTTGCACAGATTTAAACTGAGACAGCAGGTGGGTTGCCAGATTGTGCACCATTTAGTACAACGATGAGCAGAACCATTTGTGCAAAGACGTGCCCATGCATGCCTCACACAGACACACACACACACCCTTACACTCCTTTACACGTTGTTGCAATACTGCTCTAATTCTCCTCGTTTTTCCCCTTTGACCGCTGGCCTTCTTAATATTAATACAGCTTTGTTGGAAGGTTTCAGAACAAAATCAGCTCAAGTGCACAGATTTTGTTGCGACCTGGCAGGACCCTCTCTGCTTGTTTTTAAACACTGCTTTCACCCACTCCGAGGCCAAACCCCCCCAGTATCACCACTGCAGATCTAAACCATCCAGCATAACCATCCTCATTTTTATATTCTATGCTGATTAAAGCTATAGCAGCAAGAATTAATAATACTGCACAACAAGCTATCACTGTGCCAGAGACAGCCTCCCCAAGGATGGGATAAAGAAAAAAAACCAACACAGAGCTCCAGTCCTCTGAGATGATGCAGAGATAACACACACGCAGAAATTTGCACACTAAACATCCGCATGAGGTAGATATGATAAGGCAGCTGGGAGCGAGCAAAGTGCTGATAAGTCAAAGGTCAGATTAGGAAGATAAAAGCGCATAAACAGTCTCTCTCATCTCACCCTGCAGGATAGGCCACAAGTCCGGATCGAGGGTCGCAGGCCAGAGCGCTGTTTCCTGAAGAGGTGATGCCCAACACTTTCTCTAGAGTCACCTGTAGAGAGACAACACAGGGCGTGTTTGGTTTTCAGGAATTCATCATAATTAGAAAAGAAAAATAAAATAGTGGAGGCTGACAGAAGAATAGAGAGAGAAGTCAGTAAAGACACAAGTAAATGTGCTGTTTGTGTACAACATTCTGGCATCTTATGTATTAAAAAGCAGCCTTTCCTGGCAGTTTCAAGATTCAGGCTGTCAAATCTGAAAAGTATTGATCACCGTTATTGTCTTTATTGCACACCTGCACAAACTCTGTGATAAACGAGCAGACTCTGAGCTGCTGATGTGCAGCACCAAGCGTGTCTTTGATTGATACGTGTCCAACAACAGGCTCGAGACAGAAAACTGTCGTCGTTTTATCTTTTGGGTGTTTGAGGCGTAAAAAAAAAGGAAAAAGAAAAAGATCTCAAAGACAAAGTGAGGATGTGACAGCTGGCTTGGCTGCCTGTCTGTGTCTGCCTTGGGAATTAGAAACCAACTGCTGGCATCATTGATTAGTCTGAGTGAACATATGAATGTAGCCGAGCCTCAGTGTCCTACTAACAAAAGTGCAATAATAACATCAGCAAACAATAAAAAGAATCATAACAAATGCTTTCTAAGAACTCTAAATTAAATTTTTTTGGTTTTTTTAACTGACCAGTGTTAATAGATCATTTATAAGCAATTAATAAGGCAACCTTTTGGGTTGCCAGGTTATCAAAATGTCAATTTTGCCACTGTTTAAACATCACATTTGGCAGTAAATCAGCTATTAAATCGTGAATGCTTGCTTAACATAGGTGTTCCCAGTCCAGACACTGCAATATCTTCATTTTAATAAACAACGCCAGCTGTTCTCATAATGATTTATCACTACTCTGCCAACAGGTCGCAATAACTGTTTTAATAATAATAAATGAACGCCTATCTCACAGTTTTCCACCCTGTAACGCGTGACTTGTTACGACCTGTGCATCAATAAATTGCACAAAAATACAGGATGCGGTAAAAACAATAAAACCGACAGCTCATATATGGAGGCTGATGTTTAATTTCTTTTTTGGTGAATACAATAAACATGAATTTTATGGCAGTTGTTTCATGGTTCAGGTTTTACAGGGTTAAGCAGGTGAAACGTTTGTACCTTAGATTTCCAATAATTACAGTAAAGTATCTCAGATCAGATTTTAGCTCCAGGTAAGCCTGCAGCACTAACAGGTCTGCAGCGGGACGCTTCTTCTGTCCGGCTGTTCTACTCACACATCAGAAGTTTTCGTACCTTGCTGGTGAGATTTTCTTTGCAGTTCTTTCCGGTGGATGGAGAACGCAGAAACTTCCTAATGCGACTTTTAATGGTGAATCCATCGCCCGGCATTTTTCTTAGCTTGGCAGCCCGGAGGCACGGCTCTGAGGGCTGCTGACCATCCACTGTGGCAATCCACGGACTGACGGAGTGTGGCGCGCACACGGGCTGGAGAAGAAGAAGCGAAGGGGAGCGCGTAATGATCCTGCTCCCAGGACTAAAACCTTCCGGCTGCAGAGCTTTACAAAGTGTGACAGAGCTCCTGCAGCAGCCGGTGGGACATGTGGAGGCTAATCTCTCGAGTAAGTTCGCTGTTCTCTTCTTCTGTCGTTGCAGGTTCTGTCTGAGCGCTGCGTTTGCAATGACAGGAGGAGACGGAGTCGCCGCTCAGCTCTTCGCTTGTTCCCGTGTGCCAGTGTGACATCACTGGTTTAATCCGAACCTGAACTGGTCCCATTCAGTGATTACATCAGCTTTTGCGCCTGATTTAATGGGATTAGAGAGACCGGTGCAGGGGACGTTTTGGGGAGCCACCAAAGAATTTATTAGGCTGCTGATTAGCAGACAGAGGTTCACTTATCTGGAAGTTCACTCGTAGTAAATGGGACTGTTTGCTTAAGTTAAAGCAATTTAGGTTTTGATTGTGTCTTTTTTTGAACACATTGACTCACGTTGTCTTGCACGGAGGCGATAATTAGTGCGTGTTAAGGAACTCATCCATTTGAATGAGATTTCAATTATGAAATGTCTTCGTGGAAGATCTGCATTCAAACCACATCCTTTCAGAGCACACTGCACTTATTTTTGCCAACCTACTGGGTTTATTTATAGGTCTTCTCAGCAGACCTTTATAGTCAATTATTATTTTTGGTAACAAATAGCTAGTAATACTAACAGTGAGCTATATTCTGTTACAGCTTAAGTGAATCTGAAGACTTTTGGTATAAAATAGTGCTTCACAAACAAAAACAAACACAATTTTGTGATTACTACCAAACTACCACCACAAATGTGCTGTTCCAACTGATGATTGGATGATCGGCCATTTAAGTGTTCTAATTCACCTTAGTTTAAAATTATATCTTGAAGGTTGATGTCAACAAACTCACCTGCCAATAAAACACAGCCAACTGCACCATACAGTATTGTAAAATACCATATTTATAATTAACTAGTTACCAGAAATGTGTACCTTAGTTGTGTACCTGGGCCCTTAAAAAAGAGGAACGCATCGGCCAGCTCGGCTGCACCAAGAGGCCACAAAGACTGCAGGAGATAACTGAAGTGCATGATGACAGAATTATTTCCATGGTTACAAAAACCAATTTCACAACATCTCACAAAGTCAAGAATACGCTCAAGTTGGTGCACAACAGTCAGAGTAAAATCAACTGAATAAGTCACATGATGGGGTGGGGCAAGGTCTCACAATGGGTGCACCCAAAACAGTCTTAGGGTTTCCAAATCTGGGACTATCCACCAATTGCTCTTAGAAATGAAAAAGCTTCTTGGATGTGAAGTGAAATGTCTTCAAGCAACTTATATAAGTCCAGTTGCTTTTCCTTCCAAGCTCCTTAGATTACCATAACCTGGATGACTGAGATGTATACTGGTCACACTCAAGAAAAAGAATGCCCGATTAGTTTGCCAGAAAACATGAAAGATCCTGGACAGAACCAGGAATAATTCATTAAAGCGCGGAGGAGAGGGACAGCTCATGAGCAAAAACAAACCACACTAACACAGTGGAGGTGATGTTATGGGCCTGTTTGGGTGCCTGTAGAACAGTTCAGTCAGTGTTCATTGATGATGTGACTGCTGATAGAAGCAGCAGGATGGATTGTGACATGTACAGGGCAACAATTTCTCCTCGGATTTAGACAAATGCTGCAAAACTGATCAGACAGACTTTCACAAGGCAAACAAATTAGATATTCTTCAATGGCCAAGTCAGTCACCTGATCTCAACCTAACAGAGCAGGTTTGCAGTTCTTACAAAAACTGAATGCAGAGACCCACAAATGAGCAATAAGTGAAGGTGGCTACGGTAAAGGGCTGACAGGGCATCTCGAGAGAGGAACCACAACAGTACCTGGTGATCTCCAGAGATTGTACCTCAGGTGGTTGTTGACTGTTTGAACGTTTATTCATAAAGATCTCAAAAAATACTTTTTAATCCTCTTGAATTTAAGCTTAAAGTCTGCACTTCAATCACATCTGATTTGATTTAAATCCAAGGTGTTGGTGTACAGACAGGATTAGTTCATAATATGTAAAGACAAGATGAAATCCCCCCTCCCCCAAAAAGTTATTTGTGACAGATGTCTGAAAACAAGGAACACAAACAGTTTTATTTCCAAGAAGAGATGCCGTTACATCACCATTCACATGAAATCAGCCACATTTTGGCTTGAAGACATCAAACAAAGCAAAAATGGTGGTATTTTAAGTGAAGGATGGGACAATAAATGCATTGAATTCACTCAGACTGAGATAAGATAACCAGTGTTTCGAAATCATCCAAAGACAAACTGTTATGCAATTAAAAAACCCACAATATTCACAGAATCTATTTACATTAGGTACACGTCTACCACAGCTACACGTCTTGCATCGCTTCCAAAACATCAGGTTTATGTGTACTGACTTATTCAAAGATGACTTTATAATGCTGATTTAATGTGTTACGTTACAGGTTAATGCAAACAGGAGACAACACGGGTGATTTCTACCAAAAAAAACATTTAAAGTGCAACTACTGATGAGCTTTACTGCATTAGTAACAGATTAGTAACACATTATCTAGCACCCATTGAAAAATGACACCTTTTAAGACGTGATAGAGTTAAAGCTGTGCATCACCCAGCTGGGAACAGACACTCAGCTTACATTGTAAGGCTTAAAATGCTGGATCGCAGAACATATCTGTATAGTTTTATTTTGCATAAGAGAGTTCAGTGAAGAATCGCTCAAAGTTAAACATAATTCAAATACATCTCGATACTCCACCTAAAAGTTGGTCATATTTAAAGATCATTCATTGCTGGAAAATATTGATATCAAAACTGATTCATTTCATGAATACATTCAGCAGGTCTCTTAATGCCGTTTTATCATTTATACAAAAAAAATCAGCCTTTCTCTACATTATGAAAGAAGTCCACTGAGTTCAGAAGAGAGCAGCAGTTATTATCCGTGGCCCTGATCCTTTGGCTTTTTCAGACAGGCACATTTGGTGACACTTTCATTGACACACGTGACTCGAGCTTCCAATATCAGCAGAAAGCAGAGAAACTTCAAGTAAGACTGTGAAGATGATGTTAGAAAAAGATGCTGCATCCTTAGTTCATTTACACACAAATTAGTCTTTTACATCCAGCTTCCCAGAAAAACAAACAAACTCCTGCTTCAATCAACTGTGCCCATGTGAGAATAGCATAGAGGGCAGGTGGATGCACCCTTACCTGCATGGTCCCAGGCAGCGCCTTCACTTAAACCTAACAATGAGAAGGTGTCTGAAGCAAACCGCCTCCTGCCGTGTTGTGCATGTGAGAAGAGACGACTTTCACAAAGGCTCCGATGTGATTCGGAGTCCAGAGTTCACATGTGAAGACATCTTTAGTCATGAGTGAGATTTCAGTGTGAGACTCTCAGAGCGTAGATTCGTTTTTGTAGTGAAAGGACGTTTGTTACAACTATGCGAATTCTAGCTCAGGTTCCAGTTCTTTTTCTACGTCTATCCAGGACCGTTTCTTTGCGCTGGGGAAGTCTTTTCCTAAAGCACCGCGTGTTAAAGGCCTCGACGTCCTGGTGGTAGGGCTTTCAGTTGCCTTAGCGGAGGGATTGCATTTAAGTTTCTTAGAGCTGGATCTGAGGGGACTACTTGCAGGACGCTTAACTGGTGCCGACTTTCTTTTCGGAGGCCTTCCTCTGGGTCGTTTGACTGGCACAGGAATATCTGCTACTTTACCGACATTGCCTGCGAGGCCCTCAGCTTCCTTCTTGGTCTCTTCCAAAGTAATTTTTTTACTTTGTTTCTCTTCAAGCAGCACAGATATTTCACCTTTGCTGACACATTTATTGGTCTCTTCTATCACACTACACTTTTCCTTTTCACCCACAGCAGTACTTGCAGGGTTCCTTCGAGGCCTGCCCCTGCCTCGACGGGCTTCTGGAAGGCTTGGATCGGCCTCGGACTTGACAGAACACACACGATTAAACCTCAAGTGGGCAGCTGGAAGAGTTGTGCTCATGCCTGCAACTGTGCTGCCCTCCCTGTTGTTTTCTGTAGCTTTAAGATCCACTGAAGGCACAAACATTGATTTGTTAAGGGTGGCAAGCTCAGCCTGGGGGGAAATTACACCCGAAACTTTCGAATCGGAATCTGAAGATGCCGTTTTGCTCTTGAGGTTATGCCCAGTTTCCGAATCCAAAGGCAGGTCTGATGCAGATATGATAGCGTCTGATGGCTCAAATAGCTTCATCTTAGCTGAAGAGCTAGCATCACCTTCCTCTTCATTCTTCCTGGGTTTCATGACCATGAGTGTATAGAAGCCTTGGCCAACTGTAAGATAAAAACACAAACATATGCAATAATATTATAGTAACACATTTAAATGGAAGATAATTTAAATTTGGTGTATTAACTGATCAAAGTGCTTACTTGGTTTCAGACATGAGGGAAGTATGAGCCTGCCAGTCTTGGAGCGAATAAGAGGAAGAGCCAGAGGCTTTGGAGTGTGAACCTTGGTGCTGGTGCAGTTAGCTGTTGGGGATACAGGTGAGGCTCCTTCTTTGGCTGTGGGGGCCTGAGGTGAAGCTTTACCGGGCGGGTCTTGAGACTGCTGATCTGTTTGGGAACTGGAAATGTGGGAACCAGTAGCCTGGTCTGGCTCTCCAGAAGCTTTCTGTTTGACTTCTAAGTTTGATGGAGACTTTTTCTCTTGGACTGAGGCCACATGGTCACCTTGCTCAATTTTCACCTGGGACCGGGGTGCAGCGTTCGCAACCTGAGCTGGAGAGGATACCAGCAGAGGCACAAGTTTAGATACAGCTGTCTTTGGACAGGATTCAGTTGGAGCTTTTCGCATGAGAGGCTGGAGCAGGGTTATCATCGTTTTTAAATTGTGTGGAGTTGTGGCTGTGTTAGCCTGAGAAGGAGCCCCGACGTCAGGCTGTACTGAAGATGAGGGCGTGGGGTTAGACTTGGGAGCAGTGGCTTGTAGTAAAGCGGCTCTGGACTGTAGCAGGTGGGAAAAGAAAGGCGTCCACTTCACCGTCTTCTCTTTCCTTTTCTGTTTTTCGCACACCTCCTTTAGTTTGTGCCTGATCACATTTTGAGACTTCCCTAAAAATGTTATATTTGAAAATACAGAAAGTTAGTGACAAGCAGATCTGCTGGCGATCAAGTCTCTATGTTGACACAAGAGCAGGATGTCGTACACAAGTGCTGGATAGCAAGCTTCGAGTTATTCTCCATGCAAACTCAGTGCATTCAAACAGTACAAAAACCAATACAGGGCAAGAAAAGGTGCATTAACACAGAGTGTACATACCAGACAACTGAGAGAGTGTCTCTACATAGCCCGACTGTATCTGCGTCAGCATCTTCTTTGTCTGTTCTAGATGTTTGGAGGTCCTAACCAGGCTCTGAATTTCTTTCTGGGCCTAAAAAACACAAAATGGCAAAAACGAGTGTTGACGGTGAGGCCAAAAACTCACACCTACAGATCTGCGAAAAAGTGTTTGCCCCCTCCCTGATTTTCTGTTTTCATCAAACAAACTTAAATAGTTGACAAAGACAACACAAGTAAACACAAAATGCAGTTTCTAAATGACGGTGTTTATTATTAAGGGGGAAAAAAATCAAAACCTACATGACCTGGTGTGAAAAAGCGATTGCCCTCTAGACCTAATAACTGGTTGGCCCAGCCTTAGCACAACAACTACAATCAAGCGTTTGCAGTAATTGGCAATGAGTCTTTTACAGCGCTGTGGAGAAATTTTGGCCCACTCATCTTTGCAGAATTGTTGCAATTCAAGCACATTGGAGGGTTTTGAGCATGAGTCGCCTTTTTAGGGTCATGCCACAGCATCTCAGTCGGATTCAGGTCAGGACTTTGGCCCGGCCACTCCACAGTCTTCATTTTGTTTTTCTTAAGCCAATCAGAGGTGGTATTGCTGCTGTGTTTTGGATCATTGTCCTACTGCAGAACCCGTGTGCGCTTCAGCTTGAGGTCACGAACAGCTGCTCGGACATTCTCTTTCACGATGTTTTGGTAGATGGCATTTTGCAGAGGCAGCTAAACACCCCCAGACCATTACACAACCACCACCATATTTTACTGTTTGTATGTTCCTTTTC
>NW_024582389.1:1871020-1872147 GCF_018398535.1 Haplochromis burtoni | reverse complement strand
TTTTGCAGAGGCAGCTAAACACCCCCAGACCATTACACAACCACCACCATATTTTACTGTTTGTATGTTCCTTTTCTTAAAACACCTTCATGTTAGTTTGACACCAGATATAATTGGATACACACCTTCCAAAAAGTTCACCTGTTGTCTCATCAGTCCAGAGTTTGTTTTTTCCAAAAGAGGCAAAACTAAGATGATCCTTTATGTTCTTTTTGCTCAGCAAGAGCTTGGATGAGTCGTCCCTGGGCTCTTGTGTAATCTTGGTTGATTGGTAATTCCAGGGTAGGTTTACCATTTGTGTGCTTCGCTGGAGTCCCACAGTTTTAGAAATGTCTTTCTAACCTTTTCCAGACTGCGAGATCTCAATTACCATGTTTCTCATTTGTTCCTGAATTTCCTCGGATCATGGCATGATGTCTGGCTTTTGAGGATCTTTTGGTCTTCTCCGCTTTGTCGCACAGGCTCTATTTAAGTGATTTCTTGATTAAGAACAGTTATCAGGCCTGGGTGTGGCGAGAGAAATTGAACGCAGCCTTCCAAAGATGTGATTACCACAGTTATTTCTTGGGCCATGTAGGTTTACATTTTTCCCCCCTTAATAATAAACACCTTCATTTAGAAATGACATCCTGTGTTTATTTGTGTTATCTTTGTCTAATATTTAAATTTATTTTGTGATCTAAAACATTTAAGTTTGAAAAACATACAAAAACATAGAAAATCCGGAAGGGGGCAACCAAACAAATGTTTAAACAAGTCTGAGTAAAGATTAAAAAAGAGAACTTTCTTTTGCTGAATATGGGCCCATAAAACCAACCAACCAAAGTTTACAAACTCAAACTGATTCGGACCAGAGGAAACTCCCACATGTTTTTCCATTGACAGGAACTCAAATCTACATTTATCTTTTAAAGTTTCCTGGTATTTAGTCTGATGCAAATACTGTGGTAGTATCTGTGCCAACTTTCTGGACAACTTAATGAGAACATGACCTTGTTATTGTGATAAAAAGTATTAAAAAGTAGTAGAAAGTGCACACAACCTTCAGTGGAATTACATTTTCCCATTAGTTGTCTTGCAGTTTCCACTTTAGCTAACCAGAAGGAAAAATGCAGCATGCAGAACTA
>NW_024582389.1:1845673-1871000 GCF_018398535.1 Haplochromis burtoni | reverse complement strand
TTGTCTTGCAGTTTCCACTTTAGCTAACCAGAAGGAAAAATGCAGCATGCAGAACTAACCAATGACAGGAGGCGGAGCCTGGGAGCTCTTGGGTCACTCCGTAGGACAGCCTGGAGTTTATCGAAGAGGTTTCGCTGTTCCGATCTTCTCAACCGTTCTAGCACTGTGTGGTTCTCGCGCCTCTTTTTGGTTTTTGTCTCACCACAATCAATGAGATCCTGGAGGAGACGCAGTGAAAACTCAAAACACACTATACATACTGCCTTATAATACAAAGAACTGTGTTCCTACCATATCTATATAAAGTGAGGGCAATTAAATATGGCGGTTAAGCTGGCGCTTGTCTTACCTGGGAGTCGAGTTCCAAAAATGATCCCAAATCTTCTCTGGAATCTCTAAATGATGATAAACAAATTTCAGCTGTGACGGTAAATAACAATTTTATGCTTTAATTTCAACATCCAGATGTTCAGTTTTTATTACCGTGATTGCAGTACTCCCTTGGAAAGAGCTTTCTTCAGTTTAGCGATGGCCATCTGTTGTTTCACTTCTTCTACAGTCTCAACATCCACCGTCTCATCCTGAAGACAACATCATTCATGATGAGCTTTTTAAAACAACGTCAGGATTAGGCCGACTACTTTTTCATTTTTTCTAAAGCAATTTAGTGTTTTTATAATTAGAGTTAAAGATGAACCAATTTGAATTTTTGCACCCAGTTTAAATTTTACATGTATTTAAAGTTGGACTGATTTGTTTCTATGAGCTGACAGCTGATTTTTTTATCTTTACATTTATAATAAACCATTGTCCACTTACAGTTTAGAGGGCCTTCCATTAAAATAAATCACTAAGCACTCAAAGAAAATAAAAAACAAGTGTAATTCTCAAACTTACATCTTCGTCTCCCTCTCCTTCACTGTCTGATGAGTAGGAGCTTGTGTCTGAAGCGATGTCTAGGTTTGATTCTGCCTGCTTGCCGTTGGCCTCATCGCCCTCGTCTGACGGGATCTTCCCATCACAAACCAGCTCAGGGGAGGAGCCGGGCTCTGCTAATTTGCTGCTTAAAGAGCTCTTGACTGCGTTCACTGTGTCCGCAGCAGGACACCCAGCTGCACCGTCTTTTTGTAACAGGACATCATTGTTCGCCATGTTTGATGCTTTTAGATGTCCTGACTGTTGTGCTGCTCCATCAGCTCCGGGCGCTGGGAGCTGAATGAGGGTAAAGCCCCCGGGCAGGGAGACACCAGGTAGCTTCTGTCCTCCGGTGCCCTGGTTGGACGGAGGGCAGATCCTGAAAGAATAGGTTCCACTCTGTCCTAAAAAGCTGGGGCTTTTCAGTGATTGTGAGACGGTGAGCGAGACAGGCGAGGAGGAGGAGCTGCTCTGGAAGGAAGAGTCCGAGTTGTGTTGGAATGAGGAAAGTGATTGGACAGAGCTGATGTTGGATGATTTCTGTGACTGTTGCCCCAATGAGATGCGTCCCTTGCTCTGGAGGCATGGAGGGAATAAGAAAACTGAAAAAAAGAAAAAACTAGTTCAGCATGATGAGATGATAATATCTGCATTATTTTACCATAACTGTGTTTTTAGCGATACACGTTTACTTCTATTCTATTTGATTAAGCTGATGTCACTTCTTGAGGTTCATCTACCCTCTATCAATTCTAATGCTTTAACAAATCCTTACCACAACTTAATGTTATATAAATACAACCCCAGCTGACATCTTACACTGTCCTATTATTTATTCAACAAAAATTAAGCTAAGAAGGAAAAGCAAACTAAAAAAGCCTAAGTACTCTTTTACTGCTTCGATCAAAACTAAGAGAAGAAGCCATTTGCTGATAACCAAAGGCACTTTATTAACAGATCATCAGTAAGGTTGAGCACCTCTATAAAAGCAGAAGGTTTGGTAGTTTGCAGGTCTAGCACATTCACAATTCCAAGGAGGAGAGACATCAGCAATCACCTTAGAGAACCAACTGTTCCCCATCAGTCTCTGATGGCTTAAAAGACCATGAGTCTACAGTAAGAATGATCATTTACAAGTAGAAAACATCAAAGACAGCTGTCAATCTTTCCAGGAGTAGATATCTCAGAAAATTCACCCTAAGGTCAGACTGTGCAATGATCGGAGAAACTGCAAATAACCCAAGCAGTTCATGACAGTACAACAAATACTATCATGGCTTGTTTGGGAGGGTTGCGGTAAAAAAATGATTTTCTCTCTAAAAAGAACATGGCAGCACAGCTCAAGTTTGTGAAGTTGCATCTGAACAAACCACAAGGAACAATGGGAATGGAAAGATCAAAGTGGAGATGCTGATTGTCATAAACCACAGCACCATGTTTAGCCTAAACCAAATACCAACTGTCAAGCATGGTGGTGTAGGGGTGGTAATTTGGTATTGTTTTGCAGGAATTGGAATTGAGAATCGGTTCTTGTAGAGAACTGGAAAATAGTGGATATGGACATTATTTTATTTTCATTGCACAAAAGGCTGAGAGTGCGATTGTAAAGTGGAGACTGCTCTAGGACAGAAACAAGCCACTGCTGAACTTCAACAGGTAACAAACTGATGAGCTCAGTTTCATGTTTCTACAGTAGAATCACCATGACAACCGCTTTAAAATCTGTACTGGTTTTCATCTTTGACTTGTGCTGTCGGCTTTGTGTACGTACCTAAATACTAAGAGAAAGATCACACTTGTCCTCATCGGGATAGGTATTTGTGTTGGTGTGTGGTGTTGTAGCCTGTATGTTTATATTTTTAAATGGCAGTTATGAGACAGTGTGTTTCAGATCATTTTAGAGAGTAACATGAAAGCAACGTAACGAGTATTATGACGACTGTTTTTATCGTGGGTGTAATTAACTACCGCACTGCATTAGTTTTAAGAAAAGTGTTCTGCATATATGCAATAATTACTTAAAAAAAAAGAAAAGAGAATGACCCCAACACTGATCACAACAAAAATCTCCAAAATTCACAAGATTTGAACACTCAGCATGTAATTAATTTGCATAAATGTAATGTCTTTGATACGCTGCTTAGAGGTGGTGGTGACTCAAAGTGGAGCCAATGAGAATCAATAAGGAATCGGAATCGCTAAATTCTTATCAATTCCCATCTCTACACAGGACCTGAGTGCTTTGGAGTCACTAAGTCAACCCTGAACTTCTCTGTATACCAAAGTATTCCAGAGTCAAACGTGAGGCCATCTGTCTAACAGCTAAAACTGAGTCATGCAACAGGACAATGATCCCCAGCACTGTCATTTACAACAGAATGACTGAAAACAAAAGAATCAGGGTGTTGCACTAACCCAGTCAAAGTCTAGACCTCAACATGATTGGATCGCTGTGATGGGAACTTAAGAGAGCTGTGCATAAATGAATGCTCAATGAACTGAAGCAACACTGTAAAAACGAGTGGGGCAAAATTCCTCCACAGCAATGTGGGATACTGGTAAAGACACACAGAGATCAATTACTTCAAGTTACTGTATGATTGGGTGTACTTAGCTTTTCACACATATTTCTGCTATTCATGTGAGGCGGTATTTCAGAATTTTATAGCCTGGTAAGAATCAAATGTTTTATTATGCACTAAATCTCGGACATAAAAGTGGTGGACTTTTTTCACATGACTATACTAAAAACAGTTTTAGCTTCTGCTCAGCTAGAACACGTGAAAAACCACATTTACTAAGAGCTTTTCCAAACACACTGTCCTGTTTTTCAGCATCACGTCCTTTAAGACGATGATAAAGACAGCGAATATCTTAAGCACGCAGTTACAAATTGCTTCACAGTTTGAATAAAAACAAACCTCGTGCATAGTATCTCTATTGGTTTATATGCACACACACTTACATGCAAGTATTCGGTGTGAATTACAGGAATGGGTGATGAACCAAAGAAAAGCTAAAATGAGTTTTCAGCAGTCAAAAGGCAAACCGCTGATTTAACCGACGTGATGGGCTGAGGAAGTGAGTTTCAAAATTTAGCCGCTACAACCTCAAAAGCACAGTCAGCTCTAGCACTGCTGCAGAAAAAGGACCTGAACCATTTAAGGCTTTGTATGTGATTTTTAAATGAATTCAGATTTTCACTAGAAAGCCAGAGAAAGGGAAGAACAGGCAGCACATTTAGGAGGTGGTAGTTTTGAATAAAGCAGATCAGGTATGTAAAACAAAGTGCCTCTGCTGTGGTCTAGCAACAGAGAGACAAGCTTACCTGGTGACGGCGTTAGTGTCTTCAGATCAGTAGTTTTCGTTGCAGCGATACTTGGACTGACTAATGAGCTTGCAACTTTTACGGTGCCAGTTTTTGGAGTGCTGGTTTTATGTGTAGAGTCTGATTTCTGAGAATTTTTCTGAGGAACATCAACTGAAGCATTTAGTCGTCCTGTGACGTAGGCAGCAAGGCGGTTAGCTGGATGCAAAGATCCCATCTTTCCAAGCTGCAGTCTGGCCTGATTGTAGGATTTGCCATTTACCTGCAGTGGAAGGAATGCATATGTATATTTTAGAAAGTATCTGTATATTTCAGCTGGTGTAGCTGTGTGTTTGTTAGTCCTTAAATAGCCACACACTGTTATCTTTTCCAAAGGATAAATCCAATTACTGAATGCAAATCACATTTTTCCCCCTTCAACATCCAAACCTCAGTGCAAATTTTTTCCAGTGACAATCTGTAACAAAGAATTTAAAAATTCCCAGGCACATGGATGTATTTGATCCAACTTTACAAAGCCCTTACCTGTATAAGTCCAGGTGCTTGGTAACCAGCAGGTTTTCTCTCGGCTCTCAGCGTGCCAGCAGGCATCACTCCACTCAGAAAGGGTGTCACTCCAAACCACATCTGCGGCTCTTCGATTTGGCCATCTTCCTCCTCTGCGTCAGTGTTCTCATCAAGGCCTTTACTGGTATGCATTTCCTCATCACTGTCACATTCTTCATCATCATCACAATCACTGGCTTTTGATGGTTTGCTAATTTGCACCTATAGAAAAAAAAAGTACAGAACTGTAGAGAACGCCGTACATCACGTCATCACACGAAAAAGCAACAAAGCAAAGAAAGTGAGGACAAATGTTCCAACAGTCAAAAGCAGGATTATTAGGCACCCAACAGATAGCAGCCACTGCAACATGGGAAGTGCCCAAACAGTAGTACCCACAAGGGCAATCTGAGGCCATCTTCCAAAGCTGGTCAACCTCAATAGATGCCGATGTTAAAATGTCAGACTTTAAAGCAGAATCTGTTTAATTTTCTTTATATTGCACCAAATCACAACAACAGTCGCCCACTTAGCTCAGTGGAAATAGCAGGCGACCATAAGCCGCATGGCTGAGAGCGACCGGCCCGGGTTCGAATCCGACATGCAGCCCTTTGCATGTTTTCCCGTCTCTCTCGCCTTCTGCTTTCCTGTCACTCTTCACTTTACCCTTTCAAATAAAACCGTAAAAAGGCCCAAAAAATAAATAAATCTTTGGTTCTGTAGCTAACTACACCCAAACTGTAAAGAGTGATTTTTTCAACAACTCATCCATTTAAACAGCATTAAGGGTTCAAATTAGAATTATTATAGGCATGGTAAGGTGTGAGCACACATAGCCTGCACATATTGTTTGTACTGCCTAATACAACTAAATACAACTGCTCCTGACTTTGGGCATCAAAACATGATTTCACAATCCAGTGGGTAACTCTTTCTAATATAGTCTATACCCAAATCTTCTGTACCTGGTAGGTGACGATGGAGCCGCTGGGCTTCCGCATAATGATCTTGCTGATTGGCCAGATGCGGTAAGGACCAATGTAGAAACGCTGGGAAAGCTGATCACGATTCATCCGCTGACATAAAGCCTCCAGGATCATCCTCTGGTCGTTCTGCCACCGACACACTGACTGGATCTGTATTTGCTTCCTTGCTCCTACTTCACTACATGCAGTTTCCTGAGATGCGTTTTCACCTGGAGGTTACAGGGAAATATGTTTTTAAACAACTACAAACACCTTTAATATCCCACTTCACTACAGTGCAGCCATTTTTCTTACCTGCTTTGTTGACAGTTGGTAAAGTGCTGTAGTACTTGTCAGTGGTTTTTTGTGGTTTTGTTGGGGCGTTTGGTGCAAAGATCTTAGGCTCTATGGTGACTTGAGGAGGCGGCTTGCTATTGAACTCTCTTACACGAGCACATGTCATCATGCTCTCCAAATATTTATACACTGGATCCTTGTCTTCTTCACGTATCTGCAATGAAGATTTTAGTCTCTTTTTAATGAGATTACAGGACAAATTGTAAACAAATACAAAGAAAAACTTCTTTGTTTTGTTTTTTGCAATTGACAAACTTAGCAATTATTAATATGGCAAAATAATAATCTTCAGCATCAGCATTTAATTAAAAAAAAAGAAAAGAAGCAATTTTATTTTACCGGTTGTGGAAATACACTGTTGCGTCTTTGGACCTTTGGTGTAACCACATAGAGGGGTGCAAGTTTTGGAACAAACACTGCTTCTGGATCCTCATCACTGCCATTACGCTTCCACAGTTTATTAGCATGTGAGCCTTGGCGAGGCTGGACCACATGTTCCATTTTAGTCATCGCTGGGGAGGGCAAAAAGTATCTCATTAACACTTGTGACCAAACTGAGCAAAGAAAGACTCTGAAAGACTGCGGTCAGAATCAGGGAAAAAATCGTCAACAACACACAAATGATACTGAAATAACTTGAACTCGATCTTACAGTAAACAGGATGTTCTTGGCTCTCCCCTGTGGACGTCTGCTTAGTGATCTTGCGTTTGAAGCAGGCACAGCCAAACATGCATTCAGGCCGCCTGCAGTGGAGATGGCCTCTGTTCAGGTGCTGCAGACTGGAACACACACAGCCGAGTCTGCAGAACTCTTGACCACATTCAGGTCCAGCAACTTTATTTGGAGAAGGGGGTACTTTCAAGATCTGGCTGGGCTGCGTCTGGTTAAAATGAGAAGTGAGAGTCATCAAAAGAGTTTGAAAAATCACTTTGTGTGCTTTTCTTTAATGTACCTCCTTTACATTTGATATTATAAAAGCCAGGGTGACTCTGAAAAACATCACTACAGAATGAAACAATGAAGTCGTCACTGACATTCCTACACTTCCTGCAGAGGACAAACATGCTACATACCTGTTTTGTCAGTAACACAGTCAGAGCAGCTGACAGCCTCTCTGTAGTCAGCTGTGTTCTGCTGAGGCCCTGGTTCAAAGCTGCCGTCTCCATTTCCAGCAGCTTGTGCTGGAACTTGGTGAGCCCCGAAGGTTTGGACATCGGCCCCTGGTTCTGACCAAAGCTCATCTCTGACAACCTGGGGAAGAAACATGAAATGAGAAGAATTGTTCATTGAAAAGATGTACTGATGTGAAGCAAAACTACAGCTACAGGACTAATTACAAAGCAAGGAATCCTATGTATATGCCCGCCAATGTAGTGGTGAAAAGGGGGGTTGCACGATCAATAACACGATCAATTTGGATAACTCAAAAACTACAGTATGGGCGAGAAGAAAATGGATGGATATTATAACCTTTGATTAAAAAAATAAATAAAGATGTATAACCACCCAAACAAACTGATAAAAAAAAAGTGAATGGACTTAAAAAAGTGCAAAATAGTTCATGACTCAAAATGTAACATTTTGTTTTTTTTCCCCTCTTTCTAATAATTGTATTAATTATATTTCTATAAATACAATTCTAATATCAATTTAATAGATACTATGGATTCTACATTGTTCGAAAACAGTCTACTATAACGCCGTAGTTTTGTGAAACTCATAAACAACTAGTGGAAAAAATACTGATGGCTGTCAGTGTTACCTCTCTGTTGTTGTTGCTACCACTCCTAATAAGCCCCTTTCCATTAGTTCCTACTCAGATCGACTCACGAGTTCGCCATGGTTTTCCATTAGGTCATAGCACCTGGTACCAAGTACTAAAATAGTACCTGCTCGGCCGGAGTTCCAAGTGATCCAAGCAGGTACTAAAATGTGACATCGTCAGACTGCATGCCACCGATTGCCTGGTCAGTGGCATCACTCAATGAGTCATGAGAGTGTTGACCATACAAATTAGGTGCTATTTGATTGTCAAGTCAAGTTGTGGCGAGTCGATCTTAGTAGGTACTAATGGAAAAGTCCCAATCCTAGGTGACTTCCTGCTTTTTTTTAAATAGAAAAATTGACCTCTAACTGTGACCTTCAGACCAAGGTCAAACTGAGATTCAAACTCCTCTGGGACTTTTAGCAGATTCACCTATGGTATGGTTTTAAAATCCTACGTAGACTAGTTCTTGAGTTATCCCTTTCACAAACTTGGGTGTCCACACCACCCACCCAACCGTCAGGGTGATGACAATATCCCATCGGCCTTTTATGGCTGAGGGGTAAAAAGCTTTTGGTGGATAAATTGAAGAATAATTTAAAGTGCATTAAAGTCACAAAAGAAAGAAAGTCCTGAGAGTGCAGGTGGAGAGTTGAAATTCACTTTAAGCTGGTAAATGACAAATGATAAAACTTGCATAAAACTTGCAGCTGGGTTTTGAAAAGCATCAACTAATACTAAACCTGTACTGTAGTTACCTACAAAACAATGTAGGTAACTACAGTAAATCAGTATATTTAGAGGGCTTTCATAAATACAAATACAAAAAGTCAGTATCAGTGATCATCGTGGCATTTTTCCCATTTTGAAATGAAAAATCTTTGGTTTTGTTGTATCTATTAGTAATAGTAGGAATTATAAATTCCTACTATTGCAACAAAGTATCGATTCTCAACTCAAATAACCTTTAGCCACATCAGTAGCCAATCAAATTCAGAACACAAAACATGTGATCAAATGTGACTAAATTTAAAATATATCCTTACCTCTGTGAAACTCCCTGATTCTGGGCATTACTAGAACCACAAGCATCACTCGGCTGCCTCAGCGAGGACGCAGCCTGGAATGTGAATTTAGCTCCTGCTTGATGGGGGGCTGCTGGCGTGGCCAGCGGAGGAGCAGGTGACGTCAGAGCAGAATAGAGCAGTGGTTTGTGGGATAGGGGACAAGGCCTGTTGGCCCCCACCGGGAATTTCGAAGGAGCCTTTCGATGCTTGAGAACGCTGTCCAGGGTCTTTACATAGCTGGAGCTTTTAGCGGGCAGCTGATAGGACACCGAGCCTTCTGGGTTTGTAGAGAAAGCAGCGGCGCGCTCGCTGATTTGCTGAGCTTCGCTTTCCAAGTACTCATCCAACATGTTGCTGCAGAAGGCAGAGAGGTTCTTTTGTAATCCTTTTAGAGAGAAAGAAGAAAGGGACTTTAATTTATTGAGGAAGAATAATGAATCAGACACAAGTACTTTCAGCTGGTTTCAGCTCAGTTAATCTTTTGGTAATTAGAATGACTACACTAATCCCACGGCATGATAAAAGGAACACTGCAGCAACAATATGACGAGCAGCCCTTACCTTCACCGTTGGAAGACGATGTTTCCTTGGCTTTTACGAACTTGTTTTTCCACCCCTTTATTTTCGTCATGTCACTTGTCTTTCCCGTTCTGGAGATGAAGGGTAGTGCCTCATCTGTGCATCAAACATAATGCCTTTAGTTACAGGTCACAGCACACTATTATGTTTTAACAATGCCAGCCTGAGTTCTGCAGCAGAAACACAAATTTTAATCAGAATTTGATGCCATTTTTATTCTCTTTGCTGAAGAGAAAATTGTACTCCTTCAAGTTCAGCTGTTCTTTTCTTATCTGATCGCCCAAGAGCCATCACCTAATCACTTCTGTCTTCACATTATGCGAAGGTTTAATGTGGCATGACTGACAAACTCATCAAGAAAGATCTGCAACCTCATATGACACACACCCTTTGAAAACCCACACAACAAATCTCAACTTCTAAAAAAGAATCTGAGATTTCCAACTAGCTTTTCGGTCTCTGTGTCATAGCAGCCGACGTCAGCAGTGATGGCTGTCATCACTTTGGCTTGAATGTTTGAAGCTAATGAAGGGTACAGAGGATGTTTAAAATTCCAGTCAGTACCCGACTCCTTATTACAGGAGTACCGATAAGCACCCGGGGAAATGGTGCTTTTTGTACTTTTGTGAGTTTAATTCATTCCAATAAAGCTGTTAAAACATCTTCTTACAATGCCGCTGCATGTGATCATGTATGAAGTTCTTTACTTTACTGGAAAGAAACAGAAAAGCAGCTAAATTCAACACACCGAATCTTAGAGCCACACTCAGTACTTTAATAATAGATCTCTAGTTAAGACTGGGAGACTTTCCATGCTTCGGTTTTCAATAATTTGCTAAATTCTCCTAATAAGTGACCAGCAGCACTAAGCGCTTCACCAGTATATTGCAATCAGACACATGAATCAAACTTGCTTTACATCGAAGGATAAACCATCCATGGAACACCAATTCCCCAAGTTAGTCAATATGAACTGAGTTAGTCTGCTTTGAAGCTAGTGCAAGCTTTCCTAAAAGGCATAAAGAATTAAAAATTTGTGATAACTAATTCACTGCTCATAGCAGTTATCGTGCCAAATCACAACAACAGTCACCTCGAGATACTTTATATTAGAAGCTAAAGACTCTATAATAAAAGAGAGAAACCTGGAACAATTAGGTGTCGTCTTATGAGCAAGCACTTGGCGAGAGTGGGAAGGAAAAACTCCCTTTAAACAGGAAGAAACTCCCCCAGAACTAGGCTCAGAGAGGGATAGCTGTCTGCCGTAACCAGTTCAGGGGTGAGGAGAGGGGCACGGCACATTTATAAATTTAAAATCCCTTTAAAAGCCTGCTTTACACTAAAACAACATACAATAAATGGGTTCCTGAAAACATCCTGCTGTATTCAGAGTTTTTACATGAAATAACCCAAAAGCAACTAATCGTCCAATCACAGTTCCAGAAATCAGCAGTTTCCAAAAGTTTGACAGAAGACTTAAAAACAGTCACAGCGGATGAGGTCATCTGGGATGTCATTCCAGAGTTTTGGTGCAACAACAGCAAAGCCATGAGCTCCCTTTGAAATAAGCTTTAACTGTGGGATGAGCAGGAGTGATCGAGAGGCGGGCCTCAAAGACCTTTTAAATATTTCTATGACTTTCTAAGATTGGATTCTGTCATGCAGAGGGAGCCAGTGCAAAACTGCTAACACTGGAGTAATAACATCTCTCTTTTTCCAGTCAAGAATCTGGCTGCAGCATTTTGGACTAATTGTAAATGAGCAAGAGATGATTGACTAAGTCCGGCATACAGTGCATTACAGTAGTTCAGTTAAGATGCAACAAAGGAATGTATAACTTTTACAATATCAGAAGATTTAAAAAAATGTGTCTGGAGGAAACTGCACTTGTCACATTACTATCAGAGACACCTTACCAAACATGCACAAACCTGCTGAGCATGAAGTTTAGATGAAATATTATTAGTGGGCTTATAACTGCGCCAAATGTAGATATAACCACTTGCTGTGTAGCTTTGTGACTGCACCAAGCAGTTGTTAAAAAAACGCAGAAAAACTTGTTTTATTTAAAGTATTGATCATATCGATCGTGGCTCAAGGGTTGGGAGTTCACCTTGTAATCGGAAGGTAGCCGGTTCGAGCCCCGGCTTGGACAGTCTCGGTCGTTGTGTCCTTGGGCAAGACACTTCCCCCGTTGCCTACTGGTGGTGGTCAGAGGGCCCGGTGGCGCCAGTGTCCGGCAGCCTCGCCTCTGTCAGTGCGCCCCAGGGTGGCTGTGGCTACAATGTAGCTGCCATCACCAGTGTGTGAATGGGTGGATGACAGGTTGTGTAAAGCGCTTTGGGGTCCTTAGGGACTAGTAAAGCGCTATACAAATACAGGCCATTTACCATATTCAAGAAGTCTAATGTGACTCGCTCTAATTTGCCACTGACATCTCCACCTACTGCATAGGTCACTGTACCATTTAAAGGACTTTTCCGACAAGTCTCACGTTGATTAGTTTTCTGCAATACTTGTCCGCCTATTTTCTTACTATGACAACAGCATACGACAAATTACTCATAAGATATTGTGCAAAAGAAGCAATCGAAGGACCTCGATCAAACATGCACAAACTGTCAAAGATTCAGCCCAACTTACCACCAGGAGACACAGTGGTGGTCTTGCTGTGTTCTGGAGGTGGTAGTGGGAGGGAAACACCCAAATACTGCAGGTCAATGGACATAGTGAGGTCTAAGGAACTCAACTTCAAGCCCACTGAGAGAAACGGTAAAAACAGTGAGAGTGTTTTGGGTTGTTTTCTTGTGCTTTAGTTTATTTTATAAAACTTAGGTAACAACTTGAAAGACTATGCCCGTTGTATACTCACCCTCCTGCAAGACGGGATGGATAACTTGTCTGTGTTTGTGGACTCTGAGCTCATTCAGCAGCGCAGTCTCGAAACGAGCCATCTTCTCCTCATCGGTCTCTGGATTCACGTTCACTGTCAACACCACAGATACAATTTCAGATTCGGGCAAACAACATTAAAAATGTATATTAAAGATTCCACAATAATATTTAAAGAAAAACAGGGTTTTATTAAAATAAGGCACAAAAATATTTATTCCGTAGTTTAATCAACTGAAAGAAAGAAAGAAAGAAAGAAAGAAAGAAAGAAAGAAAGAAAGAAAGAAAGAAAGAAAGAAAGAAAGAAAGAAAGAAAGAAAATCCTCACGTTGGTCGCTTGTTTGTGTCGGTGGTGCTGGGGTTGTTAGGGAAGCCGGAGATGCTGACGATGAGGTACTGACCATCTTGTTCCTGACATGAACCTCAAGAGCTTGCTGTGACATAAAAGAGCATTAAAGCTTAAAGATTTATTTGATATCAGGTGGAATGTTGAAGGAACCACTCCTCCCTTTATTAAATGATACTACACCCTCTGGAAACATGCCGATGTGCTCTGAGCATCCAATGCAGTCACTTTCAGTGTTTTACCTTTGAGGTGAACGACACAAACAGCAGGCCTTCTATATCATCCATCTCCGGTTGCATAGCGCCTGTCAGTGATGGGCTGTGGACGACTGTGGAGGAGGCTGCTGCAGTTTTACACTCTCTTCCCCGGGAATTTGACCAACGTCTGTTCATCTTCTTCCTCCTCTTACAGAATCGAGGTGATGATCCAGGGGTAGACGTTGAGGAATTAGCAGTCACAGATCTTGCTTTAGGCGACATCCATACTTTTAAGTCCTGCTGCACCTCAGGGGCTACACTGGTGGCAGCGCTTTCTTGCTTGGGTGCAACAAGCACAAGATCACCAAGAGCATGTTTGCCTCTTATGCAGGGGACATATGGTTCATCTTTTCTAGCAGGTTTAGACATTATGGGCTTCAGTACCAATCGGGTCTCTTGCACATTTGATAGAGAAGCAGAGTCATTTTGACTGTTTGCACTGTAAGACACATAAAAGTTAATATTGGTTATTGATACCAAACAAGTGGATTTAATCATGATCTCAGTGCAAAATCCTTTCATTTGAGGTGGAACAGCATGTGGCAGTGGCATTTTAATAAGCTGTTTCCAGTGGTTTAACTGGCAATTTCACAAATTCCTACACCTAATGAGGCAGTCAAGTAAGAAATTAATAATGCATGCAATCCAATACAAACAGCTTGCAAAAATGTTCTGATTATTATACTTTTATATTGCATTCAAGACAACTGCAATATTTGTATTATTATATGAAGTATTTCCTCAATTAAATTTGAAGAGTTGCAAAATAAATGAATCAGAAGTTGTGCAAATATTCTGAGTTTATACGCTGCAGACGTTTTTTGCAGCGATTCACCGCGTGCTGTTCCACTGTGGTGTATTCTATGTAACACACACACACACACACACACACACACACTATGAGTTTATAGACTCATCGGCCACTTCATTGGGGAAACCTGTTCACTTGCTCAGTAAAACAAACATCTAAACAGCCAATCGCATGATAGCTACTCAGTGCATTTAGGCATGTGGAAATGGTCAAGTCTACCCACTGGAAGTTCAAACCAAGCGTCAGAATGGGGAAGAAAAGTGACTTTGACTTTGAATGAGGCATGGTTGTTGGTGCCAGAATGGCTGGTCTGAGTATTCCAGAAAATACTGACCTATAGAGAATTTTCCCACACACCTATCTCTAGGATTTACAGAGAATGGCCCAAAAAAAGAGAAAATAATCCAGTGAGTGCAAGCTGTCTGGGTGGAAAATGCCTCAATGATGTCAAAGGTCAGAGGAGAATGGAAAGACTGCTTTAAGCTGACAGGAAGCCAAACACATGCAGAAGAGCATCTCTGAATGCACGACATGTCAAACCTTGAAGCACAACACACTGACTGCCAATTGGACACTAGAAGCCTGGAAAAACATTACCTGGTCTGATAATTGTCACTGCTCCTGATGGTGGTGAAACGGTCTGGGGATTTGTTTTCTGAGCAGACCAGGGCCGCCGTATTTCACGAATCATCTCAGACTAGTTTCTTGAACATGGCAATGACCAGATCGCAATCCAGCAGAGCAAATTTGGGTGGACGTGCAGCAGACACATCTGCAGCAACTATTACCCCTTTTCCACTAGCACCTACTAGGCTTCGCAAGGCTCGACTCGACTCTGTTTTGGTTGTTTTCCATTACATTTGAGTACCATCTAATGTGCACGTGGTCGTTACAGCAATGCGGCCAAAAGTCCCACGATGTCATTTGTATGCTACACGAATGCCACTACAAAGGAGGACGTTGAAGCAATGGTATACTCGCTGTTTGGTGTATGTCTTTTTGGCAGACTTAGGAAACAAGGTGTTTTTTGTGTAGCCATTTCCCTCATTGTCAAGTTAAAAAAAAAATAGTGGTTTGGATTTTCGTAAGGAGACACCCTCATGACTCACTGAACGATGTCACTGAAGGGCCAGTTGGTTGCATGCAGTTTGTT
This sequence comes from Haplochromis burtoni, assembly GCF_018398535.1. Taxonomy (NCBI): domain Eukaryota; kingdom Metazoa; phylum Chordata; class Actinopteri; order Cichliformes; family Cichlidae; genus Haplochromis; species Haplochromis burtoni. Next base: position 1,856,018 of record NW_024582389.1, on the reverse strand, counting down.
GACGTCATATTTTTAATCACCCAAGACTGCTTGGCTCCCCGGCAGAGAAGGTACTAAAAAAATATACCTGGTACTAGATGCTAGCACCTAATGAAAAACCCCAAAAAACAAGTTGAGGTGTGCCAAGCCGAACCAACCAGAGTAGGTACAGTAGAAAGGGGCTATACGTGATACCATCATGCCAATATAGACCAAAATTTCTGAGGAATGTTTCCAGCACCTTGCTGCCATGAAGAATTAAGGCAGTTCTGAAGGATAAGGGGAGTCCAACCCAGTACTAACGACGTGTAACTAACAAAGTGGTTGGTCAGTTTAGTTCTCTTTAAGTGATCCGTTTGATCATGTAGGATTTTTAGGTCAATTAAATGCATAGAATATAAATGTTCAGTTACTCGTGCACTTATAATTACCTAGACTCCATCACAACAACACAAAAGTATAGCACTCACATAAAAGTATAATAGTTAGTAACAGTGTGTCAATACAAAAAACGCATTTCTCGATTTTTTTTGCTGTGACAACACAGCAATTTGCCAATGTTAAAACAAAGGAAGAAACAACACAAAACCCACCTCAGATCCAGTACCTCCTCCTGGTTTTCACTGGGTTCGGCAGGTTCGATCACTGTGGGCTGGTATTCCGTCTTCACAATAGCTTGAGCCTCTCTAGCGATTCTGTTCAGACGGGGGTTGTTCCCGTCCTCCCTAAATCCCTTTGCAAACGGGTTGTGATTAATTTTCAGCTGGGTAATCCGAAAGTTCTGATACGTCGTCACAGCCATAAATTCAGTTTGTGGAAAAGTAAAGGTCATGCTTTCATGTCCCATAACTACAGGCTTGTCAGCTGTGGGCATGCCTCCATCTGGAACAGGTATTATGTGAAGCCTAGGAATGTAGCGATGCATGGAGTGTAAGATTATATGACCATCCTGGTCTTGGGAGTTATTGGTCAGTTTGAGCTTGTAGAAGGACACCAAGCTGTTCATCCAATCTGAGCCGCGACAGGGTGAGTAATGGTGTGAAAATGCCCGGATCAGACCTTGGTTTTGATGTTCTGCTCGCCCGGTGACTTCCCATCTGGATGCACTCCAGCGGTACCTGTACTGACCCGATGGGACTATGGACAGGACCAGACTGTACTGCTGATTGGGATCCAGGCCAGTCAAGCGGTATCGGCAGTACGGGAACATGCGTCGGCCCTGCTTAGTGAGAATCATCTCGGTCCCACACTTGTAGAACTGCTTCCACACGTTGCTGTTTTCCAAAACAACACTGACACCTTTGAAGGTCAGCACCGCAGGAAAGTCTTTTTCCATGTCCGTGTTGCCAAATGTGGTCGCGGGCAACGCAGATGACCATGGTGTTGATTCAGGCATATTGACGATGCTCGTTTCCGTGCACGTTAGGGAGTCTGATGCGGATTTTATATGCAAGGCTTCTGGGCTTTTTTCAACAGTTCCTTCCAAGGTAGAAACTGATGTTACTGCAGATTTAGCCGGGCTAGCTTCAGCAGGAGAAGAAACAGCAGCACTGGTATCATTACTCGCCATGGAGACAGCTTTGCTCTCAATCACTGTATCACTAGTGAAATTAGGTCTTGTCAAGGTTGGGAACGCAGGAGCTGAAGAAGCAATGGAAGCAGGAGGAGCGGAGAAGGGCGCATTAAGCAAGGTGCCCTTCTCACCTTCCACTGCCTGGCTTTCCTCCATGGGTGGGAGCTCAGAGTCTAAGGCGGACATCACCGGTGGCTCTGATCATCACACTGCATGAGACACCTGACACACAAACAAAAAAAGACAGCGTTATTTGTACACTATAACAGCATTCAGAGGTACAACATGCATTACATTGATACAATCTAATCAGCAGAAATTAATTTTAAAGACAGAAAAACAAAATGAAGAACAAATATAATATAAACAATGATCAGAGAGGATGCAATTAGAACTCATCCAAGCAGAACAAACAGCGGCAGGAAGGAAAGAGGAGCCTGGAAAGCTGCACCCAGAAATGTAAAGACTTTGCATTCAGAAATGATTACAACCAAAATGTGCCGATCAACTCAGAGACCGCTGAAAATGTGTGTTTACTTAAAGAAACCAAACAGGGATGCACTGATGCATCTAAAGAGCAGTGGTTTTTGCTCTTGCTCACTGATATCTGACTGATACTTGAAAAAAGAAGACATTAGCCAATGGCGGTTGCCGATGTTTATCTGCTGTACCTCATCAGTTTGTCCCTAAAAATGTTCAAAGATGGCCTGATGGAGAGATAAAAGACTCGTAAACTGTTCAGCTACTTTATTATTGTGAAGATGTGTTTGTTTACCATACACAAAATGGTGAAGTAAACAATAATAACAACAACAAAATATACTGATGTTCACCTCAGCAGATCTCTGTTCAGCACTACTGAGAATTGGCTAATCGCTATAGGGTGTTGCAACAGTAAGTGTTACAAATGGCAAGTCCAGCATATACTGGGCTGCTTAAAGACACAGGCATTATTCAAGGCGCTGACACAAGTACTGTGAAATCAAATGAAGACTCGAGATGAATGTAGCTCATCTTAAGTGTAAAGACTTGATATCGTGTCAAAATTAAATGATCTCCGGCCACTAGTTTCTGTGACTGCCGGCTGTTTGAATGTTTTGTAAGCAAACCAGACCAAATTTCAAGACATCTGATCTGCACGAATCATAAAAACGTCCCTTTGTGTTCATCAGGACCATACTGTAAAAATAACAAAATCACTAATCAAGGGGTGTTTTTTTGTTTTGTTTTTCAGAAAGGCACATCCTGTCCCCAAATACCCTGAAAAATAAATTAGAAACTTAATTGGGGACGGAACATAATTTATTTACAACCTTGGGTTATGTGTGCTCCTCTGATGATCCCTAGGTTTTTTTTTATTTATTTTGGTTAAAAATGTAAAACTACATTTAAAAGACCTGCTCTGTCTCTAAAACTGAAGTAAAACTCGTATATTTCTAAATTTTTAACAGACTAATACGATTATTTTAAACTACATGTTAAATGCTCCTACGCAAGAACTCCTGAAGCCACCATCACACCATTCAAGACGAATACTACAAATATAAACAATCAAAAAGCGCTCAGATCATTTGAACAATTTCTCGTGGCCCTGTGGGGAAAAGTGGACTTTGCATTGCAGGAGACCACTTCAGTATGACTGACCAATGGGCTTCCAGCTCAGGACACAGACGGAAAAACAGCCCTACATTTTAAACAAGGATGAACCACTAACACCGTTTTGTACCTTGAAAGCCAAGAGAAATGATCTTGGTCAACGGCACACCAGAAACTATAAAGGTAACCCCTTTTTGTTGTTGTCCTAACCCCCCTCCTCTAATTTCCTAATCACATTGTCACGCCGGCACACGGATGCTTCAAGTCTAAAGGTGTTAAACACCACAACGAGAGCCTAAAACGGCTTATCACCTCCATGTTTACAATATAAACTCCCAGCGTCACTCCCGTATAACTATTTCACTCCCTGCAATAAGAAGCGGCGTTAAGAATTTAAGTTGTTAAACCAGCAGCTCTTTCTTCCTCACACACCGCGGAGAAGGAAGGCCGCCCGCTCCACCACTCACCAAGTTGGAAAAGTTGCAGGTTTCACTAAAGCCTCACCTTTCAGCGTCGCTTCGGTACCTCGTGGCCGACCGCAGCGAGGCAACAGTATCGTTCAGCGGCGAAGCTCCAACTGTTGCACGTCGCCGTCGCCGTTAAAAGGGCCTCGGAGAATCCCTCGAACATAAACACAAACTGGCAAATGGAGGCCGAGAGCCACGCCACTGTGCTCACATCGACCGACCCGAGTGTGCACGCAGTGGAGCCAAAGCGCATGCACACTATCACCCCCCCACCTCCACCCCCCTCTTCAATGGCGCGTGATTCCCGGCCCGCCAGCTCGAGGGAAGCGGGAGTCCGCCATCCAGGAGATATACATAAATATTTCTTTTCTCTCTCGCTCGTTCTCACCTCGAGCGCGGTCCGCGCGCCGGTAAGGACAACTCTCTGCAAGTTTGCGCGAAAATGTTTAGGATGTGTGATTCGCGCACTGAGAGCAAAGGCGTGACACTTTCTCTCTCTTCCTGTCTGTTTCCTTGACTTCTTCTACCTTTTTCGATCACACTTCCATTCTCACCCTGTCTTAGCCCACACATACACACACACACACACTGTCCTCTCTGCTCCCCCCCCCTCTCTCTCTCTCTCACACACACACACATCCGTGCTCTCGAGCTGTGACGTAACACGTTCACCATGGTGGTAGAGATCCAGTAGCCAATGCGCAAGCTCCCAATGGACGACCGGCCAGTTGTTTCATCACGGTGGCAAACGTAGGAAAAAAACAAATGAACACTGAAAGTAATTTTGTATCTTTGTAGTGTTATGTATCAACATTAATATGTGCAACTGAAATCAGTGGCTCATAAACTATTAACTGATTGACCTTGTCTACAAAAAAGAGCAAGGCTGATTGGCTTTGTTTACGGGACAAGATGGTGGCCAGGAGTTGAAGTTAAGAATAAATATTTGGACAAAAAATAGCATATTGAATTTGCACATATTGAATTGTAAAAAATAATTTAAAAAAGCTGGAAGAATACCGTTAGACCCTATTGGGTCGCTAATATTTTTAGCAAAACGCTCTTGATCTAAGCATAAAGTAATCTAATTTACAGGCTAGGCCTACGCTACCATACCGGAAGTGTAGTCCTAGCTTATCTGGAAACCCCAGTAATAAAAATGTAATAAAAAGCTCCATAATAATAGCGAGATGGCATTCAATGTTTGAATTTTAGCCACGTGAAAATCTCAAAAACCTCCACAGTTCCTCCACTTTATCTTTAGGCAGCTGGGCTATATAGGCTACACCCTAGCCTACTGTGCTCTGCATATGTTGTCTAAATGCGCATTTTGTGTAAATTGCACGCCCTAAATTAAGTGCTGTTAAGCCATTTTACCTTAGAAAGACATAGACATGGGAAACCAAAGGCAACCCTTTAGCCCAACAAAATCAACATGAAGACAACTGAATTGGCACACAATGCTTATGTGAGTTGTGTACTTCTGTTTAGTACCAAAAGGGAAAAACAAAAACATATATGCAAAGGTGTTTTGATACCTGCCACAGTTTTTGATCAGCAGGAGGTGTGAGAGCCAGTAAATCTAGTGATGTATGTGACTGAATAAATAAATAAAAGTGTTCAGTATATTTCTGCGTTGTTATGCCTTATCGTTGCGGTAATAACACTTGTATAAACATATAATAGATAATAGCACATAACAATGAGGGGAAAAGCCGTTCATTTTTCCTCATTCTGATATTTTTCTAAATTGATATTACATAATTATGTTTCATTAAACATGAACCATACAAAACTTACCTCTGCTCTACAGATGTTAACACTGCGGATAGCTAAGTATAAAATTAGTACTAAATCACATTTTCAGTCGGGCTCTGCAGGATCTCTGCTTTTCACAACAACCTAATAGCACAACAACACAAAACAAAAGAACGACTCTCATTCAGATCATCGGCCACGCAATCTTGTGATTTAAAACCCCGTGTGGGTTAAAAGAAGAAGAAGAGAAGAATCAACGATTTATGGTATGAGAAGTATTGAGCGAACGGGGCGGTCAAACAAGGAAGTGGGTGAAAAACGGCTCACAGGCGACGACCCATCTTTTGTGTTCCACGTGGAACTCTCGTGGTGATGTTCCGCGTGTCCAGTCAAATCGAAATCACGTGCACTTATTTTGTGTGCGACAAATGGATACTAAAGCAAAAATGAGACTGTATTCACCACACAGAGACACAACTTAGAGCGAAATCTCCCACGCGAGGTCGTGCACGGACTCGTGAAATGACTTTAACATTGCAAAGTGCTTCGCCACCAACCACAAGTGCCCTGCAATTATACAGTTTATTACACATTAAACGTAAGGCAGGAGGTTGATCAGTGGGGGGGAAATCGAATCAAAGGTTCATAATAAGTGCACATGTAGAGATGCCTCCGTTTATCGGGCACGTTTAAAGGGGGCGACATTCATATTTTTATTTTAATTATCGGTTAATTATTTTCCACATTGTGCATAAAAAATGCCCACGCTGCTCTAATCTCGTGACACCTGAAAAACAAGCATCAAGTGGGTCTTTTTTTTAAAAAAAAAAAAGTAAATCAGCACGCACCGTTTGCCTCCAAATTTCAGTGTAAGTCACTGATGTGTAATCAGCGGCAGCACAGACAATTACCAGAGCACAGATTCGTACGGCTTTTGTCAGTTCTGTCACGACTATCAAAGCCATATTAAAATCACTTTGAAACGGCAAAATATTTACGTCTAAATCAAGATTGCAGACCTGGTGATCCATAGTTTGTCAGGATTACGTTAAAGGTCCAAATGAAGTCAAGGGGTTGAAGTGGGGGGTTGGAAAATGGTCACATATGTTGTATAGTCCTATTATATAATAATAAAATTAGAGTACAGTATTAGTGTCATTTCACAACTAGGTTAAATTGGTCACTATGAGTAATATGTGACCTATGTACTATGTATAACAACTTTCACTTTCACTGGGAGACTGATTTTTATTTTTTTAAAACCGATATCACAAATCAAGCTACGCTCATAGTGTAGTATTTACGGTTTATAAACATGAAATGACAGGTTGGGCTGACTGCAGCTGTCTTTGTGCAAGATGGTATGAGGCACAGAATTGCTTTTTCACTCAACCTATTGTACTGTAAATACAGGCCATGCTGCTTTGAGTACAAGACTAATGGCTATATACAAACACAGCTGCCATGTGCTCAATTGCACTGAAAAATAAGACAGTTTATCAGCTAGCATTTTTCCAAGGAATGATGGTCCTTTTGTACTTTTACCATAAAAAAACATTTGCTGTGAAGACAATTCAAAGTATGCAACACTGAGAAAGATAAGTACTCTTTTGATCTACATCACACTGAAATGACAAAACATAACAAAGGAATGCTTTCATTTTTATATTAGATGTAAATGCAGACTCTAAGACAATGCTCTATGGATTTGGTGATACAAGTTTCTAAATTATCACCCTCTTCTTCCTGTGAACTTGCAAAGTTTGTTAGCCTAATATTGTCACATTGTCACATTTATAACATTCTTACAGAAAAAGAAGACCTCAATTTCAACAAGTCAGAAACAATTGTGGTGTAAAGAAAAGCTTTAAAGGTAAATCGTGTAAAATCCCACCACTAGATGTCAGTAGACTGCAGATTGCGGTCAATTGGGTACTGTTTTCTTACCCCTTCCAATTCAAGTGCATAATCCTAACTATGGTGGCGAAAGTAGGGCAAATACTCAAATATACATATATTGTTAAATTCAAACTGTTTATCAGAGGGAAAGTGTGATTTTTAGCCCACTCGAGCCTAACATTAGCTGGCACAGTGTTAGCTTTTGTTGTTGTTTAGCTGGCTCGTGTGGATATGGGAGGGTCACATGTCTGATCTGCTGACAATAAGTAATAAGTGACAATATCAGGAATATATAAGGATTTTCATTTTGTTAGAGCCCTGACTTCAGTTTAGGAGACAAGGCTTCAGGTGAGGAGGCAGGAGGAGGAGAGAGAGAGCAGTGGCGGAAGAGGAGAAAGACATAACGACAAAGAGATGATGAAAAATATATGTACACAAATGTTAAATGTCCATATATCGTTTAATCTATAAACTAAAAGTATCTATGGCATACTATATATTTGGCCAGTCTCTAGCCACATATATAAAACGCACTGCGGTGGAGCACTGATATCCATCATAATTCTAAGTTTATGAGAAGGCTTTAAACTTTTACAAGAAGTAATTACACAGGATCAATGTACTATATTCAAGAGTACAACATTTTTTCTTCTCTTAAATAACTTCAACAAAATCACTTACTGTATCTTTAAATTATCCTTTTTTACAGCTGTGGGGAGGGATCATGTTATGCCCTATCATGTACATGTATGGAGAGATGGATGTATAAGATATTGTGATAAAGAACTGAGCTTCAGACCAGAAAGGGAATTCATATGGGTTAAAAGCCAACTGAAAAATCAGGTAGGTAGTCCAGTCCACCTGGAACAATCCCATGGCTCCCAGTACAGCTATCGTGCTCCACTGGATCTTTGTATCTTTACTCTTCCTGCTGAACTGACTTGACCCAGTCTCGTTAACCGCTGGTGTCACTGTCTTCCTTTGGCTCAGCAGCACTGTGAGGATGAGGCAGCTGGTGACTGTGACGATAATCAGAGGCAGCAGGTGACACGAGACGATGAACAGGTATTTGTATATGCGGTTGAACACTGGACAATGATTTTGAGTGCAGTGAAAGAAGTCTGGAGGGCACATGCTGCTGTTTCTTGTGGCGTTTTCCGCTTTGCTCTCCTGGTCGATGACAAACATCGGAACACTGAGCAGCACGGAGAGCATCACAGAAATGCCGCTCACCGTCCAGGCTGATCTGATATTATCCAGGAAGAGTGGGAAGTTGACCCTCGTGTTTACATCTCTCAGCTTCTGGTAGCGATAGATACAGATGAGGACAGTGAAGAAGATGCTGTTAATTTCACCAATAACAGTTATGAACTCCAGTAAATAACACGACCAAGTGCCCGTGGCGGTGGAGGGAGACTGAAGGATGATTATGTCATAGAAATTTATGATGACAATCTCCCACAAGTTGGCTGCAGCGAGTCCGAAGAGAAATATCTCAAAAGATTTAATGTGGAAGAAATTAATCTTAATGATGGAAGCGATGAGAATTGTGTTACCCATAAGACCAATGGAAGAAAACACCAGTCTCAAGCCCAGGAGGTTGACAGAAAGCTCAGCCATTGTGGGTAAAAATCAGACTTTCCAGAATGGTTGTAAAAGTGTCTCTGCTTTGCTGCATCACTGACCAAACCCAGGTGTCATTACATTCTCAGAGATGGTATGAATCCAGAAAGGTGATTGGCTGCGCTCATTACACAGTAAGGGGAAAAAAATAAGGTGGGGTCCTGGATAACAATGAAGGCTGGGAGTCATTAAAGTTTTACCTCTGAGCCTTTCAAAGCTTCATCTTGAGACCGCATACTGTGTGCATGTGACGTTTTATTTGTTTCCACTGGCTGACATCATCCACTGCGGATACAAGAGTTCATTTACAGCTTTTGACAACACGTTTTCCCACTTTGCATTTGTTGTTTTATTCTGTGGTTTAACTGGCGCACTGTACACCAACTTAATCACATCTTAATAAGAGGATTATTTAGAAAATGCTGAAGGATATAACCATTTCATAGGAATAATCTCAGTGGGCTCTTCACTTAAAGAAAACCATTAGATATAATATCAGACCACAGGTTGAAGTATAAATAGTTTTACTCTGATCGACACAGCAACTGCCTCATAGCTAATAATATGCACCTTACTGATTATATGTCTGGGTGTAACAGTCATCTCACATTTGAGTCTCTAAACACACGTACTTCTGCACACTTCCTGTTTCAGAGTTAAAGAATCGGTGCATGAACACGGTTTGAGAGAAGAACTGCAGATTCTTGCAAATGTGGTCAGTGAGACACAACAATATGATGAATTTTGGATAAATACATGTTTTACCAACTAATTTGTTTCTCATAAGTTAGACACTTGACTTTAAGCTATAATGGAGCAGGGGCTACTGGACCCTGCTGTTTTCACAGGATCGGTTCATGTTCCAGCTTGTCTCTTTTTGTCTTTAGTGCTCTCACTCTCTCTCTAGTTAGTCGTTCTATTTAACCATGCCCTGCATCCTGATTCAGCTTAATTGTGAATCCCACAGTGTGTCTATGTGTGTGTAATTAAGGATAAGCCCTACGCTGGAAGTAAATTGGTAAACTTAAGTGTACCATAATGAGCTTGGACAGCTTAGGAAGCTGCAGTCTTTTATCACAATCGAGCAATTATCAACTAGAGACGTGATCAAACGGAATTACATGAATCATTTCATCCTAATAAACCAGAAATTTGACTGCCTTTGAACTTGTTGAATGTAAATTAAAATGCACTTTACTGAATTGTGTATTTTGTTTAAAATGTAAGTGCAATGCAATACCAGTGCCAGTACACATATACTGACATACACTGACAGCAGAAAGCAGGTAAAGCCTTGAGCATTTTTTGCATTGATCCCAATGTTACTAAAAAAACTTTTTCTTGAAAACTTGACATTAATATAACAAAAATCTCTTAAGCACATGAACAAAGTTTGTCCTTGTACAACTGTACCCATAGGCAGAACAATTATTTTTGCATAATACCAATA